>NW_004955421.1:24264015-24335407 GCF_000276665.1 Chinchilla lanigera | reverse complement strand
CCGGTCGGCTGCGGCTCTCTGCGGTCCTGCCCTTGGGCACAGCCGCCCGCTGCCGGGCTGGGCAGGCCGGCGGCCCCCGGCTCTCTCCCCCGCGCTGCCCCACGCTCTCCAGAAGCGGCTTCTCTCCAGAGCCCCATCCTCACCCTCCTCCCGCCCTGCTGTACTTTTCTTGCAGCACTTCTTACTACCTGAATTCTTACCATCTGTTTAATTGCTTCTATATTCTTGGTCTCCCCAAGCGATGTAGGCACCACTGGAGAAAGAATATTGTTTTGTTCACTAAAATACCGGCCATGTCAAAAAAACAGGTTTATATTTGCGAGCACACAGGAAGTGCGCAAGAAGCGACTCAATGAACCCCATGAGTAGAGGTGAGATCTGAACCCAGGGCCCTCTGACTGCCAAGTCTCTGGCCCTTTCAGGACACAACACACTGCCAGTGTTTCTGAGCAGACTGCGATAGGTGAACGAGAATCTAGTTGTCTCTTTTTGTCGATTATCTTCAGAAATACCTATTATGTATTAAGGTAAAGAGTAGGCCTCAGATAGTAAACAAAACAAAAAAGCTATTGCTGAAAAAAGAAAATTTATGTATACTTCTGTGTTAAGGCAACAATAGTCTTTATAAATTTTAGAAACCAAATTTATGAAAACAAACATAAAACTGACTTTTAAAATGACTTCTTTAAATAATTTGATGTAGAAACTCTGTACTTTAATTTTAAAACCTCATCTATTATAAGAAACATGATTTTGAAAAGTTTAGCTATCTTGAAAGTTCCACTACATAAGAAAATTAGGTTAGACATGTTTTAATAAATAAAGTGTACTAAAATTAGGGCATATGTAGGTATATTAAAAACACTGACATATTTTTAAAATTCAGTTCTTATAAACTGAGTTCTATTTATCACATTCCATAGCTAAGATACTACATACCACGATGAATTAAAGGTGGGTGACGGGTACATTATGTTAATTATACTATTCTACTTTTGTATACAGTAGTTTCTATGTAGGTATGCAACTTTAAGATGTGGTAAAAAATAGAAATATATCCATTTATAACTTGAAGATGAAGACATAGAAATAACAAAGTAACCAATCATCAAAGGAAAATGCCTAGTGACTGAAAGCAAGGTTTCTGCTCTGAAGAGAGCCTTCCTAAATTCAGTAGCATCCAGACCAAGCCCTCAGGGGCGAGGTAGAGGAGCTATGCTGAAACAGTTTACAATCTGTTCACTCATTTTGACATAATGGACACAAAAGACTGCTAGACTCTTAACAAATCTGGACTTTAAAAGCTAAGTGGTATTAATAAACTTAGGCTGACACCGTTCTTTAACAGCCTAAAAAGTCCTCACCCTACACTCTAAAAGAAACTCGCCCTCCTAAAGAGAAGAGGCAAAGGAAAGAAAAAAGTTTTTCACAAACGTGTTGGGGCAGTAGGGAAACCAGCTTGTGCTAAACACATGGGGTGATAGGTACCTGTTGTAAAACACATCTATTTATTTGATGAAAAGCCTAAAGGGTCAATGATTTAGTAATAAGACTTTTAGTCTACCTTAAATACAAGTACCAACTATTAAAGAGATCACTATGTAGAATGTTTTGTATTTGAATTCTCAAGTACAAAAGCATAGGCAGCACCTAATGTTCCTCCCCTTAAAAAAAAAAAACAACAGCTAAGCAATAGCTGGGTACAGTGGTGCAGCCTGAATCTCAGCTAACCGAAGGCTTAGGTAGGAGGATTTGAGCCCAGCCTGAGCAACTGAGAAACTTAATGAAATCTTAATTCAAAAAATAAAAAAGGGCAGAGCATACAGGTTAGTTTGATGGCACGGGTCCAATCCCCAGCATGAAAATGGTAACAATGAAAGCATAGACATTTACAATAAATTTAACAATTGGCAGCGAAAGTCCAAATTTGGAAATACTAAGACGCAGACATCGTATGAAATCAAATTCCCTTGCCTTTATTCTTTTGATATGTATTAACTGAAAACTCGCCACATTCTGCACACTGAGCGTACCAAGCTCGCGTATAAAACAGCCGACAGGGTGACCCGCGTCTTCCTGAAGTTTACATTACCTGGCATAAGAAACAGTAAATAAACTGACATTCAACTCTTAGCCACAGTTTATGATAAATGCTGGAAATAAACCAACACAGTGAAATGATCCAAATTAATGGGATGGGGAAACACATGCTTTGAGGCCCCTCCCCCACCAAGAAGGTAACGTAAGCAAGGGTCTGAAGGAAGGACTTCTTCCCTTTCTTATCTCTGGTATATTTTAGCAGAAATCTCAGACATCACATGATTTTACCAATAAATACTTCCATATGTACGAGTATCTCTAACAGGAAACACATTTTATGAATGTGGATAACCACAATGCCATTATCACATCTAGGAAAATTAGTAACAATTTAAAGACCCACTCTCTATACAAATTTCCTCAAAAATCTCCTCCAAAAGCACATATTTTAGTCAAATTCCCTGAGTCAGTATCTAAAACAGAACCATACACTGTCATTGGTCATTACATCACATAAATCCCATTCGAGCAATGTGTAGTTCCCATGTCTCTCTTTTCCCATGACATTTATTTGCTGAGCAAACTGCACATCATATTCTAGGTTTAGCTGCTTCCCTCCTCCTGGTACCACTTGATCTCCATCTTCTGTATTTCTTACAAGCATGTAACTGATCTGAAGTATTTACAGTCAGGTTCAAGTTACTCGGCAAGAACACCTTATAGGTGGCGCAGTATACTTTTTATGTCACACTAGTGGTACAAACGTCTGGCTGTTCCGCTTTAGTGAGATCAAGGTTCCCCAATGAATTGAAAAAGAGAGGACAGAGGGGTGTCCCACGTGCAGAGGACGGCGGGACACACCTGGGACAAGGGCGGCTTTGGAGATAAAGGACACCAATGAAGCTGAAGCTCACAGGCTTCTACAGGTACGTCTTTAAACTGGGTGGAGAGTTTCTCATCTAGGGAGCTTTTAAAAATTAATCTTTAAACAGTGTTAAACTAAGTGGGATGGAAAACTTTTAGAAGCACGACTGAGCTTCTGATTTCTGTATTTCTATAACTTCTGAGACAAAGGAGATACAAAATATTGCCTGGAGAGTGCAGGGGCAAATGAGATCCAGAATACAGTAAGTCCCTGTCTTAACGAACATTTCAGTTGTGAACTTTCACCGGTGTGCTGTGTAAGACTTAGAGGTGCACCGTGTAAGACTCACTGTGGGAACAGAACTGGATCAAAAGTAGGGGACTCACTGCAGCCGCTGGGTGACACCGGGCTCCTTTTCATGTCCAGTGTGCACTTGAGAGACAGTATTTGTTCTTCCCGCACTTCCATTTGTTGCAGACTGAACTATACTCCCATTCAAGTCCTGTGTGGAGCCTTAACCCTCAGTGTGCCTCTGTGTGGCCATGGGGCCTGGAAAGGGCTGACTAAAGTGGCAGGAGATCAAAAGGGTGTGGACTGGCGTCCCTTAAGAAAGAGGGAAAGACACCAGGCATGCGTGCAGAGACAAGAGTTGAGTAAGGATACTGAGGAAGAGAGTGGCCATCTGCAAGCCAAGGAGAGAGACTTCAGGGTAAACCAAAGCCGCTGACACACTGATCTTGACCTTCTAGCTCCCAGAGTTATGAGAGATCAGTTTCTGCCATTTAGCAGCCAGCTGGTGGCATTTTAACAGCCCAAGCAGATGAATATACCATATAAAATCTAGTACATGAAAGTAACTAGTAGAGGGGATTCTGCAATATAAGGGAAAAAAAAAAGTGGAAAAGAAAAAGAAAGAGAAAAAGAAAAGCACTGTGGATGCAGTATACTTCCCAAAGTTTTTCTATAGTTACACAGGACCAACAGGTTTTGAGGAAAATATTAATGAACTCAGCTAGGCATGGTGGCACATGCTGTAATCCCAATATTTGGGAGCCTGAGGCAGGAGGATAGCTACTAGTTCAAGGCCAGCCTAAGCTACATAGTGAGTTCAAAGCCAATTTGAACTATATAGCAAGACCCTGTCTCAATCCCCCACCACAAAAAAAGCAAAACAAAAACAAATACACAAAAAAATAAATTTATTTATATTAACTACTGTCTGCTAAAGTTTCTGAATGGTATACCTGCAAATTCCCAAAATTTTCTACCTTTGGAATTACCGTCTATTTCCAGAAATTAGGAAAACTATACTTCTTCATACCTGGACAGGTTAGATCATCAGTATTACTTTTGTGGATGAAACCAAGATCTACCAGAGTTACTGAGATCATAAAACCTGTTCCAGGACAAAAACACCTTAAATTACTGCTAGTCCCACTACATCACATCATTGTCTCATGGTTTTTTTACTTTTTGGTCTTCTTGAGAGAGGGGTCTGACCGTTGATGGCTGGCGTTGAACTTACTCTGCAGCCGAGGCTGGGCTTGAACTCACAACAATCCTCCTGCCTCACCCTCCCAATGACTGGGATTACAGGCGTGCGCCCCCGTGCCCGGCCTCTGGTTTTTTTTTTTTTTTTGTTTTTTTTCTGGTACTGGGAATTGAACTCACGACCTTGCACTTGCCAGGCAGGCGCTGTGCTACTGAGCTAAATCCCCAGCCCCTTGCCCGGCCTGTGGATGATGAAATTTTAAAAGTGAGCGTGACCCCTGTGACAGCCTATGTAGTTCTTTAACGTAAGGGTCCCAAATCCATACACCCGAAGAATTAGAAAAATGTAGTAAAGAAATAAAGTGAGCTGGAAATGCAACAGGAAGGAGGCGAGGCACTGTGGAAGCAGAGGGCACTCCCAGTGCCGGGGGCTGTGGCCATTCCCGGACAGAAAGCTTCATGTTCTCCAATCTCCTGATTTCAAAGGAAAACCCAGAAACTGGTCATTAGCTATGTAAAATTTATTTGATTTTAAAATGCTGGCAATAAAATAAAACTTCAAAATACCCAACATGAGACAAACCCAGCATACCCAGAAGGATACAATGTACCCCCACCCTACCTTATTTGCAGACTCTGGTAAATGTCCTGCTGCTGCCAGCCCCCGAAACCCACACAACCAAGGCAAGACCATAATTTCTAAGTGTTTGTACCAAAATACTAGACCTGTGCTATCATACTGCATGTGACAATGGCATCTGCCGATGCATTATATATTTTATTACTCTGCATCACTACTCTGCCACACAGCAGGGGACTTGTGATCTGTGAAATTCATGAGCAAATGTTTGTTTTTCATACAAATTTTGGTAACACTGTCTCTTAGAAATCTAAATATGTTTTCTTAAATGACAATTATAATGTCAGACTAGTATGATTTCTTTCTCTCTCTTTTTTTTTGGTGGGTACTGGAATCAGAGCTGTGCAGCTCAGCTATATCCCCGACCCTAAGCATAGATTTCATTTACCAACTAAATATTACCTAACTGTCCAGCAGGTTCGAATACTCTAGTCTTTTTTGCATGTCTGCTTATTACCATTTCTATCTTCTAAGGAAATGTTTTGTGAGCAAGTCAGCAATTAACAGTCATTTTTCACATCCAAGCACCTTCATAAAGAGATCTATATAGTAAGATTAAATTTTCAGACTTAGGTCTTTTCCTTCAGGTTTAGAGAATCGAAGTCAAGATACCCTGTGAACCCCAAAACATCATATAGCACCAGAAATGTGGCAACTAAAAAAAAAAAAAAAAACCAACAATATTTAAAAGGTAAGGTTAAAGAGTAATATTATTGATCAGAAGTTCTATTTAACAGATAAGATATCATTTTGGATCAGGTACTCCTTGCTTTAGTTTTGTTTTTACTCCACAATGTGCGAGAGGATGCACTACTTCTGGCTTGAGCTCACTGATAAAATTTTTTTAACATTTTGATCTGGGGCAGGTGTGGTGGCACATGCCTATCATCCCAGCGCTTGGGAAGCTGAGGCAGGAGGATGGCCAGGAGTTCAAGGCCAGACTGAGTTACATAGTGAGTTCAAGGCCAGCCTGAACTGCATAGTCAGACCCTGTCTCAAAAAACAAAAATAAAACAAAACTCTGATCTGGTTCATAATTCAGTATATGTAAAAATTCAGTTTGGAATTCAACAAATCATTCCTAGATTTTTTTTTTAGTAGTTAGGTTACTGTCCTTGAAAAAAATAATTTCAATTGGCACTCAAAATGAACATGAACACAGCATGGAATTAGTTTCAAAAGTCCTGATATTTAGGAGCTTGTATACAGTAGCAGTCAGCAATGCCTATTTCCAGTACATCATACTATGTGATAGATCTTCAGTAGATACTTCATGTCTAAATAAAAACAGGAAAAATTCAACGTTTATAAATAGTGAATGTTCAATATAGGGAGAAGATTTTAATAATCATTAACACAGGGTAGCAAGAATAAAGATTTTAATGACATACAGACATACAGAATCCTGATTCTGCCGATTCCTGGTTGATACACACCCCTTGGTTTTTTGAGATAGGCTCTCACTGTACTCAGGCTGGTCTTGAACTCACTATGTAGCCCAGACGGGCCTCAAACTCATGTCAAGCCTCCCTCTTCAGCCTCCCAAATGCTGGGATTACAGGTGTGTGCCACCGTGCCTGCCTCCTAGTTGATTCTTATTCTGAAAATGAAGGTATCTTTACCCACACTACAGTGATGGGCTCCCCATTTTTAAGAGACTCAAAAGGGACCAAGGCAGATCTCTGACATACACGAGACTATTAAACAATGGTGGTTTCTTTTTGCCCTGGGGTTACTGCTGTCAAGCACAAATCACACCTCTAAAAGTCATCATCCTTTCTATATAAGTGACTTATCCTCCCTTGTTTTCATTTTCTGTATCTTGCACCACTCTTTTGAAATGTTAAGTGATGCAGCAGTTCATATAATAACACTAGCACAATGGAAGCCAGGGAAATTTCCGGTGAAATCAAGGCCTCTCCTTCGGTAGAAATGCTGTCATGTGCAAAGAGTGGTTGAGGTCATCCCTGAAAGACAGCTAACAGAGTTCTATCCACTGGCAGCTGCTCAAGTGACCCCCAATTTCTTTCTGCCTAGCATATGCGCAGACCAGCAGTTCTTAAACTTCTGAAAGTGTAAAAAACTAGAAGCGGGGCGCAGTGGCACCTGCCAGAACTTGGAAGGCTGAAGGGAGTCCAGGAGTTCAAGATTAACCTGGACAGCACAGTAGGACTCTATCCAAACAAAACAAAACTACAGATCCTGGGTCCCCAGATATTGTGACTCGACAGATCTAGAACGGAGCCCACCAACTTGCATTTATAACAAGCTGCAGCAGACGCAGGTCAGCAGGCCACACTTAGCCAGACCACCAAACACATTCCAGACAGCAGGCTCCAGGGAAAGGGACCAGTCACAGGTATGGCTGAGATGTAAAATCCTCTCCAACTCTCTGGCTTTTGAACTAAATCTCCTGGAATATGAAATGGTGAAGCAGTAGCATGAGACTGCTCCGCTGTGGTCCTCCTCAGCCCCAAGTCTCCCCTGGCAGCAGCAGGTGTCCTGGGAACATCAGAAATGTCAGTTTAGGGAGCCCCACCCCAGACCTACTGACTCAGAACTGCCAGGGTTGGGCCCAGAAATCTGTGCTTTAATGAGCCTTCTAAATGATTCTGATGCAAGCTTGAGTTTGAGAACCACTGCTCTAGTAGAGATTCAACTACCCATAACCACTTCAAACAGAGCAGATCCAAGTTAATCTTTCTTACATATCAGGTTTCCATGTAAATGTTTGTTAAAGAAAGGGTCTGTGGCTTGAAAAATGTTAGATAACAGCTTCTGTCTCATGTGCTTTGTGGCTCTGGCAGCACAAACTACCCTGGGTGTTTAATATCATAAAAATGTCTTGTTTCTTTTCTTTAAAAGCTTCTGAGATGCTCAGATTTAGAAGGAGAAAAGATGGATATAAGGGAGGGGATGAAGATGATGATGACGTGTAACGACAGATGATGGTTACAGGTGTTATGTACCAGTCTAAGACCTTTGCATTTATTAACCTATTTAATATTCATAGCTACCCCATCCAATAGCTGTTAGCCTTTCAAGTGAAGTGTCCCAAAATAGGAAGGAATACATGCATAATACTTTGGGAAACACTGAATTCCAATGACCTCATCAAGCATTCAACTGTAAGATCTGAGCCCAGGCTCAAAGACAAACTTTCCGAAGGGCTGTTGATTCTACAGGGATTCTGAAGCTCTGGGGCACAAGACACCAAGCAGGGCTTGGCTGGATATGCCGAGGCTTCAACTCTTGAGCAATTCAATGTGCCTTCATGTTACTCTCCATGTGCCAGACCTATGTTTGCACTTTACAAAAACTGGTAAGCCTTATTCAAGTTACTCCGGCCTACAGGAGGCTAAGCTCGTTGGTCCAAGCAAAACTGTTCACTCAGTGACATTAACCTAAGTCAGTCCAAAATGAATGGCAGAATGTAAGAAATCATGAAAAGGCTTAGACTTCAGATGCGAAAGTCTTCAAAGAAAAGCATGCCATTGGCAGCTGCATGTGGTGACATATGCTTGTAATTCCAGCACTTTGGGAGGCGTAGGCAACATTACAAGTTCAAGCCCAGCCTGGGCAACTTATGGCATTAGCAAGACCTCACCTCAAAAATAAAAATAAAGCAGGGTTGGGGACATGGCTCAGGGCAAAGACCCAGGGTTCAATCCCCAGAAATAAAAATAAAATAAACATGCTACTGGGTTAGGGGTGTCAAGAGCTATAAGAGATCTACACAAATAAAAATAAGCTTGCTTTTTATTGCATAAAGCGGGGTAACAGCAACTTAGCAGAAACTCTGTGGTTTCACCCAACAGTCACCTTTCTAACTTTCCATATTTTTCTAGTTCTTCTCCCGGAAAGGAGAAGAGAGACTTAGAATAATGATCTTAATCAGCAACCTGCCCCTCCCCGATTAAATATAGGGTCTTCCTTTGAATAACAACGCAGCTGTAGTTTTGACACGTTTCTGACAGCTGTTGTCACTAAGCAACGGATAGAGGAAAATCCATTCCTGCTTCACTAAATGTGGCCATTATCAGACATCCTGCTTGTTTTACGTCTTGGTTAGGAAGATGTGCCAATAACTGAGAATAACATTCTCTGCCAATATTGAAATTAAAGATAAGCTACTACGAAACTAAAACTTCAGGAGGAAAAATTAAAGGAATGTTGGGGACAGAAAGAAATTAGGCAAGAGCTGCAACACTATGGATATATTCTAAAGTACTCAAACGAAAGAAACATCTTTCCATAGGATCAACTACCATCCTGGGGACACTTTTAATTCCCCTGACACAATTCATTAACGTACATCCTATTTCCTTTTGCCTGACAGCGGTTGCCAAAATCCTCCTGCCTAAAATTGGTGCATCTACCACATATTTTTAAAGGTACAGAGTATAGAAAGCAGAATCTTTGCCTAATTTTAAATTTTTAAAGGAATAATATTGCCTTGCACTACTCTTGCCCCTTGACTTGTAAATTTCACCAAAAATAAACTGTCACACAGCTATGCAGTATCTGAACTCTGGTTAACCAAACTCCAAGAGTGAATCAGTTTGGACAGCAAGGTTTACTTGTATTTTCATTGTGTATAAAAATAAATGGGTTCTGTCTAGAAGAAAGAAAACACTGAATAATTCATTTGAATTAAAGTTAGGGAAAACTCTAAAGTAAAATCATTGTTTCCCACAGACAGAGAAGACAAGGCAAGGGCTGCAAACTGCAGTGCGAGCTCAGCCCACCAGGGCGGGGCTGGGTGCGGCTAGCTTAGGCCACCAGATCTTTGTGTTTTCCAGGTCAACCCCCAAACATCCCAGGTTTTAAATGCTGCCAACCATTTAAAACCAACCGTAAATACCATGCAGACAACACTATGCAGACCCCACAGGTCCAGCCCACCACCTGCCAGGCCTGTGCCCCTCATTCCAATCTCTACTGTCACGATCCTCCACACGTGGGCTCCTTGGTCTAGTCCGTTATGTACTCTTTCCTTTGTCCTTTTACAGACTTATTTACTCTCTTTATGATTCATTTAATTATTCAATAGGTATGAGGTCAATAATATGTATCAGATTTTACTAGGTACAGAATATGTAATTAGGAACAAGACGGACAAGGTCTTTCCTCACAGCATTCACAATATAATAGAAAGCCAAATTTTATTTTATTTTACTTTATTTTATTTATTTTTGAGACAGGGTCTCACTACATGGTTCATGCTGGCCTTGAACTATGTAGCCCAGGCTGGTCTCAAATTTTCCGGGACCCTTCGGCCTCAGCCTACCCAGTGCTGGGATTACAGGCGTGCACCATCATGCTCAGTGGGGAGACAAGTTTCAAAGAAAAAGCATATCAAAGATTGTTTTGTTTTATTTATATTGGGGCTATAAAAACATAAATAAACCGTAGACCAGTTTTCCCCGGTTCAGAAAGGCTCATCAGAGAAGCATTACCAAGTGCCCTGTAAGGACCTCAGCTAGACTCCATTTCAGATTCTACCCCCCACCACTGAAGAACAAGTTCAAACCTCCCGGCTAAGGAATGAACAGCCCTTCACTGTCTACTGAATTTGCAAGGACAGCACGAAATGTCAGGCCTTTCTGTTGGTTTCCTCGTGGCCCAGTTTCCAGGTAGACTGCTCTCCCATACATGCCATGAAATTCTCTGATATCCTGAACTAGACCTGATCTCTGTTTTCTGAATCCTTGCGATATCCTAACAGATTCTGTAATGTTCATCGCAGTTTACCTCACATTACAGGTATCTGAATACTTCATTTCAATTTTTATGCAGTATGGAGTGCCAAGCATCATCTAAGCAATTTCATAGTTTGCTTTATAGATAGAAGTTACTTCCCAAGGAAAACACACACTGGATTGTAGGCCTGTGATACAGTTACACACCCACGTCCTTCTTAGAAATCATAAATTTAGCGAAGGGAGAGAGAGGGAAGTCAGCAGGTACCGAAGCACAGTTAGGAGGAGAAAGCGGTAGCATTCTACACGCACAGTAGGATGGCTACAGTTCACAACAATTTACTAAAGAGCTAGAAGAGGAATTCAAGATAATATATAAAATTTTCAAACTCAGATTTTTGGCGGCATTCCATTTCCCCACTAAAAGGAGCAACGGCTCTTTCTAAGACTAAGATGCGACAAGGAAGTATATACAGGAAGAACACACTATACTGGGGCCTCTGGTTCCAGAAAGGTTTTTTTAAAAGGCTAAAAAATGGATGGCACATTTGTCAAAGGACAGCAGACAGAGCTGTCACTTGTCAGATTTGGGACAACTTGAGCAGCAACATATATGATGACGAATGATTACCTACTAAGTAAAAAAAGGGTTCTGAGCTCAGTGTAATAACTAAAACGGCACAGGAGAAGGAGAGAGACAACCTTTTACCATATTCCACAGAAGAATTCCAATGTAGAGGTAAACTGAAGCATCAGAAAGTCCACATTTGCAATCACTATTACAATATTTACTTAAGCAAAAAAAAAAATCAATGAATATTAAATGAATGTTGAAGAATAAAATATCTCAAAATATTACTGTCTATTCTTCATTAATTACTAAGGGAAAGGCTAGCTTTTTAAGGAAAACTGTCTGGTACACAGCACAAAAAGGATCACCACCCCAAAAAACTGGCAAACTGACATTATACACCCCTAACATAATGCATCAAAATGCAAATAAATGTCACTTACAAAACCCCCTTGCAAGGTTTTCACCCGCGTTCCATCACGAGGAAATAACCGCACACACCCATATTCATGTGGACTCATCAGCGTCACTGTGGCCAGAGCTAGAGAGAGACTCTCGAGACAGGACAGCAGAGAAGCAGTGTACGACCTCAACTGGACTCTGACAGCAAGGGTGAAGAGCTGCAAACAGCACTGCTGGGGAAACGGGGAATGCCCGACACGGAGGTCACAGTGATGTCAAATTCACTCACTGCGGCTATGCAGAACTGCCCGTGCTCTCAGGAAATGCACGCTGACACGCGCATGGGTGAAAGGTCCCAGGGTCTGCAATAGCTCTGGAGAGGCTCAGAAAACAGTTGTGGAAGAATGTGTATGCACAGAGGTCTGTATGTCCAAAGAGAGAGACGCCAATGGGGCAAAAGTTGGAATACAGATCCAGTACTCCTGCTATAATGACTGTTCAGACTTACTACTGAGGCATCCTGTTTGGACTTATGGCCCGTCTTTATGTTTTTGTACAGTTCTGTATATCTTGTTTATATGGCTTCAATGCTTTTTTTGGTATTGGATACCTCATTTATACAGTACTGTAATTTTTACTGATTGTACTCTATAGTACAGTACTGTAGTTTTATGTTGTTATACATTACAGTAGTGCATGTACAAGTTATGTGAAGAAAAGCAAAGTCATCAAACTGTAGTCTCCTTTGACCATTTCTTTGTTCTGAATGTTGTTTTTTTTTTTTTCCGGTGGCAGGAATCGAACTCAGAACCTTGCACTTGCCAGGCAGGCGCTGTGCCGCTGAGCTAACTCCCCAGCCCCTGTTCTGAATATTGTAATGTACATACTAGATACAATTCTTCATTTAGTGATCAATTCAGTTAACAACCTAGGTGCTGGAACCAAACTTAGTCATTAAGTAAGAAATGTCTGTATATCTTCTTGTTAAAATATCAGAAAGAAAAAATACAAACACCTATTTCCTGAAAGTAAATTTTTAGTGTGACTGCCACAGGCATTAGTTAATCAGGTATAGGTTTTTAAATGCTACTACATTTTTGAAGTGTCTTACTATGATATACTAATTTAAGAATTTTTCCAAGTATTTCCAACAGATCTGAGAGGTAAACTCTGTTAACATTAAACATACAAAATAACTGCTCAAGGCATACCTCACGGTAAGTCTAAAGTATAACGAGCCACTAAATTCAAAGATCATGGGTAAAAGCCGATGACCAAAAACTGACCATCGAAACAGCTACACACACAAGAATGTTTTCTACTCAAGCCCAATTTCAAAGGAAAGTAGTTTTCAATGGTTGGTTGGTCAAAAACAACATTAAATAGCAAGCACTAGAAAGTTAATTGAATGTTTGCCAGAAAGAGTAGGACTCATTTTCATACTGGATAATTAATTTCTTTGTTTTTATAAGAATTTTAAAGAGTGACCAACATGCACCCCGTGGGTAATTAACTTCATTCAAGAAAGACTTCTTGACTTTTGTGGCAGCGACTATGCTGAGGTTTGGAAACACTCCAACAATATATTTGTTTTAAATATTTTCTTATAGTATTTTACCTGAAAAAATATATTATAGTGTTACAGTATTTAAACTCAATTATAGGGCTGAGGATTTAGCTCAGTGGCACAGCACCTGCCTGGCAAGTGCAAGGTCGTGAGTTCGATTCCTGGTACTGGAAAACAAACCAACAAAAAAAACTATACACTCAATTATAAATAGCTTTAATAATATCAATGACAGCACAAACCTAGAAAAATCCCCATAAAATACATGTATATAATATTTCAAAATTAATGATAACCAAATACAATGGATCTAAATACAACTACGTAATATAAAAATTATTTTAGATCACTGCCCTACATTTAAATAAAAATCTAAGTATCTGGAGAGTGTCCATAAACATGCTGAAATAAATATCTGTAAACACAACTACTTCAAGAAGCATCACTTTAAAAAATACTTTATTATGTACATGTACCAACTTCCTATGATGAGTACAATCATTATGTATTGTGAACATGCACTAATAAAAATTTTAAAATAGAATAAATAATTTAAAAGATTAACATGATAAATGTGAAATGTTTTGTAATGAAGCTATTGAGATTTTTTTTAAATGATGTGCTAACTTAGGATAAAATTCATATACTTACAACTTTTTTCTCAATATAAATCCTAAAGAGCGAAAAGTTTCTTACAACAGATTTAAATTAATTACATGAAACACTATATATTCTTTTATTTTAGAGAATTAAAAAAAAGAAAAATATCAAAATGCCAACAGCACAGACAAAAAACAAAGAAAAAACAGTAAGAATGATACAGGGTTTCAGAACAAAATGATAGGGACTAACAGTGGTTGTTATATTACATATTTTTATCTTCATCGAAGTTGGTCAGATTACCAGATGTAAGAATGCAAGATTAATCAAACCATCAAACAGAATCAAAAATAAAAACAAAAAAATTATAAATGATGCAGAGTTTCACCAAGCAAGATGACAGGAATTCAACAGTGGTTAAGTTGCATATTGTTGTATTCTTTACCTGCCCCCAAACTACAGAAATTGCTACTTAAACATGTTTTACCAGTGTGAACATATTTTAAAAATGTATTTCTATTAGTGGTTACCATCTTACAAAGATGGCTTTCTGTACGGTGTTCCCATACATGCGCACGTTCGGGTCAGAGCCATCCTCCCACTGTCCTACAACCTCACCTCCTGTCTCCACATCCCTGTCCTCTTGTCCCTCCTGCTTTCTGCCAGCTATTTCACATTCCACGCCTTAGGGAAAATGTGAGCTCGGACTTCCGAGTCTGGGTTATTTTCCTTAACATGATGATCTCTACAGTTCCATCCATTTCCTGTAAATGGCACAAGTTCCTTCTTCAGAGCTGGTAACACAACACTGTACACGCACCGCTTGCTTTTCATCCATTCATCTCTTACCGGGCACCGAGGCTGGTTCTACTTTTTGGCTGTAGGGAACTATGCCACCATACACTGGGGCATGCAAGTACTCTGCATACTCCTACAGTACACTGACTTTAACGTTCTCAGAGTTGCCCAGGCTGGACTTGAACTTGCACCCTTCCTGCTTCAACCTCTCAAGAGTGGCAGGATTACAGGCATGTGTCACCATGCCCAGCTCTGGGTTTTGTTGTTGTATTCTTGGTGACAGGCATCCTGACTGAGGTGAGATGGAATCTCAATGTGGTTTTAATTTGCATTTTCTAATGACTAAATATGTTGAACTTTTTTTCATGTACTTACTGGCCAGTTGTACTTCTTTTGAGAAGTATCTGTTCAATTCATCTGCACATTTTTTAAATTGGACTATTTGATTTTTTATAGTTTTTAAAAAAATATTCTAGATATGAATACTGTCAGAAAACTGACAAAGGTTCCTATTCTATAGGCTATCTCTTCACTTTTTGTTTCACTTTCTGTGCAGAAACTTCTTAGTCTCATGTAGTCCCATTTGCTGATTTTTTTTTTCTTTAAAGGCAGGTTCTCACTATGTAGTTCACGCTGGCCTCAAATTCACAGTGATCTTTCTGCCTTTGCCTCCCAAGTGGTAGGATAATAGAAAATAGGAAAGAAATGAGAAAATGAACTCCAATTTAAAACATGGACAGATAGAAAACCACTGTTCCACTTTCAAGGGCTCAATATCCAGTCATCAACCAACAATCACTTCGGTCACTTTACATACCACATCACACTTGCTAGGATGGATGCACACCCCTCTCCACTTCCAACACCTATCAGAAGCCAGATAGCACTGGGACATAACAAAGGCAGCTATTACATGGTTGGCCTTTGCTTTTTATATAATACTTTTCATCTTATACGATACGTTTTTAAAATTTGTTCTTCCACCAAACTATGTTCCTGAGGGTTAACTATCCCCGCTGATAGTAATTATGCTATTGAAGACTGTGTATCAATCAGCAGGAAAATTTTTTAAATGTGCTGCATTCCAAAGTCAAACACAGATAGTAACTATAACTTTGGATGACATATATTGCTTCTAGCAGAATGGCTAACTGCCAATTTTGAGTTTACTGTAGTAAAACACAAAAATGGAAGGGGAAAAGGATAATTTTAGTATTGATAAAATAAAACATGGCATTCCTCTGATGAAATGGGTTAGGAGATTACAACTGGGAAAATTTGAGTTTTGTATCTACACTGCTGGCGAAATACTAGGCTGGAAAGAGAAGAGGCAGAAATAGACTGGCTCTTTCTACATCCCTAAAAAAGTTCTTTTGAAAAGAATGACTAGATATGAGTTAAACAGAAATATTATAAGAAGTGGTATTTCAATTATGAAGATCAATTTATATCAAGATCCTAACAGGGCTTGGAAGTATCTGAGAAAATGTTGATGTGGGCCACACAGGAAAGGGCCTGGACACGGAAGAGCGGGGCAAAGTGATGGGCTTGGTGAACACACATCAGAAGGCTTAGGAAGCGAAGGAATCAATGAGACAGAAGCGACAACAGGCAAAGCAGACAATGCCCAGGACAGATCTGGCCGCAGAGTAAAAACAGAGCAAAAAGGATCAGTGATATGAAGGAAAGTACCTAAGGCAACAAAAGCCAAGGACATGCAGCACAAGGCAGAAAGGAAAAGAACATGAACGTTTGGTACAATAAAAGGAAGTCTTGGACTGGGAGGGCTCTGACAGGCTGCACACAGGAAACCCTGGGAGAAATGCATATGCTGTTCCATTCCTCCCTACTTCCTACCTTAATAGCTACATACACACTGCTGGGATTTTCTAAGAAAGAGTGTTGCAAAAACTAATCTCAGCTTTATGGCAGGACTGATAATTAAAGATAATAAATATTTTTATTTTAATAGTCTGACAATATTTTACCAGGTTAAGATTTAGTATTTTAATACATTAAAAGATTATAAAATATCATTTGCTACTTTAAAAAAAATCATCACTTTTTATTGTAAGAGATGAAAAACTAGAGCAATGAATCAGGTTTTCATTTGTTTTTTATCTTTCTCTTTCTTTTTTTTTGCCTTTTTGAGACAGGGTCTTGCTATGCAGTTCAAGCTGGCCTTGAGCTCACTTTGTAGCCCAGGCTGGTCTGGAACTTGCAACGATCCTCCTGCCTCAGCCTCCCAAGTGCTGGGATTATAGGCGTGCACCACCATGCCTGGTTTCCTGCTTTTTATCTTTTTATTACATTTTTCAAAATTCCTCTAATGAAGCAGAACAAAGAAAGCTAAATGATAGTACTTTTGTATGAAATTTGTACTTGACAAAAGGAATGTACATTACATGAAGTTGAAAGCCCCTCAGGAACTCACCATGGGTAAGCACAGCCTCCAGGCCCTGGCATACAGACTGTACTGTTTATTGATATTTTTAGTTATTTCTTAAGCAAGACCTCATGAAATAGATAAAAGTGCACAGAAAATCCAAAATTCTTCCCAAGCAAAGGGGCAAAAGAAGTATTCATGATGTACCTCTAAATTTTGTAATATATAAAGTTGTATGCACATAATTGCTCAATAAATATTGAGGGAAGGAATGATTAATAAACACCTGGGTTTTGGAATTAAATTTTTAAAAGAGGAAAACATCCTACTTGTTAAAATGAAAACATTTGCTGATAAGTTAGCTGTCAGCAAGTCATTCACTGTTACAATTTATACACATACTGCAATACCATACAACACTATCATATTGGAGTTAACAAGCAAAGTAGATACTCCATTTATACTGGCAACATTCCACAAACAACAAAGCCAAGTCCAGTAGATACAACATTTTCCAAATGCATGTAAACTACTGAGATGAATTCTTTCTGCTGACAATCCCAGGGGAGAGAAGAGAAAATGATGTGTTTTACCCTAAGAGCTCAAAGCTCTCTTGGGAGGTAATTCAATTGAAATTTTATATTCAGTCTAGCCAGGCAGTGATAAACAGATGCTTAAATTAGCTGTCTTATGCCATAATCAAATTATCTGAAGAAAAAAGTTCCTAACAAAAATACAGAGGAGGTGAAGAGAGAAAAGAAAAAAACAAAACATAAAGCAGCTATTATTTTTGGGGAGAAATGTTTTTATAACTGACTTCTGTAAGCAGTGTGCCATAGAAAGCCGCCATGCTTCTCAACACATTCATAGCAGTGGTTTATTTGTACCACGGTGCAGGTTAGACGCTAATAATTACTTAAAAATATTTTTATACTAAGCTTTTTGAAATTGATGTAATTTACAGGGTTTTTTCTTAAAAGGTTGCAGAAACAAAATTTAACTTGCATCTGTATCTTTTACTATAAACAACTGCAGTTATACACATAAAAACTAAATCAATAAAAGATGAAAGGTTAAAACTGACTTACAAAACCATTTCCTTATGTCAAAGTAGATAAAACTAAACAGTCAGCTTTTAAAAATTACACCCAGCAATCAAACAACAGAAGATAACTTTATTTTTAAAGCCACAACCTGTAACCTCCTTTCACCTTACTCACGGGATGAGCTCATGCTCACCTCCCCCAGCAAATCTGCTGACACGGTCTGCCACAGCACACAGCCAGCAAAGGGTGGAGCTGCGCTCCAACAGCTCCATAAACGCTGGCATCTACTAGTTGAGCTACATTCTTACCCAAAATCACTCGGGCTGTTCTCAAACTAGTGTTTGTCCATTGAACTTGTCACTGTAGTTATGTTCCTTAAATATTAACCAAGTAAATATGAGTATAAAAGAGACCTGTTTCTAATGAAAACTAAATTGAATGCTTCAGAAAGACCTGACATAGCCTAACCACAGGGAAAACAATACTTTTATGATGTAGATGTGAACAAGAATTGTAAAAATAAACCAGAGGACTACAAGTTACAATTTCGAAGGACTATGTAAAGATTACTTTGTAAGTTTTTAAAGTCTGACTTCACTTTAAAGAAACAGAAAGATCATACTTGATATAATAGAAGTGTGATCATATTTGATATAATAAAAGTGTGTTTTATGCAAGAGAGGCAACACTAAATTCCAACTGAAGAACCAACACTTGTAGAGTTTTGCCTGCACTTAAAAAGATAGGTTGAATGTACATTTATGTGTCTTAAAATGCTTAAAGTTTCCATATATAAATCTTTTCATCAATGGCCTACTTCATCTTTTCTAGATTAACTGACAAACTAACAAGATACGAGGCTTCCAGTTTATTATGTTAGACCCTAGAACACAAATGCAAGTTGCTCAACAACTAGTGGGTGATGCAATTCAGTATTATAAAGTGCTACGAAAGAACATGAACAGGACGAATTTGTCCAGTAAGTCACTGACTGTATGAATCAGAACCTCACAACTAGCGAAGAGAGATTTGGAAGACTGTGAAATGCACTGAGTCTTAAATGGGACATATACGTAAGGCAGGCAGATAAAAAGAGGTCCTTCCAGGCGAAGAAAAAAAAAGGCAGGCAGGTGAGATTGGTGACTCTAGGTTGGTTACCATTTCCACCACTGAGGAAGACAAAAGTTATGTGAAATGCAGTGGGGAGAGGCTAGTTCACAAAAGGACTTATGTCCATGGCCAGGAGTTTGATTTTTATCAGGAATGCAAAATAATTTGGGGGATTTTAAGTACAGCAGCAATCAAATAGACTTCTAGTTCAGAAACACTGCTCGTGCTGTACTATGAAAGACAGAACAGAGGAAGAAAAATTTGGAAGAGTAACTGTAAAACTAGCGATCCAAATCGCAACAGGCCCGTGGGGTTGGAAAGGACGTGAAGCTGAGCTGGTAGGAATTAGATGACGGAGAAGAGTGGGAAAGAGCCTACAGGAAGACCTCCAGGTTCTGCCATGGGAACAGATACGGGAAGGGAGTTAACAAGATATCAACGTAGGTGAGAACCAGACCAGAAGGAGGTACTTCTGTCTTGGAAATAAAGAACATGGGGTGCAATCTGTCCAGCGAGGCACTGGACAGATGAATCCGAACCGCACCGGAAGGCAAAGCTTGGGGAAGAAGGGATAGGAGGAGCTCGCTGGCCGGGCACTGGGACAGTTACAACACGCTCCCTGGACCAGGCTGAGTGTGAAGTCCCTCTGTTAGGTACTGTCCCCGTGACTGTGGGCAAGTTATTTCTCTGCTTACTCACTGGTAACAAAGAGACAAGAGCAGCACTTGCCTCCTAGGGCAGGCTGCTGTGAAGATGAAATAAGTAGATGTGCGGTGTCACAAACAGTGCCTGGCATGTGTGCCCGTGTAGCACTCGTGTTTCCAGATTCTGCGCAGCTGCGGCCGTCACCCAGCCTGGAGACACTGGGGCCTCCAGGTGGGACGGGACAGAGAGGAGGGAGGGGAAGGTCCGTAGTGTTGAAGGCCACGAAGATGTGACATGGATAAGGTTCGGAAGATGTGGATTAGAATCGAGAATAAGAAGGCACGGGAGAGTCTATAAAAGCAGTTACCACAGAAGGGTCTCCACGCGTTTAGAACTGCGTGCCCCGGGAATGAAAATGTAAATTCGCACCTCAACTGCCTCACTTCTCATCCTTCCAGGTTACATGCCCGTACTGCCATCAAGGGCCCCCTCCAGCACAGCTGCTACCCCAAGGAGGTTCACCCACCGACCGCAGAGAGGAGGAAACTCTAACTCCAACGCGCTTTATTAGGAACTTCTAATCTAGGGGCCAACTTCTTATCAGGCAAGATTAGTTGGTCTTTTTAAGAGCAGGATGTGGCTAAAGACAGACCTGGCCCAGGAGCAGATAGGAGAGCTCTGCCATCACCAGTTCTGTTTGTACACAATAAGTACAGTACAGACGACAGCAGGCTTTCCAACTGGTAAGACACACTCCCATCTGGGGAGGGCGCCCACCTAACCCGCACAGCCTTGAGCGGGCGCATAGGGGCTGGTACAAAACGACAGACCTAAAAGTAGACAGAGGACCGCGGCCAACCTCTCAGCCCCGTGTGCAGTCTCCCGTCCTCTCCGGCAGACGCACATACGTCACGACCACAGCACTGTTACTGAGTAAGGGGGATCAGCGTTTAAATGCATCACATGTAAATAAATTAAACACATCAAAATATACTGAACTTTAAGATTTAAAAAATACGTGGAGGGCTGGGGATGTAGCTCAGTGGTGCAGCACCTGCCGGGCAAGTGTGAGGTCGTGAGTTTGATTTCCTGTACAAAAACAAACAAAACCATGTAGATAAACATAAACAGAAGTTAAGCATTCTCTCCTGTGCCCAGTAAGCACAGGAGAATCTTGTGTGCTCCACTTTGGACAAAGTAAGGATGGTTAAAAAGGTTAAACGTGAAGAAATTAAAAAAACAAAACAAAACACGTCTGAACAGTGTTTCAGGAAGCTTGGTTGTAAAAAAGAAAGTGTAGATTTTGTCCTAGAGGAAGATAGATAAAGAAAAGGTTTGAACATGTTTCTTAGGACCTAGGCATGACTGCAGGTGAAAGGCAGGAGCCAATGGAGAGAAAGAATCGGGAAGGAAAGGGGATGAGTTACAGAGCTACAGACCCTAAACCTGGCAGACAGTCCC
The DNA here is from genome assembly GCF_000276665.1 of Chinchilla lanigera. Taxonomy (NCBI): domain Eukaryota; kingdom Metazoa; phylum Chordata; class Mammalia; order Rodentia; family Chinchillidae; genus Chinchilla; species Chinchilla lanigera. The sequence goes on along the minus strand of NW_004955421.1, from coordinate 24,314,083 downwards.
ATTCCCTCACCACGACGGCAGGGGTGTCAGGGTATTTTAGAATATGGATTCAAAGGCCTGGAAAGCTCCGCTACAAAAAATCCTTCCTTGAATTATTCTGATGGCGCTGGTCTGTGGAATGAAGCTGGAACCAGGGGCCTAGAGCGCTGATGAAGGGTTGAGAAAGTAACAATTTCCAGTGCTTCACTTTTTAAACTCTATAATTTACTTTGCCATTCTTTTTCAAGTGGCCAATTAAAGTTATAAAGAATTTTAGTCACCTGAAAGGTATAATCAGGTATCTTCTCTAATCCTCAGCTTTTCCTTTATCATCCCCAGTTTTAGCTTGGACTGAAAAACCTTTCCTGGGGTTTGTTCTCAGACTTCAGATGATCAGCATCAAAACACTCCTGGGGCTCTTATCTGTCTCAGGCCCGGGCAGTCAATTCATCTTGCCTAAACAGTTCACAGTTATCACCAGGACAGTCTTGTGCTGAATTTTCATCTCCTCTGCTCTCTGATCTCCTGCTTCCTTTTCCTATAAGCAGCAGAAGTGGGGAGAGAAAAAGAAAAGTAGAGGAAAAGAGAAGAGCTACACAGAATCTCTTCATTGTGGAGATAAAGCCTTTCTCGACTCTTGAGAACATAAAATGTTCCTGCCACACCAGCAAAAATTTTCTAAGCACACTTTCAAGCTGGGGTCATGGCTGACACATTTTACATAAAATGTCAGGTCCCTATGTCACTAACTTTCCTTAACAACCCCTTGATTCATAAACTGCTTTACATCCAGTTTTCTTAATCATTTTCTTAAGATGGTGTTCTATAAAAGAGAACACTTCAAACAACACTTAAAAATACACTTAAAGTACTTAAAATAATTTCAATAAAAGATTACAGTATCCTGTATCAACCGTAAGTTATGCTCCCTGAATAAGAAGCCTGACAGAAGAACCTGAAAGTTAGCTATTATGCTGAACTGCTCCAGTGAAATGAGTGTTAGTACTAAGATGGCAAAATAGGAACCAAGTGGCCACTCACTGGGTATCTGCTATGTACCATGGTGAATATATCGGATCTCATTTATCTTTTACAGGCTGGGCGTGATGGCGCACACCTGTAATCACAGCACTCATGAGGCTGAGGCAGGAGGACTGCCATGAGTCTGAGGCCAGCCTGGACTGCACAGTGAGACCTTGTCTCAAAAGAAAAAAAATTACTTTTATAGCACCCTAGTGTTATAGTCGGGGTTTGCAAGGGAACAGACTTAATACAGGACATATAATCTACAGGATTATTTTATAATACTCATCCAAAAAGTCCAATGTAGAAAAGTGCAGGAGACCTGTCCACACACTAGAGACCTGAAGAATCCAGCTGAGGGCCTGGATGCCATGGCAATGTCCTGCCCAAGTCCAGCTGCAGGCCTACAGCCCATGGCAATGTCTCATGCAAGTCGGTATGAGGGGTCTGCACTGGGAAGGCCCAAAGGCCAGCAGTGGAAGCTAGAAAGTCTGTCAGCAGGCTGAGGAATCTGCACTGGAGCCGGGAAGTGACACTCAGGGCAAGGAGCAGAGCTCTCCCGAAGAGAACCGCAGCCATCCTCAGCGACAGCAAGGACCCGAGCTCCTCCAGTGGTAACAGCTAAGCTCGCATCAGGAAAGTTAGTGTGACAAGCTTCTCCACGAGATCAACAGCACACCCTTTCCCCTTCAGTTCTTTTCTGCTGTAGGCAACAACCCTCAGGTGGGCCTTCCACGCCCGGCACCACGCTGACTCAGTTCAGCTGGGGGTTACAAGCTGCCCATTAGTTAATCCCCCACACCCTGGAACTATTACCATTCTCATTTTACAGAGAAAGAAGGAGGGTTAAGAAAATTATATACCCACGAAGAGTTCAGCCCAAAGAGCTCCATTTAAGGGCAGCAGTGAAGATGCTCGCCACCAGGAGGGAGCACGTGCATGTTTGTCCCTGAGAACGGCCGAGAGTGTGGGAGAGGGAGCCACACCTGCACCACAGCCTCTGGCGTCAACACGGACACAAAGGCGGAAAGGACACACAGGGGCCGGGAGCGTGGGGCCAAGCTGCTGGGACTGGCTGCCCTCAAGGACGCAGGGAGACAGCTGGAAAGAACTGTGGGTGTGGGGACTCGGCAGTGCAGAGAAAAGGCGGGAGGCACACTTCTCTTCTACTGTACAATTCTGACTTTTGGCACCAGAAAACTAAGGGTGGAGGGAAAGCCCAAAAAGAAACAGGTATCAGTGATTCACTGTTTTGAATGTAAACATATTTCAAATGAGTAACAATTATACTGGGGGTGCTGGGGATATAGCTCAGTGGTACAGCGCCTTGCTTGGCAAGTGCAAGGTCCTGAGTTCAATTCCTGGTACCAAACAAACAATTATACTGGGGGTAGAGGAAAAGGAACTAACTCAAGTAACTTCTTTGTGTACTGTGCTAAAGCCTATATGACATACGACCTGCTATTTAAACTGTTTTTAAGTATGCAATTCAGTGGCACTGATTAAATTCACAATGTTATACAACCATCAGCACCATCTACTATCAAAACTTTTCATCAACTCAAACTGAAACTCTGTCTGTAACTCACTAAGCGATAACTTCCCATACAACCTCCCCTCAGCCCTTCCAAGTAATTTTTTAACACAAAATTTTGATGTACACTAATTCTCTCTTACCCATAGCTTCACGTCGTGGTTTCAGTTATCCACAGTCAACTATGGTTCAAAAACATTAGATGGAAAATTCCAGAAATAAACAATTTGTAAGATGTACACTGCAGCACACTATTCTCAGTGTGGTGATGAAACCCTGGTCGATGGCAGAACCTTCTGGTCCAGCACAGCTACACTGCACACACTACGTGCTTGTTGGTCCTTTGTGCAGCTGTTACCTGTGCTCAGTGGTCACTCGGTACCCTGTTGGTTACCAGATCTACAGTAGGGGCGACACACTGCTGACGTGCTTACAACTGCTATATAGTGCAAGAGTAGCGATGCTAGAAATTAGAACACACCACAGAGAAGCCATACAGTGGTTTCTTTAAATGAAAAGGTGAAAGTTCATGATCTAAGAAAAGGAAAAAAAAAACACATGCTGAGGTTGCTAAGATCTATGGTAAGAAGGAATCTACTATCTATGAAATTTTGAAGAAGGAAAAAGGAATTCATGCTAGTTTTGCTACTGAACCTCAAACTGAAAAATTAAGGCCAGAGGACATGAAAAGTCCTTTGCTAAGATGGGAAAGACATTAAAGTTTAGGATTCAGTATATCCATAATTTCAGATATCCAGAGTCTTATATGCATCCTCTATGGATAAGGGCCTATTCCTGCATACCTCTGAACTAAAGACGGGGAGGGGGAGGCTGTAAATAAAATCTGAAGCCTAGATATACTGAGATGGGTAAGCAATCCTAAAAACACTTTCTGTATGTGTATTCTACAATTAAGTAAATAGGAGAATAAAATGTAGTATTAGAGATGGAATTATCATTATAAACTCATGCATTTAATATATACACATGGAATTATGAAATATATCCATAAATACATTTTTCCTAAGAGAAAAAAATGGCACTATAGTAGCAATGACTAATCTTACTACAATACCTGATTTTGGAATCTACAGTCTATTTTTCAAAAATAGGAGGCATGGCTTCTTGGAGAAATGACTGATTCCAGGGCTAGAGATAGGAGGACAAAGCCTGAATAACCCCACTGGGCTGGAAGAACCATGAGAAGGAGCCAAGGACGTACTAGGGCGCTTCTGGGGCTTCCAAGGGTGAAATCAGAAACAATTTAAGCTCCAAAATAAATGGCAGTAATAGAGTATATAATACACTGACTAAAAGCACACACCACTCTCAACACGTGAATAAGTGGAAAGGTATATTAGTTTTGCATTACTACAACGAAATAGTTGGAGCAGCTAACTTATAAAGACAAAAGGTTTATTCAGCTCACAGTTTTGGAGGTTCAGTCTGGGACGGTTTAAAGGCTGGGTGGGGGTGGGGAGGTGAGGAGGGCATCGGAGTCACTGGTCTCATGTCTGCTGAGAGCAGAGGACGGTGGCACATCACGGTGGAAGTCCATGTAGGAGCCAGCTCTCGTGTCTCAGAGAGAGTGAGAAGCACCGGCTGGCTTCCTTTGCAACAGCCCTTCAATGGAGACCCAAGGAGACCTACTTACTCCTCCCCTCCATGACCCCTGCTGGACCCCACGGCCCCAGATTCCACCACTTCCCACAGCACCACACCTGGGCCAAGGCTCCAGTCAGTGGACCTTGTGAGATGCTCAGACCACACCCAAGCCACAGCAGACGAGAAAACCACCCTCACAGTACAATGCCACCTAATCAATGTAGAGAAAGGATCAAGTTAGAAATTAACCATTGAGCGACTACTGGTAAAAACAGACCCGAGTAACAGCCATCGGGGGTGCTGGAAACTAGCGGGGAAAGGCGAGGAGAACATTCACGCGGGCTCAAAACACCTCACCAGGCAGCTGTCCTGACAGAAGGAATTGGTAACCTGACAGCAGAGAAAGCCAGTAGCAACCACTTAAGCAAGTAAAATCACCACTGAATCCACTCAAGGGTAGTCATACAATGCACTGGAAAAACACACAACTTTTATAGCAATTCTGACAAAAAAAATTTACATCAGACAAATCCATTCTGAAGACGACTACTCCGCTCTCTTGTAAGTTCATGAACGGCAAAGACAGAGTAAAGAACAACTGAAGAACTAAAGCGCTATGCACTGTGGGATTCCTAACTACACTGGAGCAGAGAGAATTTTCCTCTCCTTTTGCTACAGAGGATATTACTGGAACAACTGATGTAATCTAAACGTGGCTTGTAGATTTGATAGCAGTATTACAGCAATGTTAATTTCCTGATTTCGATAAACGTACTGTATAACTGTATATATAATATGAGAAATGCTTCATTTATGGAAAATACACCCTGGGCTGGGGATATAGCTCAGTGGCACAGCGACTACCTGGAAAATACACCCTGAAATATTTAAGAGATGGAGCGTCACATTTCCAAGTTACTTTAAAACACAGTTGAGAAACAACACACACACACACACACATATATATATATATATATGTATATACATGTACATGCAGGAGTAAAACAATATAGCAAAGGGGCAAAGTGTTAACATCTGGATAACCTAGATCAATGTCTCAAATTCTTTGTGCTATTTTTCTAACTTTTCTATGTCTACAATTATAAAAAGGGACCAAAAATCCCATGGCGTATTAACCTAGCCACTGCTTAATATCTTCTGCAAGACAGACCCTCAGGCAGGGACCACTGGAGCAAGGACGGCTCACTACCAGTGGAGATTTCCTTAGTCACTGCCTTCTGATATGAGCATGCCCCCTGTAGACACTGTGACTGCTGAAGAATTTATGCTGATTCCAAATCTATCCGAGTATATTTTTCATCTGTCAAACCTCTGTGCCTTTTCTCGTGGTTAAAATGTTGTTTCCCTAAGATTTTTCAACAGCTTTCTACCATTCTTTGTTTCTTTTCTTTTTTCTTTTTTTGTACCAGGAATCAAAAACTCAGGACCTTACACTTGCCAGGCAGGCACTTGTGCCGCTGAGCTCTATTCCTGGCCCCCCTGCCATTCTTAAGATGTAATTGTAACACATTTTTCCTGTAGGGGCCAGACTTCACATTCTCGTTTCTTGCTTCTGAAGATTCCCTTTCTCATCCCTGTAACACTATTATTTCCTCTACTATAAGATGAAGTAGAGGGAGCACGTAACCTCTAAGATAGTATCAAAAGACTGCACATTTCTTGCAAGCAAGGAGGCGTGTGCATGCCTCACATCAACATGTCAGAAAGGCGCGCTGGACTCAACAAACTTCCAAATTTAACATGCTTTGATAATCCCCAGTACGCAGATCTCTGTACTCTACCACAGATTCAAATACCTTACAGGATCTGAATATTTAGTTCTTCATATTTGTAATTGTTTCCCAATAATGTGATAAAACATATAGTGTATCATCAAAGGGAACAGCTGTTTGTGAAGACTTGCGGGTGAATCAAACTTGCTTGGCTCAGTTTTGAAGCCCTTGTAGGTGCCCAGTGAGTATCTGTTCAACTGAATTTACTACTTCCTCACACTGTTCAGTCCAGGTCACACCTGTGAGTTCACAGGGACAGTCAGTGTAGAAAGTGACCATCTTCTAATGTAAACAGTGCCCAGTGATATGTCTGCTTAAGAGTCCCAAAAGGCAGTTGTTTCCCCCGTAAGTGAGTCAGCCAGGCCACAGGGGAAGCAGGCAAGTTACCCGAAGTCACACAGCGAGTTACACGTACCGCTGGGAGAGCAGCAGGCACGTAGCTCAGCAGGAGAGCATGTGCTTAAGCACACCTGAAGCTCCAGGTCTGACCCCCGCTCAATTAGGTAACAGTAACAGCAACAAGAGCCCTGGAACAGAACTCAACCTTAAGGCTCCTCTGACAGAGCTCCTTCTACTTTGCTAACTTTACACTAAAATGCTTCCCTTCAGACAAATTATCCACTACATTTAAATGCACAAGGATTACTCTAGCTCATTTTGAGAGGCTCTCTAGAAAGTCAAGATATCTTGCATTCTTCATCTGTAAAACATATAAATATTTATTTTATATAAAATTTATCAAGTTCATACTTTATTGCTGTTTTGTTCCTAAACTTGCTGTTTTATGTGTTTGACAGATAAACAGCTTATATCTTTCCTAATTTAATTAGATCATCTAATGTTGTAACACATACCTTTTAAAGAGAATTCCAAAATGTTGATATACTGCTGACTTAGAGGTATTAATTAAAGGCAGCTCTTGAGGGTGAGGGATTTATGATACTGAAATACAACTCAAGACTCTTGTAACAAATACTGAGAAAATACTACATTAACAAAGCTAACTTTTTAAGGGATTTTTTTCTGTTACGTGAATAATTTCTCTGTTCCTTTTGCCGCTGATATGTTGGATTTGCAGAAAACTAGATATGCCAATGTAATAGGGGATATAGTTTAAATGTCCCACATTCTATAGCACAGATCTTCATGACCAAAGTTGACCCAATTACAAAGTAAACCGTTTGGTGATGGATACGAGAACTGACCCTGATAACCTTGGTGGTCAAAACAGAAAGTACCATATTCAGAAAATGCAGACAAAGGCCCTGAAGGCAAGAACAGCTCGGTATGTGTATGTACTATATGAAATCCAAAGCTGCATTTCACTAATAGCATCTAATTTAAAAAAATCTCTTCTTTGTAATTAGTAACCGATTATAGTTTAGTATTATCGATAAATGTAATTTTATATGAAGATACAATCGTGAGAAAAAATAAAAATGCTTTATTATTCTACTTGAAAACACTACATCAAAAACTCTAACATGGACATATTAGATAATTCATAAAGTCATAAATTATTGAACTTGTCCTATCAAAAGAATTCCTGTATAGTACTAGAAACAGCCTGCAAGTCTCACAGTAAGTCAGCTGAATTAATTCCAGTGTATCAAGAGGACAGTTTCCCGTAAGCTGAAGGCTTCACACAGACAAGCCCCTGCCCAAGACTACCTGCCTGCCTCTCAAGCTTCAGCACAAGAAACACACAGCACTGTGTGCCCACCCTCCACGCGCAGCCAGATGACTTCCACAGTGGACACGCCTGGGTCAGGCTGAAGCAGTCCCCGCGGCCCCCAGGACCCCACCCTCCCACAGTGACCACCAGCCACAGTGATGCTCGGGCCTGGGGTTTTCCACACTGTGAAGCTGACGATTCTGTTCTTCACTGCTACATAATATTTCACAATATATTTCTACTGCTGATAGGCCTTTGAATCTGTTTTGGTTTGCACTTTGTATTACTTTTTCTTTAAAAGGGTCTTCAACTTGCACAAACTTTAGGTCTCACAAAATCAGGGTCTGCTCCTGGGCACACCCGTAAAATTAAGTATCTGTATTCTTTTTGAAACCACATTTGACAATAATTTACACCATGAGCGGGTCAGATGCATAGCATCTGCGACCCACCACTGCGCACAGCAGCGGCACACAGTGTGTGCCACGCAGTGTGCGCAGAGCAAACGCCAGACTGGAAGACACAAGTCTACGCAAGGGACACCGGGACGTGTGCAGTGACAGCAACAAGCCCCACTGTGCTGGTTTTGAACTGCCACTGTACCACAGGAAAGGACTCCAGCCAATCCCTTTTCAGCGTAACAAATGGTGTAAGGGGGCACTCAAGACAGGCCGAGGCATCTGCCATACAGTTCAAAAAAATGAAACAGAAACTAGAAACCTTACTCTATCTCAGTTTTGGCCACTAACTAGCTTTAAAGCCGTGTTCAGGTCACTTCACGGCTATACGTCTCAGTGGTCTTTTTTTTTCAAGTATTAGAGTTGTAATCTCGGAAGTCACCTCTGCTCTAACATTCTTAGATTCACTCCTACAAAATGGTAATAATACTAATAAAGGAAATTTAAATCATTTATTTTATAAGTACTTCAAATCCTAACAGTACATTATATGCCATACTCGTTATATTCTCATATTAAATAAATAGTACCTTTTACACCAACTTTTTTCTTTGTTTCTTAAAGAAGTGGGCCACAAATTCCAACTTTTTTTTTTCCTAACATCTGACAATTCCAGGCAAAGAAATGTGTCTGCTTCTTTTACTTAAGTTTTTAAAATACTGAGTATTTAAATAACATGAAATATATTAATATAAATTCACTTAACATGAAATACATTCAAATATGAACAGAAAATAAAAGCTCTTAGAGATCAACACCCCTATTCTTACCACCTCAATCCTTAACAGTGATTTCCAAAGCTGGGCATGGTGTTGCACACCTGTCATCCCAGCACTCGGGAGGCAGAGGCAGGAGGACTGCTCTGAGGTCAAGGCCACTCGGGGCTACATAGGAGTTCAAAGCCAACCTGGACTACACAGTGAGTCCCTGTCTCAAAAAACAAAACAAACAAACCACAAATAATAATTCCCAAAGTTACAAATATGAGTATCTTAAAAATTATAGACAGAGTCTGCTCTAAGAATGTATACATCAGGAAAAAAACAACTTGCATAAATATTTTAATACTAAATTTACTGAGCTATCATGAGATTAATACAGTTACCTTTGACCTCTAACACTATACAAAAGACTCAAAGTGGTGGCTATTAGCTTTCAGACATTTGTCAGTGTGGTGAACTATTGAAGTGTATATACATTTTTTGGTGAATTCTGTATATAAAACTAGTATTAATTACCTCTGAAGACTTTCAAATATTGGTAATATTCTCCTTTATTCTATAAGATTCTCAACTAAACTTGTAGTTACAAGAAAGGAGGAACAGTTAAAGTCACAAATCACTGTAGAAGGGGGCTAGGGATTTAGCTCAGCGGCAAAAGCGCCTGCCTGGCAAGCGCAAGGTCGTGAGTTCGGTTCCCGGTACCGGAGAAAAACCAAAAACAAAAAAAACAAATCACTGTAGAAGTATTTTTCAAATCCAAGAAAGGACAGTTACAAAGCAAGAAATAAATGTTAAAAAAAAAGTAGTGAGCAGAGACAGAAAAGTGAGCAATTTGGGTAAAGGAAGTTCAAAGAGAGATTTGAAAATCAGGTTGACAGTTTTATTTAGATTTTCTAAAGATAAAGGAAGCAAATCAAAGTAAAAGTGATAGGTTTAGCACTGTCCTATTTCCAGTACAAGAAAAAAAGTCTGGAAGAATCAAGCATTTCCCAAAGTTTAAGCAATCCATCTGGGGAGTGGAAAAATAGTTTTACTAGGTGGAAGAAAACTTAAAAACACAGATGAAAGTTTCAGTAGAAACGATGATTTCCAAAGGTAAAGGTAATTAAACCAAAGAACTTTCCCAACTTTTAGGACAATACTTTTTTTTTTAATTGATTAAGTATAGAAAAAATGATGCAACAGTTTACACCCATGATTCTGTACACAGCCCTTCACACATGTGCATCTGTGAGACTGTCTGCCATTCTATTCTTTTGCCTATGGGAACAGCTCATTTCTAACAGAAGTATTTCAGTAGCTCCTGTTGCAATAAATAAGTTGTTCTATTATATTTAATTCTTAAAGACCAACAGAAAAACGTTTTAGAAGACAATATATATTTTAAAACATCAGCACATGGCCTATTTTATTCAAAATAAAATACCTCAGTATACAAGTTCCTAATTAAATTTAGAGAAAACCAGTCCTAACCTAAAATATGGGGATCCCTAAAAAGGAAGCTAAAGTATTGTTTTCAAGAAACAATTAATCTTTTTTAAATAAAAGGAGCATTTTATATTATTTTAGAAAATTTACCCCAAACAATGATCTCTTCTTTCTCTCATTAAAATTTTCAATTTAATGACTATTTAGGAACAAAAGGAAGAAAAATATAAAAACTGCATAAACTAATTTATCACATGTGAAAAACTTGGTCATTAGGCATCTCCCTTTATTATGCAGAAAAGACACAAGTAAAAAAAAACTTTTTTTCAAATATAAACTTAAAACTTTAATAGTTATATGAAATTGTTATGGCTGGTTTGAAGTTTATTTCTTGCCAGTAAAATTTACCCTTTGAGAAAAAACTGAATTTTAAAAATTCGCTTCTTGTATTGCCCTCATTAAAGGAGAATTAAAATGTTCTCTGTGAAAGCTTGCCATTTCTTGGTGTGTACTTTTCTGTTAGTAGAAAAGGATTTCTCTTTTTCTTTTTTTTTGAGTAATTAAACACCAGAGGTTCTGGGGGGTAAATTCACTAAATTAAATATATTTTAAAAGGACCATTGTTCTATTTTTAAAGCTCTGATTTTCTTAACATTGCATTAGACCTGCCACACAAAGATGACTTTTGACAAGAGACAGGCGACTTCTCCCTCGCGCCGCTTCCCGCCGGCCGCCGCCTTCACGCCTGCCCGCCCCGGAACAGCGGCGCTCTCTAGCTCTGCGCACGCTGCCCTCGCCTTCGGTTTCTCCTTCTTCAGCACAACCCACCTACTCCCGCGAGAAAATAAAGCAACTCAGTGCTGAGGACAACAGTCACGGCTCGGCCTGAGAAAGAGATGGCCGAGGGGCTGGAGATGCGGACCCATACGATACAGATTAACCAGTGCAAGACGCAAGGCCATCACTCATAGGAAGCTTCAAGGAAAACACAATTTCCAGAAATGGTGCCAGATGCTGACACTGCCTTCAATTTAGAGGGTTAAATAAACAGCGGATGAGGTATCAAGAGAAGACAGAAAAGCAAGAAGGATGATTATGACAGCAACAAGGTATCATTTCCCACCACAGAAATAAGGACTGTGGAGTGATACCTGAAATCGCCAGGAAGACTGCTCCGGTCTCTTTATCTCAATTAACAACTGAGATGGGAAAATTTCAGGTAAAGCAAGGTAAACCTACAAACTGCGGTCTCCACAGGAGTAGCCAGGGTAAAGCACATTTCTGGACAAGGAAGATAAATAAACACATGAGCAGCAAAACTCTGAAGTATAAGCCTTGAGCCTTCCTTTTAATACAGAAAAGGGTAAACTATGAGTTCAAAACACAATTCCTTTATGTGCTGTGAACACTTAGTGTTTGTAGGTGAGGGATCTGTGACAAGACTTTTCTGTGTAATCTGTACCAAGAAAGAAAATAAATTTGATCTACCTTTCTCCTAATGTTGTGGTCATGTTACTAACAGAAAATTAATTTAGAAAAGAGACAGACAAAAGATCTTTTCAGAGCCCCTGTTTAAAAACATATGCATGAATATAAGTCATAAAAGTATTAGTCTGAGGAAAAAAAATCAATGACAGTGTTTAGAATACCACACGTATGTATGCATGTATGTTCAGGTTAGAACGGAATTTCTAAAATAATGACGTACTCATCGTGTCTGGGTGTACGTGTCTTTCCACCACCACTCCCCAACTAAGAAAGCAGAAACCTCACCCTGGAGCAAAGCTGATGGGGGAAACATACGTCCATGTAATGTCCAAAAGTGACTAACGTGGGAATCCAACTTATTCGCAATTTATAAATGCCTCCTACTATTCTTTTGTATTTCTTTTCTTAAAAAAAAAAAAAAAACACAGATGCTAAGACTTCATCAGTACAGGCTTAAATGTAGAGCTGTTAATGATTTCCGAAAATGTTGCTTTAATCTGTTCCTGCTTTTTTATTCTTCTTTAAAATGGTCCCTGAGCTCCATTAAAAAAAAAAAACAAACCCACTAAGATATATTTTACATGACAAGCTCGCAGCTTTAAAAATTCATTAAGAGCTTGGCAATAATATTTTCAGTGCATTTTACTATTACCTATCGATCCTAATGCACTTGACTTATCTGCAGAGATAAAACTTATCTTGACCTTGCTGAATACAAATCGCCTGGACTAAAACCTGTGACGGCCTCTCTGGGGAAACAGCGCGAGTCATTACCAAGATGATGCAGGGACCTAAGTACTCCACAGAAATGCTTCAACCAAGTGAAATCTGCTTTATTCTCACTTTGGCAATAAGGAATGACAGAACAACAGCTTAATTCTGAAATAAGCATTGCCACTCTCGCCCATCTACCATATTTTAATCAAGAAAGCAGTATAGCCCCCGTACTAGCATTCTGTTATTTGCCTGGTTCTTCAAAATGCCTGGTCCCATCTGTCTGCGGTGTACCTAAAGCACAGAGGGGTACTGGGCTCATTTGACGAAGGGGCACAAACCAGAATGTCTTCCTTTGGGGACAGCTACATCAGAGAAATTTTTAAAATTCTAAAATTACACCTACAATGACTAATGCATAAAAGATATTGCTTAATGTTTTTCTTAAGTTACATGATAGTGTCTGTAAACAATGTTACTTTCTCTCAAATTTTATCCCTAGAATTTTTGTTATCAAAGTAAACAGCTAAGTAAAAGCTAAATTACCCGTTCTGCTTTGCTAAGTCTAATATACAAAATCGGCCAAAGCAAGTCCTCTTCACTTTTTAAATAACATCCTATTTTGAGAGACAGAATTATCAGTTTCAGCAGTGAACTGGATCCTTATTACCGACTGCTGAAATACTGTTAAAATGTTACGAGTATGTCATAAGTTTAAAAAGTTCTCTTAAAAAAACAGTAATTACCACCATTTAAAAGGTTAAAAAATAAGTACTTAAGATTTCCAGTTCTCAATCATTTTCTTTTACAAATATTAAAGCACAGGAAAAAATTACTTTCAAATACATTAAAATTACTGTTTATAATTTTTCAGTTCCAAAAAATCACACAGCAAATGATTTATACTTTAGTTCTCAAATAAGATTTGTTTTTTAAACTATTTATGGAGACCTTGGGATTTAGGGATAAATTATAAATTCATAAATTGCACCTCTCACGACTTCAAATTCAGGCCTGGATTCTCAGTAACTTCACTGCCCCCAAACATTTCCCAAGGCAGCCTGGGGATGAATGTACAGTCAGTGTCATCTTATATAACATTTATGTTCTTTTAAGAAAGTGAGGTATAACTTTAATTGGGCTTCAATATTCAGTATTTTAGTAGTTTGATATCTAAGTCAATATTGTATGATTTTAAGGAAATCATACTTAACTTTCTTTTATGAAAACGGAATTATATAGAGAATTTCCTAAGTAGATTTGTGGTTTTCTCATGCAGTACACTAATGTGAATACATTTTTTTAAATGCTGCAAGAATTAGTTGTCCTTTATTATTATTCAGGGCACCTGAACACAAGATATTATTACTATGGCACATTAACTCTGCTATTTCTCAAGATAGACCCAAGAATTTTAAACACTCCCCACTGAATAATTTGCCCAGAGCACCTAAATGAAAGACACTTTAATTTTATATATTCCCATCTACAGTATTGCTTAGTGCAGATAAACAGCAATCCAACTTTCTATGTTTTAATAGGCGACAATTTTGGCACTGGCTATAGACGAGCACAGACCACACAAAAAAAAGCCATCCACAAACTCTGCCACAAAGAATAAGGCTCGATTGCTAATTATACAGGGAACTGATTTTAATTACACAGAGAACACTGCTTTTAAAAACACTTTCCTAACTGCAAAGCCAGAGAAGTTAAGAGCACCAGTAACACCTCCATCACGTTACAACAGTACCCTCTACTGGTAAGCACAGAGCTCTGCAGGTTAAAAAAAGAAAAGCCAGGAAGAAACTTTAATTATGGAAATTTCGCCGCTTTTCCTTAATGTAAATAATGAAATTAAACCTTGTCACTTTAAACCTAAATAAATGTTTAACGACATCTGAGAAGCGTCCTGATTAAATTTATAGTTTTGAAATAACTGAATTTAAGAAACGTGGTTTCCAACCATATACAACATGGCTAAAAGGCAAATTGTGTTTAAGTGATGAACAAATATTCGGAATATTGCCCCAATTCAATCTTTCTTAATCGAAAATTCAAATATTTAGTAAAATATCATTAAATATTTAATTTTTTATTTCTTGGCCTTTCATACATATGTCAATGTCAAACAGCAACAGCTACTTGAAATCAACCTAGACCCAGAGCAAATTCATTTCTGTACTTATTTCTTTTAACTAGCAAGTACTTCTTTTTCTTTCTCTACTTCACGACTCTTACTGGCTTTGAGAAATTACACGCCTCCGTCAGGAGACTCCGGTCTGCTGCTGAGGTTACCGTCTCCACCTTCTGCAGTTTACCAAGCTGATTTCCTTCTAATACTGTGCTACAGCAGTGCAAGTGCACGTTTTCTCCGGGCCACTGTCGCCAAAACCCCAACAATGACGAAGGGAGCTGGAGCCCCGGTGGCATCCGCGGGGCCTCCTTTCTCCCCCTTCCCCAGCCCTGAGCAATTTTTTTCTTGAGACAGTCTCGCAAATATTTCTTTAAATGAATAAATATTTCTGTAAAAAAACTCTTGGGTTCAACTATATTAGTAATTATGGTTATTTGTTATTGATATCTACGTGCTAACCATACATCTTACCAGACCCTAATAGTTACTAATACAGTTTACAGTAGTTTCTTTCACATAAAAACTATCAGATATTAAAGTCTGACTTAAATCCCAAGACTTCACGCGACATACACTGTAACCTTTGAATTTTATATTGAGAGGAAATTTTCAAAAGTACATTAATAAAGTTAATAATAAGTGTACTAAGCTGCTGACTTCAACAGATTACTTACTTTACTATTTGCTATATGTGACTCCAGAAAATCTTGTTTCTTTTCTTTACATAGAAACAGCCTTTTTCCACTACAGATGCAAACAACCCAAGTCACAGAAACTTCAGTTTTTAGAACCAGTGCAAGAACTTCATAACTGGATAGGAAACAATTTGTTGTAGCAACATCAAACTGAGCCTCAAGGAAGTAATGCCCAGAACCGATCCTCTGAGCATCTTAAGTAGGGCAGATTGGGAGGGAAAAACAGAGGAAGTGATCTAGAACAGAGCAGCTGCCACAGGAAGTGGCCGGGCCGAGTGCCGTCTTGGGGCAGGAGGCCGTGGCAACTTTCGAGGCAAGGACTCAGGGCAGAAACCAGTCTGGGCCAGGATCCAAACTCCCTTTTCCAGCTCTAGTGAGAAGAGTTTGTTGATGGTTTCACAAGTTACTGTCCTGACTCTTCTTCAAAAATCAACCTCCAATTCTCACTAATACATTTCCAATTTCGTAAGGACATACAAAAGTGGCTTTTATACTTGAAATTTTATTTCATAATGAGCCCCCGTGGAAGGCAATACTCATGTAAAGAAATTATATTCCAAATGACCACTGTAAGGAAAAACAAAACATAACAAAATAAATTCTGAAAGCAGCAGAGAATTACAACAGAAGTAAAACTGGGACAATACAACCATATCCTGACGGATCTGAAGCTGCTTGGTTTTAAAGGGTACACTTTCCGTAAGAGCCAGAACTGGTTTCTGACATACAGCAGTTCCAAAGCACAGTAACTGATTAGAGTTTCAGATGTAAAGAAGGTGGAATGATGGATTATGAAAGGAAAAGATCAGAGTTTTACTATCTTCTATTCGTAAGAATGAGCTCAAAGTCACACCTCTACCCAGCTTGCAATGGGAGGGACAAATTCTTAGAATAAGGTTTTTCTGCGTGCTGACACCTACATACTATTTTTATCGTATTCCAAGACTATCTTTAGTTTTCCTTAAGTATCTAAAAAGTTTTTAGAAGTATGCTCACCTGAAATCCCTGCATTTAAATATGCAAAAAGAGATTAAAAGAATTTAAATTTCTGAAAATTATTTCTTCTCCAGGCTAAGCAAAATTCAAAAGTCACACACAGTAAAATGCGCAAAGAATGAAATTTTTTAGGCAATTTACCATAGAAAAATTCAAATAATTTACAAACATAAACATCTTCACTGGTAATCAAAGGATATAAGACACAACCAACTGGTCTGCAAAGATCACAATGAAAATCCCTCCCAATAAGTGCTGGTGTGGAGGAGGCAGCCGCGTGCTGTCACGACAGGACACCGGGACACCGGGACGGCCCTTGTGGAGGGCAGTGCGGGGGAGGCATCAAAAGCCTGGAAAACGTGGTCTCCCTGTAGTCAACCCACCAATTCTACTTCTAGTTTTTCTTAAGGAAATTATTAGAAAGTACGAATACTGTATATGTGAAGAGGGTGTTGAGGAAAGCACTGTTAAAGTAGTGAAAATTCTCAGCAATCAAAATGTTACTGCTATTTTAAAGTTTTTATCTGACATACATAATATAGAGCTTTTATTTTTAAAATAGCAGGAGGCTATGAGCATATGAATGTGAATCTTCAAATTAACAACAAGAACAAGAAAGGCAACTTGTTCTATGTGTTTATTCTTTTACATTCTGAACCCTTAATCCAGTGATCTGAATCCCAATCCTAGCAGATCCTTCTTAGAAGGCAATATACAGACCTTTCCTACCTTTATTTCTTAACTGTGTGACACAAGTAAAACTCAAAGTTCTCTACATAAGGTTTTTATGTGAAAAATTAGGTTATGAATACTTGCTTTGGGGATTATGAAAGAAGTAGCTAACACAATTATAATAATTAAAGATATTATTGTTAACACTGCTCCATCTTTCTAGGTGCCAGAAGGCGCGGACCAAGAACTGCACCAGGTCGCTTCGCCTGCAGTGCCTCCCTGTGGTGAGCGCTACTCAGCACTATTTTCATCGAGGAGGAAACGAGCCGTGGAAGGTCGGAGTGGCTCCTCCAGCACAAACGTAACTACTAGAAGGTCACCCAGAACCGGAAGGCGACACTGCGCCTCAGGGCTCGAGGTTTCAACCTCCAGGACGCACAGCCTCCACTCCTAAGAGGTCCCTACGGTTGTCAGCGTAATAAGACACTTGTTGCTATTTCTGTCGTCGGGGGATGACTTTCTCTTCTTCTCAATTCAAAGCATTTTACTGGTGAAACAATAAAAATCTCATTCTTCACTGTGGCTGACCAACATGTCAGTCTTACTTCATACTAAAGCCTGTGCAAGCCGGTCCTCCTCACCTGTAACCTTCCAGCACCCACCTTGTCTCCTCCACCATTAACACCGCAGGGGAAGAGTGGGGATCTTCCTCAAACTCTACAAACAACCCAGTACACTAAAGGTCCAGTCATAGTAAAATATAAGCAATCTGGCTAAATCAGAGATAGAGTGTGATTTTAAAGTAAGTGAAGAAGGCCAGATATAGCTCAGTAGCACAGTGCCTGCCTGACAAGTACAAGGTTCTGAGTTCAATTCCCAGTACCAAAAATACATGAGGAAATACTTGTTTTTGAGCTCTGATTTAAACATCTATTTCCTAAAACCTCATCATGACCTTTATAAATTTAGAAAAATTAAATGAGCAAGTACTAATTCCTTCTTCTAAAATACAACATAGGGGGCTGGGGGTTTAGCTCAGCGGCAAAGCACCTGCCTAGCAAGCGCAAGGTCGTGAGTTCGGTTCCCGGTACTGGAGAAAAACCAAAATAAATAAATAAATAAATAAAAATAAAATAAAATAAAATAAAATAAAATACAACATAGTCTTAAAATGCATGTATGGGAACTTTCACCTTTAAAGACTTTTTTTCCAGCTTGGAATTTAAACTATATACTCATAGCCTTTTTTTTTTTTTTTTCTTGGTAGTGAGATTCAAACTCAGGACCTTGCCACTGAGCTCTATCCCTGGCCCTAAACTGTATATTGATATAAAATACAGATAAATAGCCAGGTGTGGTGCACACGCCTGTAATCCCAGCACTTGGGAGGCTGAGGCAGGAGGATTGTTGCAAGTTCAAGACCAGCCTGGGCTACAAAATGAGCTCAAGGCCAGCCTGAATTGCATAGTGAGACTCTGTCTCAAAAAGACAAAAAACAACAACAACAACAAAAAACCCAGATAAATATAGATAGACGTATATACCACAGTTTGTTTGCTTGTTTGTTTTGGTAGTACTGGGGATCAAACCCAGGACCCTGCATGTGCAAAGCACATGCTCTATCACTGAGCTACATCCTCAGCTTTAAAACTTAATTTATTTTTTAAATTTAAAGTCGCGAACTCAAGTAAATTACATTTTAGAGGGCACCACAGAAGCAAAAGCTTCTCTCGGTCCTTCCACTACACATGCATCAGTCAGCTGCTCTGACACCACGGAGGGCCCCGGAACTCGCTTCCAACTGGCCCCCCGTTCTGCTCCTCATATGGCAGCTGCAGCTTTTCTATTGCTCTATTTTCTTTCTAATAACCTGCAACTCTTCAGTGGTGTCCCCTTGTACTCAAAGTAAGATCCTCACGTCCCCGCCTGACTACCAGGTAAGAACTGAGCCCACTTCATCTTCTACCGCTCTCCTGCGCAGCAGCTTCGAGACGCACGCACGGGCCTTACTGCTGTTTCTTGAACACACCGAGTTTCGTCTTACTTGGGAGCTTTCGCACTCGCTCTTCTTTTGTCCCTCTGCTGATCCTCCTGGCTGGCTCTCTGTCACAATGGGTATCTGCGTAAGTGCTCCCTTCCTGGAGGAGCCGTGCCCTGAGATTCCCCAGGTAAGCACACTGCAGGCCGAGTTCGCTCTCTAAGCATGTAACACTCAGCATCGTTTCCTATTTTCTTACTTGGTGACTCTCAGACCACACCAGAATGCGACAGCCTGAAAGCAGAAGGCCGCCTGTTTCTCAACTGTATCACAATCCAAATGAGACTGCTACGGGCGGTTTCGTGTACCCATCACTAAAAGGAATCGCAGATATTTTCATTACCTTCAGGGAAAGGATGAGCGCGACGTACTGTGAAGAAAACAAAAGAACACCGTGCACTGTGCGGTAGTCTGGTACGGGGTGAAGCGGAAGGTAAAATGCAGTTGCTTTTATCTACGTAAACGAATGCTAACAAGACACAAGGGACAGGGCTGGGGATTTAGCTCAGCGGCACAGCGCCTGCCTGGCAAGCACAAGGTCGTGAGTTTGATTCCCGGTACTGAAAAAAAATAAATAAATAAAAATAAAAGAATAAGACACAAGGGACATGCACACCGGTACCCACAGGGACAGCAGGGATGCAGCGGAGTGGGCGCCTGACAAGAAAAACTGCCTCAGTGCTCTTCGGACTCTTCATCTATGCGAAAGTTCTGCCCACGTAAGACAAACACTTTTACTACGTGATGCGTCTATTTCACTCTCGCTCGTGAAATCTGAAAGAGGAATCCAACTGCCACTTTGAATGCGCCTGCACCCACACTGCCAAAGCGATGTGAACAGGCCTGCCCTCCCAGCCTGCACGGAGGGCTCGGCATGGCTCCTGCCGCATCTTCCTGCCCTTCTCGACCAGGAGCTCACCTCCCCGCGCTTCTCAAACTCCCCACTCCCACACCACTTCGCCCTAGTTCACCACCCTGAACCACTCTTCAGTCAGAAGCCAGACACCTGGAGTTTCCCAAACACATCTTTAAATCCATGAATCTATCTGGATCTCTACAGAAAAGGCTTCCCTAACAACAGAGAAACATCGTATCTAATAAGGCCATCTCTCCACACACAATGCATATGCTCGGCTAATCGTCAACAAAGGAGCCCAGGCAATTCATCCAGAATGGATTGCTTTTCAAGAAACGGTATAGGAGATCATCTGATATTCACATGCGAACAAAACAAAAGCCTCAACTTAATCTGACACTACATACAAAAAACTTAAAATAAATCACAGGCCTAAGTATAAAACCTAAGACTATAAAACTTTTAGAAGAAAACAAGAGAAAATCTTTGGCAGCTGGGGTAAGGCAAAAAAGTTTAGAATACAAAAAAGTACTAATTATTAAAGAAAAAAGAAGATAAAACTGGATTTCCTGCTCCCTGGAAGTACTGTGAACAAAAACAGAAGACAAACACAAGCTGAGAAAAAATATCTGCAAAACACAGGGTTGAGAACGTAGCTCAGTGGCAGAGAAGCTGCTTAGTATGTGCAAGACCCTGAGTTTGATCCCAGTATTCCAAAAGCCCAGGAGGACAGGGGATAAAGTATTTGCAAAATATTGCAACATACATGACAAAGGGCTGAGGACCAGAACATACAGAATTCTCACAGCTCAGTAATAAGCCACAGGAGCTGGACGTTCTACTCCTGTGCACTGATTTACCCAAGAGAAATGAAACACAAGTCCTAAACCCTATATATAAATGCTCCTAACAGCGCCACTCTTTCATTGTCAAAACTTTTAAAGACATGTCTATCCACTGGTTAGTGGGTAAGTAAATCGTGGTATATTCAAAATGAGGAATACAATTCAACAATAAAACGTGAGGACGACGGATACAAACAAAGTAGACGTACATCAACAGGGCAATGGTAAGCAAGCTGTGGTTTATACACATAATGTGTAATACTACTTAGCAATAACGAGATACTACTCAGCAATAAAGAACAGATTATGATTATCTGAAGCAACATGGATGAATCTCAAAATAATTATGCCAATTATGACCAAAAGCTGGACAGAAAATAGTACATACTAAGTTACATAAAATTCCAAAAATGTAACCTGACTTACAGTGACAGAAAACAGGTAAGTGACTACCTAGGGACAAACCTGGAAACGTCTGGGAAGGCTGGGCATGGTGGTGCACGCCTGTAATCCCAGCAGTGGGGAGCCTGAGGCAGGAAGATCACCATGAGTCGAAGCCAGCCTGGGCTACACAGTGAGTTCAAGACCAGCCTGGACTACGTGGCGAGACTCTGTCGCAGAAAAACAGGGGAAAAAAAAAAAGAAGAAAAAAGAAAAAAAGAAAAGCCTGGGAAGGAGGGAAGGAAGCACAACCACAATAAAACTCTGGGTAACAGGTATTTAATTATTTTGATAATGAGAATGGTTTCAGAAGTATACACATGTCAAAACTTACCGAATATATATTTTAAACAGGTAGTTTACTGTACATCAGCTATGTCAACTAAAATGAAACAAAAGGAAACAGCCCAGAAAACACACACACACACACACACACACACACTGTACACACCCCCAAATCAAAATCTGAAGAGATTTCAGTTGCTGCTCAACAGAACAAAAGACACACTTGGAAAGTTTAAATTGACTCAAATTACTTCCTCCTCCAACAAAAAATATCAGCATTCATCAGACAAAAAAATTCATCAATACAGATATTTATATCCATAAAAACAGAGAAATGTAAGAGAATACACAGTCTCTACAAACTACCATTAACAACATCAAAATCGTAATCAGAAAACCTCGACCATACACCCAAGGGAAGGCAATCAATTCAGACCAGTACTAGGAAGATCACAAAAGCTATTATTAGTGCGCTCAAAACAAAAGGGAAGATGTTCATCAGCAATCTCAGGAGAAAAAGAAAATTATAAAAATAAGTCAAACAATAATTCTAGACCTGAAAATGCTAAAACACTGTATTTGAAATTAAACATTAACAGCATGGGCAAAGGGCAGTGAACGTGGAGGCAGATCAATATAAATGATCACCTCTGAAGAACAGAAAGAATAAAGAAAAAAAGAACATCAATGACCTACAGAACATATCAAAACATTTACTATGTTTAATTGGAGGTCTCAGAAAGAGATGATAGAATGACCCAGAAATATTTGAAGGAATAGCCAAAAAATATTTTAAAAGCTCACTAATCCCCAACCATGATAAAAATTAAGAAAACCACATCTACATACATCACAGTTCAACTGTGGAAAACCAAGTACAAATAAAAAGGCTTGAAAGCAGAGGGAAAACCCACATTAGAGTGCAGGACCAGTAGTACAAATGACAACTGACTTCTTATCTGAAACAATATCAGAACATAAAAAATTACAAATTAAAAATGAAAATAAAATAAAGTTCTGACAGTGAAAAGTCATCTGTAAAGTGCTGAAATATAAAAAAAATCCATCAATACAGACATTTATATCCCCAAAAACAAAAAAATTTTAAGTCAAGGCTCACTTGAGAAATGGCTGGTTTCAGACCTAAGCCAAGAAATACACTAGATGAGCCCGTACCGTCTGCACACACTCAGTCAGAAACCTACCAGTACTAAGTAAAATCAAGACAAAAGCACTAAAGGACAAATATAGAAAGGTTCCTGCTAGTTCAAGATTGGGCACTTGGGTTCTAACAGGGGTAAGAATGAAATGGCTTAAAATCTATTAAATGTGTTTAAACCAGTGAGTTCATGATGACGTGGAATTTAAGTCAGTACCTAGGAAAGTAACAAGGAATCATTTCGTTGACCTGACAAGTGAGTATACAAAAGAAATCAAGCATTTATCCTTCACGTTTCTGTACACGAACCACACCGATGAGTCACCAAGTAGTACATGAGGGGAGGTGCAAGGCCCTGTCCCAAAATAAAAGGAAAAAGGCTGGGGATACAGCTCAGCAGTCCGGGGCTTCCCCAGCATGGGTGGGGCTCTGGGTTCAATACCCAGTACCATCAAAACCCAAACAACAGGAAATATGAGGTACTTCTGGAAGGAGGAACAGGCTGTGACTGGGATGGGGCAAAACACCCTAACAGGTAATTTCAACTTTTGTTCTAAAGCTCTAAACTTCCTGGTGTCCATGGTGCCCAAACTCTCTCAGCGGAGAAGTGCCCTTGGCGTCTTGGCAATTCTGAGGGCCCAGTAGGGCCATGAGTAGTGTCTAACAGCTCTATTTGTTAAGTAGTTATGTTCAAACCACGTACTAGTTCTGTAATGACAACTTCATCGCTGTTTAAAAAGAATCATGTACATGTATTTTTTAAAACTTAATTTTTCACTCTTGAATACACAATTACATTTGGAAGATCTATGCTCTCCTCAGTCCCAAGTGGATACCGCAGAACTTAGAGACAGGATGTGTGTGTACAGAAGAGGGGTCACAAATTCCAACAGCACCTTCCAGAAGAGCATCAGCATGCAGGTAGCTATGAACCGAAGCCTGAAGAAGGCGAAGGATCAGGCTGTGAAGCCTGCGGTATCATCCTCACATCTCAGGTCATCTAACTTAAACAGAAGAGAAAGAATACAATTTCTAGAATCTTCTGCATCCTGACTTGTCATTCATTCTTTTTCACTAAAAGATTAAAAAAGAATTAAAACCTGGGCAGTTAAACAAGCCTGGCTCTACAAGTTGGATCTCCCATGTAAGAAATGTCTGCTCTTAGACAATTACATAACTTCCATGGGCCTCAGCCTTTTCATCGCAAATGGAGATGATAGCACAACCTCAGAGGGGCTGTGAGCGACAAAGAGACACATTTGAAGCAATAAGCACAGAACATAATACTGGGTGGATGCTCAAAAAAAGGTGGTGCGTTCTTCAACTTCAATACGAGAAGTTTCACTCACAATGCCAACACAGAATGCCAAATGATAAAGTCAACTGCTGTGTGTGAAATATGGTCATATCAGATCTTTGAAATCATATACAGTCCGAAAGCACTGTAGGTCAAAATTTTACTACAACAAACCTTTTTTTCCTGTTTGCTTATACTGGCATTCTGATCTAAACTAGACTGGTTGTAATAAGTGGGCTACAAGGGTTTGGTTACAGATGATCAGACGGCATTTTCTTTTTTTTTTTCGTTTTGGTTTTTACCGGTACCGGGAATCAAACTCAGGACCTTGCGCTTGCCAGGCAGGCGCTGTGCCGTTGAGCTAAATCCCCAGTCCCTCAGATGGCATTTTCAATGCAAGACATAAAGAAGGGAAAGGGTGGAACTGCTTCTTTACAGTATCAATAAGAACAACTTCTTCTAACGACGTTGGGAGGCAGAGGAATGGACTTCTTCTCAGTGCTTTTCTGTCTGAGGGTTCTCAGTTCTCTAACTCACCCTACTTTGAAGAGGAAATGGATTCAGAGAAGTAGCAGAGCCAAAAGTGTAATTCTGAGCACTTTCTCACCCTCCTCTTCTAAAAGTAAAGTCATGTTATGGATGATCAAAACCCAAAACACACAGATACACCAAAAACCCAAACCTAAAAGGTACCAATGAATCAGACAATGATAACCATGATGCTGCCGACATTGGAATACTAAATAGCTACTGATACAGCTGGGCACAGGCTCATGTTCCAGGCACCACAACAACCCTAAAGTGAGCTCTGATTAGCAACAGATGTGCTGAGAGTCAAACTAAACAAGCAGACTAAATTTACTTAATAAACTAAGACAGTGCTCACCATGATACTTAGGGAGCAATATTAGATTTTTCTGTCTCCCACTTCAGTGGAAATAAGAAAGCTTACAGTATTCTAACTGATCAGTAAGGACCAGAACTAGTGAAAAATAGCTGAGGGTGTCCAAGAACAAACAACCCCTGCCAGTGATAACTGTAACCTGGATGATACAGTGAGGGTGTCATCTGAGAGGTTCCAAAGCATCAAAGGCCATGAGAAAATAAAACCTAAGATACAGCAGCAGAACCAAAATCAAATTCCAAATCATACAAAGCTACCAGAGGTCACTTGTCATACCAGTCATCTCTTTGATGATTTACAAATCAGTAGCTTTAGAATAAAGATAAGGATTTTATTATGCTACTATTGGAATTCCTTAGGAAAAGCTGTGTCTTTTAACAGCCAGTCCAGTCACTATTTTGAAAGAGTAGTTCTTTTACTACGGGACATATAAGAGAAACTAAAATGATTTCATATCCCTCTCTGTAATGAAACACCTAAAAGGTTAATACCCTAGTGAAGTCATTCAAACCTATTTGTAATCTGTCAACCCCATAAATCCTCAAATTCCACTCTTCCCTACACCTACTTCCCCCAAATAATTCAACGGACAGATCAGATTTCTAAGAACTCCTTAGGTTGGTAGGGGAAAAAAAATTCAGAAATGTTGAAAAGATCCCTGGGGCGTGTTATAGCTAAAAATCAGTTTTCTCCCACTGAATGTAGAAAGCTAATAGTAGTTTCATAACTTCTCTAATTTTCTCTTACCTTTTTCTTTCTTGATCTTAACAAAAACATCACTTAAGATGCTGAGGCAAATAATCACGTAAAAAAGCTAAGAGAAAGCTAAGAGCTTTCCTTAGATATTTATATCCGTGTGAAAGAAAAAAGTCACTATTTCCCTCAAATCAAAACACAATTACCCTTTCATGAAATAACTCACAAATAGGATGAAGAATTCAAGCAACATAAAATCAAAATGCCTTTTAAAACTTTAGAACAAGTCTGAGTAGAGTTCTGTGACAGTCCACCCCATAATACACTATCCAGTGTCCACTTTAATGTTCCAAAGACTCCCCGGCACCAGCTCTCACTCTCTGGGAGTACCCATTGCTAGGCGGCAGGCATCCTGCCAATTTCTCCTCCAGTTCCAGAGAACTTTCTCCGGGACACATCATCTAGGGGGCAGTGGTAAGAAACAGCGCTAACTTGGGAGTGGGGTGAAGCGAGGTACCCTGATAGGGCAGACAAGGTTTCAGAAAGAGGTATACATGGCTTGCTGAAGACCCTGCACTTCGTTTCAGTTCACCAGTGTTTTTCCTTCGTCTTCCCTCACATTCATCAATTTCAGCTGCAGGATGACTACTCAATTTATATCGCCTTAGAAACAAAGCGCTCACTCACATTAAAGTACTGCTTTTCTTTTGCCGTACAGTACTGAGGACCGAAGCTCTGCACGGAACGACAGTCCCCATTCCCAGCCCTATTTTCTACTCTGAGGCAAGGTCTTGCTAAGTCACTGTACTGCCCCGCCTGGGGTCAAATTTGTGAGCCCCTCCCTCAGCCTCCCAGAGTGCTGGGATTGCAGGCAGGGTCCCCATGCATGGCCTTCATTATTTTTCACATAAAAAGAAAAAAGGGATCTGACTCCAAAAAGAAATAAATTCAAAGGACACTCCAGAATATTAACTAGAGAATTTACTACTCCTCAAACTATGTTTGGGGATGGAACTATAACATCATTAGGACAGCATTCTAAATACAGTAACAGAACATGACTTACTGTTGCCCCTGGCAAATGAAAATCTCAAGAGCGCTACTCGGTTTTGTGGTCTTCGTGAACATATGTCCAAAGTAATCTAAAACTAAGAGATCATTACTTATTTTGCAGAAGGACTTGTCACTTTACAAAGGACGGAAGAAAAGTTTCCTTTAAGTAGAGGGCATTTTATCTTCATTTTAAATTCTGTTTCTAAAAATCTGTAAAACACCAACTTTTTCAGATACATGTTTATTACAAAAAGTGAGCTCTATCCATAGTGTGGTGGAGCAGATATGAGTTCAAGCTACAGCACATAAACTTACAATCAATTCTATCAAAAGCAAAGCTGCTATTCCAAGCGCACAGCTCACTACACTATTTTGCAGCTACGACCCCCGTGTCTGAACGGGGCGCACGCTTTGCCAGCTGCAGCCGCGGTTCTGCCCCACACCACACGCAGCAGCGCCCCACTGAGGGCTGGGAACGGCCAGGGCGAGTGTTTACACCACAGGAACCAACAGACGCTAAAACACTGTGACTTTCTACTGTGTCGATTACCAAGAGGAAGAAAGCTGCAGAAAAAATATTGAAAGTGCAGATTAAATCTGAAAATGCATTTTATCTGCAGCCATTCCATTATTATTAGCGCAAAAAAACTGAGGAAATAGTCTCCTAGTAATTCAGAGACTAGCATGCAATTCAGAAAAATTCCTATCAGCAACAAATGAATGAAATTTGTTTTACTCTGCCTTCCTCATTAGCATAAAGGAATATACCAACCAGCGTTCCTACTGGAACTACACTCACTAGTCACTTGTGGCTTGGCTACTGATTTGACAGTTCAGTAAATATAAACAAGAGCATTCCTCAAGAATGCTTCCATTTGTGTATCTCGCTATGTCTAGAGTAACAGTGGCACCCAAGAACTGTCTGGGGTCAAATGGTTTCTTCTTACTATTTTTTTAGCAGCAGCTTAGGGGCTGCTGTGTCTAGACATCAATGACAAACTACGAAAGCCTCCAAATGTGCGATGGCTAACCATTTCTTTGTAGTAGCAATTATCCTCATCAGTCACAGATACACTCCCTGTAAACCTGACCATTCTTGCTTCTGAATTTTCAAATCCCTCACCTGAAGGCTACAGTCACTTCAGTAAGGATCAGTCACTGGGTCCACGCGCTAGATGACAGCTCAAGTGGCCTGAGTGGTGTGCCGGTAAACGGTTAACTTCCTTCAGGGGACAGTGGGAACTCGGCAGGGTGTGGCATATTTAAGTCTTATTTATATAAAGGGAACATAATTTACAAAAAACACATACTACAGGAGTTCTATATAGCCTACGGACTTGTTCTCATAGCATGTTTTGGTTGGTATTTGCTAAACCTAAGTATCAGTAGCCGAGATACAGCTGCAACGTAGGACTGAATGCATTTCGGAGAGGAATCTCTGTTTAGACCAGAGGATGGCAAACTTCTCAAGATCCAGAGGGCAAATATTTTAGGCTTGTGGGACACAGAGTCACTGCTGCGTCTGCTCACCTCTGTCAATGCAGCATCAAAGCGTAAATAAGCACAGCTGTGTTCCAATAAGATTTTAGTCACAGAATTGGGCTGCTGGCCAGAGAGAGCTTACTGGCCTCTGGCTGAATCTAAAGCACTAGGAAGATGTCCATCAGAAGTTTACTTGTCACTGACACACCAGCTACTTTCTTTAACCATGTGACAGTTCTAGAATACTGGAAGACCAGTTCTTCACTTTTGGTACTATTCACAATGGAATAGCTATAGACACTAACATTCTGAAATTTAATGAAGATTTTTCAATGTTTTTCACTATCACTTTCTTAAATACAGACAATTAACAAAACAATACATGAAACCATAATCTGTAGCATTTGCTGACTTTCGGGATGAAAATACTCCCACAATGCCAGTTTCACGCTATCTGAAGGGGGAGTGGAGGAATGTTCAATAACGTGCAGACAGGTAGTATTTCCACCATACAACACGATACGCTTAAACCTCAAGAATAAAACAATCAGTGAGTGATGAGTTTTCACTACTTTTGTTTTTACCTGCCCACCTCAAAAAAGCCCACTACTACAATGCTACACACAAACTTCAGACTATAAAAACTATACAGGACGGAGCATTTTCTGCAATAAACACCTAAATGCAAACGAGAAAGAAATAAAGAGAAAGTGAT
Organism: Chinchilla lanigera; assembly: GCF_000276665.1. NCBI lineage: Eukaryota > Metazoa > Chordata > Mammalia > Rodentia > Chinchillidae > Chinchilla > Chinchilla lanigera. The sequence continues at coordinate 24,285,393 of NW_004955421.1, read as the reverse complement.
ACCAACTTGTCAATGTGTGCAGACATCTGAATCATAATTCAAACAATATGTAACAACCCAATAAATATTTACGACATTTGAGAAAATTAAGAATTTTGAAAAGGACTACTTTATGATATTGAACAATTTTAAAGATGTGACAACACTATCATAAGCATGCCCAAAATACCTCTTATCCCATAGGAAAAACACCTGAACATTTGCAGTGAAGAACTACAATGTAAGAGTCTGTCTTCACGACAGTATAAGAGGGGAGAAGCGGATGCAGTGAGGCTGTGAGTAGATACTGTTGGAACAAGATGACAGACACACGGAACGTAACTGTCCTAGTCTGTTTACTTTTGCATATTTGAATTTTTTCCACAATAAAACATGTTTTTAAATATTAACATGCTTCAATCCATCTCACTGAAAGTAAAACCCGAACTCCCACCAGGCCTTCAGTACTGATGACTGGAGTTTGCTCCTAACTCTCTCTAAGCCTCTGCCTGCCTGCGCCCACCTCGCCCCCCTCCCGTGCCTTGACCCTCACGCAGGCCCAGACACCCAGCCTCCTGCCCTTTTGTGGGCCCTGCCCTGGGTTTCTCTCTGCTTGTGCTCTTACCAGAACGTCCTATCTCAGCTCCTTCTTACCGCCTTTATGTCTTTGCTCAAATGTCCCTTTCGCAATACTCCTGTGACCATTTTAAATTATAACTTCCTCCTCGACACCCCAGCATTTTTATTTGCCCTTATACTGCTCTATTTTTTTCACAGAGTACTTATCCCCTTCCAAAAAATATCAAGTAATTTTTTTCTTGGTTGTGTTTTTCACTTCCTGTCTATTCCACCCATTAAAGTGTACAAAATCAAGAACAAATAGGTTTGTTTATTTTACTTGGGTATTTTCTGTGTTCACAATACTGTTTAGCACACACAACCAGAGAATAGTAAAATTGTGCTCAAGGAACTAAACAGTAGTGTTTTTTTGCTATTATAACAAAATATCAGAGGCAGGCTGACTTTATAAAGAATAGCGGGTTATTTAGATGATAATTCTAGAGGCTCAGAGGCTAAGCTGGGGCAGGTGCGGTGGCATTGGAGGGAAGAGGGGGCCTTGGTCCTGCCCTCATGAGGGCGCTTGGGGGAGCTGTGTCACAGCCGTAAGAGGAAACCACATCTTGAAACAAGAAGCCAGAGAGCAATTCAGAGGCCAGGCTCACTCAGAGCAAGTCACCCTCCCAAAAGCCGGGGGGCTATGAGCACTGCTTGGATCCGCTCTAGTCCCCCAGGACCCCTAGTTGCCTCAGGATCCCCGGCAGACCCCATTTCTCAAAGTCCCATCGACTCGCACATCACCACACTGAGAACCAAGCCCCCAGTACACGAATCTTTGAGATGCACATTCCAGTGACGCCCGAACCGCACAACACCATAACCAGAAGATGCAGCGCAAACTAGCACGGGAACAGTGGCAAATAACTCTAAACCCTAACGCTCAACCTTTATTTCTGAAATACTAGAACATGCAGAGAATATTTTCAACAGTATTAGAGGGTCACTTTTCATTTACATGGGTATGGATTTTGCCGCCTGCATATGGCTTCTCCAAAGCAACAGCACAAGTTGTGCTATCAATCCCAGCATAAATGGATGCAGTACTTTCTCATTCATGAGAGGAGATCAATGGAAGAGCAGTAACTGTCAGGCTGGCTTCTTAATTAAAACATAGTAAAGATTTAATCTACAAGTACATCACTGAGAACAGAAAATAACACTGAGCTTCCCCGTTGTTGGCTAAGCAATCTGCCTGCACCAGAAAGTATTTATCAGGACATGGGGATTCTGGAAGCAAAGCTAAGCAAAGCAACCACTTCTAATAAATAACACCACCCTTCTACATCACACTATCTCATAAACCCTCAACAATTGTTAAACTTTAGTATATACTAATTGGGAAAATATATGACAGCGATCCATAAACTAGCAATACTAAATGGACCTCTTTTTATGAAGCACAGCAAATGTTACATACACTTAATACAATTAAAAACGTGATCAGCCCATAGACAATGCTTCTGTATCATGGATTTACACACCCCACGCAACGACCCTAAGTCTCTGCAGCAATCTAACACTCATCGATGGGATTAAGTAATGGCACGCTGTTCCCCAAATCTTTGCTCTGTTTTTCGTTTTTGCTTTGCTTTTGCAGTGCATGGGCATGGGACCCTTGCACGTGTATTAATAGGAGTATCACAGGGGTAGACTCTAAGTAGGAAAACAGCTTCGTAATTATTATTTTAAAATAGTTCTTTACAGTAGACTGTCTAGATTCAAATCCTGGATCTCCCTGTCACTAACATGTGACTTAAAGTTACTCATCTGAGAAAGCTGGCACTTGCCTGTAGTACTCAGGTACTCCAGAGGCTGAGGTGGGAGGACTGCTAGAGCCAGGAGTCTGAGACCAATCTGAGCCACCCGGCAAGATACTGAACCCAGTCATCAGTGAGTCAGTCAGTCGGTCATATAAAAAGCTATCGCTGCATCTCACTTCGTGCACGCATGAAATAAAGACAACAACAGGACTTTCTTTATATGGTTATTATGAAGATTAAAGGACTTGCTATGTGTAAAGATGAGTATATGGTACCTCAGTACAGGGGCCACAAGTGTTGCTACCTTTAGTAAGTTTTATCAAATCCAAAGTTTAGCCCTTTTGGGGCTAGGGATGTAGCTCAGTGGCACAGCGCCTGTCTGGCAAGTGTGAGGTCAAGAGTTCGATTCCCGCTACCAGAAAAAACAAAACAAAACAAAACAAAACAAAATTTAGCCTTTTGGGGCCTGAAGGTATGATCTAACCTCACTATGTTTTATTTCCTTCTGTTAGCAAAATTTAGAAAGGCAGAGTTAAAAAAGAAAAATCTCAAAAGAACCCCATTACAAAACAGTCAACATATGTTAAACTTAAACTTGTGTTTACTAACAGGCTGTACTACCAACTAAACCAGTGTCACAGACTTGACAATTCTGCAGTAACTAGAAGAGGAGGTATGGCAGGTACCAGGCTCACATGTAAAGGTTCAGAACTCAAATGCCATTCACTTGATTTTGCCCAAGCGTTTTTCTTAATACCACAGAGGCAGTTCCAGCTATCCTTTCCCTCCCCAACAAAGCCAACTCTAATAAAGATGAATGCACTAACAACTACATTTGAAGGTGAACTTTCAGAAATCCCTCAGATGCGAAAGTAAGTCCATCCCTGTTTCATATTTTATTTGCAACAGGATATCTGGCAGCTGTCAAGGGAGTCGGGAAGGTTTGTTAGCTGATGACTGGATGCCTGCTGAGATGGGCTCCACACACAGGTACTACGATTGTAGACAAAATCTCCTGACCTACCTCTCGCTCTCCTTTCAAGTCAGTGTGAACACACACTACATGAAAGGAAATGAAAACTGAGTTCTCCTCCTTTACCACGGCACTGGGACTTCCTGACTTCTTCATTCCTTCACCGATTGGTCCAGAAACGCTATTTCCTTCTAACTATTCCCAGTTGCGTCTGCCAGCCACCATTAGGGTTATGTACTAAAGAGAGGTGTTAACACACCGTGATGCCATTAGATATGACAAGTATTTTTTTATTTTAACCCTCAGTATATGAGGAAGAACAATTATCATTTAATAAATGGGTCTCATAGAACATGTTTTTCAGCCATTTCTGTGCACAATTTATGAAGTATTTATAAAAGGAGAGTAAAAACTTTATTAAAAAATTCATTATAAATATGAATACACCAAACCCTTATATAATGTAATACTCGGTACATAACAGCATAAGATATTTTAAAAGTACACACTTATAATCTCAGCACCTCAGCACCTGGGGTAGGAGGATTACTGCAAGTTTGAGGCCAGCCTACATTACACAGTGAATTCAAGGCCAGCCTGAACTAGGGAGAGACCGTCTCAAGCAAAATAAACCAAAATATCAGTATAAAAAGACCTAAAAATTTTAAAATGCAAATAAAACATCTATTAAATTTGAAACATTTTTAAGTGGAAGGACAGAATGAAATGGGTATTCTATATTACCAATGGTAATGTAAATTTATACATTTTAAAATAATTTTGTCAAAATTATTTTTAAGACTTTATACTTTTAAATTCAGTATTCAAACTTCTCAACCAATCATGAAAAATAATTCACAAAATTGAGTACATTATAAATAAAAGTAATTAGTACAGTAGTATTTAAATAAGTTAAAAAATTAGAGGTCTCATTATTCAACACTTAGTCATTTGAAATGATGGCTATAAAGACCACAGCAATATGGAACGAAGTTCTCCACCTTTCTCTCAGAGAAGACTCCTCAACTTTCACTTTAAATCTGAACAGCCAGACAGGCATTGTGGCACATACTTGAAATCCCTGCTACTCAGGAGGCTGAGGCAGGAGAATTCAAGTTTGAGGCCAGTTGGGGCAATAAGCCAAGACCTTTTGTCAAAATAAAATATAAAAGGGCTGGGGGTGTAGCTCAGGAGTAGAAGGTTCCTGGGTTCAAGCCCCACTCCGCACACACATACACACCAAATCCCAGTAAGTCTACAATATTATCTACCTCAAACACATTCTTGCTTCTGTATACTTTATCATTTCAGTCCATTTTATACAATTCCTGTTTCCTCACAGGCCTAGCACTGTCCAGCAGAAGAAATTAATGAATGGATAGTGCACAGTAGCTGAATTAATCAAATGACAAACAGAGCATATAACATTATGCTATAACTAATTAATGCTAAAATAGGCACTGCACACACATACATCTATATACACAAACACTACACACACACACACAGACTTGGAAGACTACATCAACATAGTATCCATAGTTATATTCTAGTGGAAGACTTTTTGTAGTTTCCACATTTTAAGTAAAAAATTACAACAAATGACCCTTTCAAAAAATGTGTAATCTAGGCTAGTAAACAAATTATACTTCGAAAGCTGGGTGTGGTGGTACATGCCTGTAATCCCAGCACTCAGGAGGCTGAGACAGGAGGATTGCTGTAAGTTCGAGACCAGCCTGGGCAACAAAATGAGCTCGAGGCCAGCCTGAAGTGCATAGGGACACCTTGTCTCCCAAAGACAAAAAAAAAAAATTATACTTTGAAATTCAATTCCAGTGGGACTAGTATAATCACACATTCATTATGGCACTGTAAACTGATACAATTCTTTTGAAAAGCAATGTGCAATACGTGTCAAAAACCATAAATGTGTTTATACCTTTGACCTAAACACTTCTGGGAATTTATCGTAAGGAAATAATATAAAAGAAAAATATGCAGAGAAGTGTATCTGATGTGACGCTATCATATTTTAAAATAAAAATGTCCAACAGTAATAGAGTATCTAAATATTATGCTACATTCCTTTAAGAAACAGGAAATATAAATAAACAGAAACAAGGAAACACCATAACAAATAATATTCAGTTTTTAATAGAGAACATAAAGTGAATAAAGAGAGGAAAATACTGTTGTATTAACTCAATTAACGAAATACTCTTCACAATGGAAAATGGTATGCACACACTAAAAATAAGAAAAGCTGGTATATTTTTTGTTTTATTACGTTTTGTTTGTTTTTTGAGACAAACTTTAACTGTGCAGTTCAGGCTGGCCTTGAATTCACTTTGTAGCCCAGGCTGGCCTCGAACTTGCAGCAATCCTCCTGCCTCAGCCTCCTGAGTGCTGGGATTACATGTATGCACCACCATACCAGGCCCAAACTGGTGTGTCAGAATGAAGGAAATGTGTTAATTTCTAAAGTACCTTCTTGTTGGACTTTGATAATAATGTTTGAGTACAAAAACATGGAGAAGTGGGGCGTGGTGGCACATGCCTATAATCCCAGCATATGGGAGGCTGAGGCAGGAGGATCACTGCAAGTTCGAGACCAGCCTGGGCTACAAAGTGAGCTCATGATCAGCCTTACTGCATAGCCAGACCCTGGTCTCAGAAAGACCAAAAAAACCAAAAACAAAAACAAAAAAAAAATCAAAACATGGAGGAGAAGTAGATAATAATGGATAACAATTTCAAATTTTGGAAAAAAATCTAGTTTCAGAAAGTGTAACATAAAGCCTTTGCCGAAAAGAATTGTCCAACACATAAAAGCTTCCTCAAAGCAAAATATTATGCACAGTATATTCATATGCATTCATTCTAACAATGTTTCACAAAAGCTACATTATGAACAAAGTTGTTATTACTCTTTCTAAAATAAGCCAAGTATAATTTAAATTGATTCTTCCCAAGATTTTGAAAAGATTCCTTAGCATTTACTTGGATATTCATTAACACGAACAAGAAAGGAAAGAGCGCCATCTACTGACCTGCAACCTCTTTTCATATAAAAAAGAAACCAATTTTATTTATACCACAGAATTTTAAGTTTCTACCAAAACGGTAGATGACAATAAAACATTACTAACAATGTCAGAATGTATCAGAGTTTACATTTTTTATTACATAATACTTGATAAAAATAAATAATAAATTGCAACCAAATCTGACCACATAAGAGAAATGGGCAGTACATGGCACTGTAATAAGCACCAAATATCAACAATTATTCGGCGCTGCGGCCTAACTTATCCCAGCGCCTGCAGTGAAGAGGGAGAAACAGCAGAGGTGGGGCAAGGGGAAGAGAAATACTAGTACTTTTCCTGTGGTAAAATTAGATACATGGCTATATTTCAATACCATTAAAAAATCTTAAATATGTCTAAGCGTTCAAAAGATTAAGACTTACTAAAGCAGATGAGCAAAATTAAAGCACATCAGCAGAAAACAACGGAAAGCAAACACAGAAACTGGGAAAATAACTGTGAAGACCAGGCCGAAACAACTTACTCAGGAATGTTTTCATCTTACTGCTCGGAAGGCCAACTCCTCCTCCCAGCCTGAGCCTGCTCTGGTCTGTGTCAGTGGTGTTTCGGGGGGGGGAGTGCAGACCCTCACCCCACCAGAATGTGGCAATGCTGATGAAAACTAAGTCCTACTACGTGCAGCAGCATTTCACACGGCGAGGTGCAAGTCCCAGGTGATAAAAACTCGCAGCAGACACTATCACTATTAGATTTGTACGTCTACGGCACTGCGTCTTTCGTCAAACACAGTAGGACAAGCATTACACTTGGTACTGAGATCTTCAGGAACAAAGTATAAACGTGAGTCTGACCTCAGAAGACCCTCTAAGACCTATAATAATAGACGACCTTTTAGGGCACTCTCTGGCTTCAGGTCCCGTCCCGTCCCGTCCCGTCCCCCCGCCCGCCCAGCGGTGATGACTCCCTCTCACACGCCGTCCCACTGCAGAGCCGTCTACCACAAGGCTTTCACCAAGAATCCACCATGGGGCTGCTAAATCCGGATCTGCAGCCTACCAAAACTGTGGGTGAAATAAACATGTTTTCTTTACGAAGTGCTTCATTTCTGGTGCTTTATTATGGCAGAGAAATATGGACTAATCTATGTTTTACTTTAAAATTACCCAAAAGACATAAAAGAATGCAAATCAAAGTTAGAAAAACTCAGAAATCAAGCAAGTAATATATGCTATGATGACATATACATGGTATAATTATAAAAAACAGGGAGAAAAAGAAAAACAGGAGTAACAGAATGGTAAGGCTCTGGGTTAGATTCTCAGCATCACAAAAAAATAAAATTAAATAATTAAAACTAAAATTGAAAAATAAAAACAAATGCTACTTCCCAAGAAACTAGCTTCTCGGGGGGAAATGATGAATCTGGGTGTAGGGCATGAATATACCAGGCAAGCCCAGAGTATCTGATACCCCTGGAAGAAGACTGTCAAAGAGGGTGATGTCAAAAGGACCGAAGCCAGACTGAAACGCTGCCACTAGCAAAGATGGGACAACTGGAGCTGCAATAGGAGTAAAACAATTCTAGCCAGGCCTGTAGTATCGGTACTGCGGGAGGCTGAGGCAGGAGGGTTATAAGGATGAGCCTAGCTGGGGCACTTTAGTGATTTAGACAGACCCTATTTCAAAATGAAAAAACAAAATATTAGAGAGGTAGCTTAATATGAAGGCCCTAAATTCAATCCCAAGTACTGAAAAAATATCGTAACAAATGAAATCTGTCAAATATGTGTAAATCTATGAGTTCATAAAGATGTATTTAAAAAATACATTATCTTGAAAACTGGATACATAAAATAGTCAAGTATTTATCTTGCTATTCTTATAAAAATTGTACCAAGTGACTACATAGTGGCTGAGGATAAAGATTTTCTTAGCAAATTATTCCTGCTAAAAAATAAAAAAAAAAGAACATCATCATTTTGCAACCTTTACTGAATTAATGGACCACAGCAAAGATCATAAACACACCTAATACTGAAGAAAGGGAAAGCCAGGCACGAATCAGCCTCGCTGGAGAGGACAACACTGATCACACCTGGTGAAAGGTGGCCGTCCGAGCGCCGCCGAGCCTGGAGTCGCACCCCAGTGTGCGAAAACCACAACGGACAGCCGCAGAGCGCCCAGAGCACAGGGTCCCAGAGCCAGCTGCAGAAAGCAAGGGAAAGGACCTGCGATCTTCAACAAATTAATTATAACACGAAGAAAGAATGGGGCTGGCATGGGGAGAAATCTGCAAATTAAAGAGACTTGTGGTGTGCATCTATAATCCCAGAACTTGGGAAGCCGAGGCAGGAGGATCACTCAGTTCCGGGCCGGGCTGGGCAGCACGGTGAACTCAAGGCCTGGCTGGACTACGTCCTGAGACCTTGTCAATAAATGAAATGAAAAGAAATGAAAAACACAAGAGACAAAAACATGAAAAAGAGAGTAGCGTGAAGAACAAGAAATTAATGGGTCTAGGGACATACAGTTGATAAAACTCTAAAGCAAAGAAGTAATTTCTATAAAGTCAAGATAGTGGCTATCTGCTGAAGGCTGGGGCTGGGGCTTCTGGGATAGGTGGTAAAGTTCTATTTCTTGAACTGGGAGGTACTTAACAGGTATTAAATATCCTTTTCTTTTCCTTTCCTTTCATTTTGTTTTGTTTCATTTCTTTTTCCCGTACTAGAGACTGAACCCAGTGTTTGAGGGAACTGAGTTAGAAATATTATAGGCAGCCAGGCAGGGCTGGGCCCTCTATGGAGCCACGATGGAAGACAACAAAATACCTTGCAGCTGCGGAAGAAACAGGCACTTCCCACTGTCGGCCAGACCTCAAGACAAAAGACGAAACAAATGTACCCATACACCTCTCCAGGGAGGGACTGACATTCTAAACAGGTATCGATCACCTGGAAAAAGCCAGAAGAGCCACTAGCCCAACCTGCCACAGGAAAAGCCCCTGTTCTGTATTCATATCCACGTGCTGTGCGACTTGCTTCCCCATTTGATCCCGATTTAATGAACTGAAGCAATTAGACTCGTGATCTCATTGGCTGACCACAGTTTTGTCCCACCTCATGCCCACTTTGCAAGTTCTCATTTTTCCCCACCTTGGACTCTCCTCACCTCATGATTTTGCTCTATAAAAATTCCTTAAAAAGGCAGGTTCCTCCTGGGCAACCCACTAGAGTCCCCTTCTGTCGCTCTGGTGGACAGAAGCTTTCTTTCCCCCAATAAACCTATTCTGCTCCTAACCTCCGTTGTTCCTAAAATTCATTCTTCCATTTTAGAGAACATGAACTAATCTCAGATATCCAGCAGGCTGGGAATTTCTTTCCCCTATATCACCAGGACCTTTGCAATGATACTTTTCATCTTGAGGCAGGGTCCTGATAACTTGCTAAATTGCCCAGCTGTTGTGATCCTCCTGCCTCAGCCTCCCAGAGTGCTGCGATTACAGCATGTTCTAGCACGTACGGCTTTAAATGTCCTTTTAGATCACCCAATTGAATAGTGTAACTGGCAATTTCAGTGAAAGCTATTTCAAGAAAAAGACAATCTGTTGCTCTAACAAAATGCCTAAAGAAGAAAAAGGAAGGAAGGATAGGACCAAACCAAAGCCGAGGCTGGGCTGTACTAACAGTCTTCTCAAGGAAACTGAAGGGAAGAGCATTTTGAGGCTAAGGCACCCTAAATTTTTAGGAAGAGATCTAGTATTCACACCTGTTAATAAGAAAAGTTATTCTTCAACCAGGTCTGGTGGTGCACACCTGTAATCTCAGCACTCAAGAGGCTGAGACAGGAGAATCCCCACAAATTCAAAGCAGCCTGGGCTACACAGCAGGACGCTGTCTCAAAAAAGAAAAACAACAAAAACTGAACAGTTATTCTTGGAAATGAGTGTGGGAAAGCAAGGAGAACCTTTCTAGGACGCTTAGGACACCTGGGGCACTTTCTGTGGGCAGCGGTGGGGATGACCTCATGGCATCTCCTGTGCCCCACGCTGACCACTGCCTCCACCGCCCTAGGCTTTTTTTTAAACCAGCTTGTATTACTCTAATTTTTTCAAACATGTAAATGCTTTCAGAAGGGCTTCACAATAAAAACAAACTTCTGAGGAAATGAGACAAAGACACGGGCATGTTGCCACAGACCCGTAGTCCCAGCCCTTGGGAGACTCAGGCAGAAGGACTGCCGACCTCACGGCCGGTGTGACCTAGACAGTGAGACTGCCTCAAAAACAACAACAACAAAGCAAAACAAAACAAACCCCCTCCCCACAAAGAAATAAGACAAATATGTACCCATACAAGAGAGCTCCAAATGGTTTGGTCACACACCACCTTCAGAGAGATCTGTCACTCCCGACCCCTCATGCGGGCCATGCAGCCACTTCTTCGGAAGCGCGAAGTACAGAAGGAGGGGCAAAAAGACTCAGATAGCTGGGTTGGGTGGTGCGTGACTGTTATCCTAGCACTCGGGGCTGAAGCAGGAGGATCACTGCAAGATCAAGGCCAGCCTGTGCTGTATGGCGAGTTCAAGGTCAGCCTGAACTACATGGTCAGGCACCCCCGCGAAGAGTAACCGTATGTACAGGGAGAAGCCTGACAAACACTGCCTCAGCCAGGTGACCAAGGTCAGCTTCAACAGAGTAAGTCGGGACTGGGGTTTTACCCCCATGGTAGAGTGCTTGCCTAGTAAGGGTGAGGCCCTGGGTTCGAGCCTCAGCACCAAAAAAACTAAAAATCAAAAGAAAAAAACCAGAGATAAGTCATGTTGATTAGATACATCCTTTGACTGGGTAATGTGATAAAAACAGCACTTTATCTCTGTAGTCTTCCCCGCCAAAACCTCAAATCCCCAGTTTAATCGTGAAAACAAATCAAAAAAATTCTAAGGGACGGGCATCCTATAGCACACTTGACCAATAATCCTCAAAACTGTCAAGGTTTTCAAAAACAAGGAAAGTGTGAAGAACTACTACGGTCAGGAGGTACGTCTACGGAGACACGACAGCTGAAGGTAATGGGTCCCAGGCCGGACCGCGGGGACGGAACAGAACAGCAGGGGAAGATGAAGACAGCCGAGCCAGGCACGGTGGGGCACACCTGTGACCACAGCCGACTGCAGGCTGAAGCAGGAGGACGGTTGTGAGTCCGAGGCCAGCCTGAAACGCGCAGCAAGACCCAGGCTCAGAAAAACACAACAAAACAAAAAAGACAGAAAAAACCCCTCTATATACACAAAACACAAAGATCACTAAATAAATATGGACTTTCATTACCAATGATGTATCAATATTGGTTCATGAATTGTAACAAACGTACCACCCCTGTGTAAGATTTTAACAAAAGAGGAATCTGGGTACAGAACATAAAGAAACTGTCTGTACTACTCTCTCTTTTTTTATAATCTAAAACTGAAACAAACCATTTAAATTGTGTAAAACTAGAAACCCTAAATGTAGCAATAGCACATATCTTTATTTTTCTTCTTTTGGCAGTGTGGTGATTGAACCCAGGACTGCTGCACTGAGCTACAGCCTTAGACCCTTGTCATTTTTGTTTTGAGACAGGATTTTACTATATTACTAAGTTGTCCAGGCTGGGCTGTAACTCAGGACCCTCCTGCCTCAGCCTCTAAGAGTGCTGGGCTGACAGGCACGGGCCACCACACCAGGCAGTATCTGATAGTTTAGTTACAGTTCTCCAGCAGCAATTATGCATGATAACTGTAGCTTTAAGAGAATTTTATTCTAAAATATTTGCATGCTATAAAAATAAAATGAAAAAATTAAAAAAAAAAAACAAGAACCAAGTGGTTATAGGTAGAGTATTATAAGTCAGGTTTATTTATTTATTTTTTGAGACAGAGTCTTGCTAAAGTCAGGTTTATTTATTTATTTTTTGAGACAGAGTCTTGCTATGTAGTTCTAGCTGGCCTCAAGCACGGTAATACTCCTGCCTCAGCCTCCCAAGTACTGGGATTGCAGGCGTATGCCACCACGCCTGGCATAGGTTCATGTTTTGGGTAGTCTGTTTGCTAGGGCCTAATGCATTGTAGAAGAATAGTTAAGTAACTCTTTAAATAAACAAACACCAATGATTAAGTGTGCACACAAAACACGGAGTGCGACTAAGCCAAGGGCCAGGGCTACAGCTCCGTGGCAGGAAGCACGCTTAGCTTAGCGTACAAGAGGTGTTAGGCTCAATACCCTGCACCAAAAACAAACAAGCACTTCGTCCGGTGTAGTCCACCTGAGTATTTTTAATTTTTGGTATGCTGGAAATTTACCCCAGCATGCTAGTAAGCAAACACTACCACTGAGCTACAGCTCCAGTCACTTGAGTCTTAAGTTTTTTTAAAAAGCAAGAGAAAAGAAAACCCCAAATTATTAAAGAATTTGACTATTGAACAGGTGGGGGTGTGATAGACAGAATGATAAGCAACCCCAAAGCAGACTTAGAAGGCTCCAGAAGGCACAGGGAGCGTGGACCAAGACTGTGGGCGTGCAGTACACTCTGGCACAGCCACACACCATCTGACAGCGCACCGAAAGTCCTGGTTGTTAAACTTGAGCTACTCCACTGACATAAGGCTCGCGGGCTCTCACCACTTTAAAGTCTCTAACACAGCAACTGCGTTAACACTGCTGTCTTTAACGCCTTCCTCAAATTTCCTCCCAGCATGTGATTTCAGGGCTTGTTTTCTTAGCACAATCACAATTTTTGGGTACTAACAAGTGGTCTCTCAGCTAAACATTTCAGAGCTAGACCTATTAATTCTCAAAGTACCAGAAGATATAACACATTGATAACTTAGTAGTACTTTCATGAAGACATACAGGATGTTTAATAAAGCATATTTAAGGACAGGAACAAAGAAGAAAGTTCCAGGGTCACCTGATACCCACGGTCTCTCGGTGAGAGAAAAAGCTCTTTTTAGCGTGTCTACTACCAGGCCTCCGCCCAGAACCCCTCCTTTGACGCTGCTGGTATTTGAGTGCATTTGTTACATGTTAAAAGTAAGCAGTTTCCTGATTAAAGAAGCTGTGACAAAACCAGTTTCTCAGACTGAAAACACTGGGGTGATCGAAATTTATGAGGAATGCTTAAATTTTGAACAATTATTACAATAAAAGACACTGAACAGCTGGGACGTTGAGGCAGGAGAATTCTTCTAAGTTCCAGACCAGCCTGGGCTACAAAGAGTTCAAGGTCAGCCTGACCTGCACAGAGAGACCCTGTCTCAAACAATAAAAGAAAAAAAAGACACAAGGCCATCAGTCCCAAAATACTGCCCCTTACTTTGAACACTTATCTTGCCACTTTCTGAAGCAGCGCGGGAAGTCCTCCTTCGCGAGTGCTTACAAAGTGTGATCCAAAAAGAGGGAACGCTGCTGCTGAGTGCCGCCAGGACAGGCAGGCTGCGGAAGCCCTGCAGTGTGTCCTCACCCACCTCACCCCTGGTGTGGGCTGTACGACTTCCCCAAGTCTAAGTGACCGTGAGGTGTACATGCTTTAAATCTAGTGAGGACCCTGAAGCAACCACGACAGCACAACTGAAGACACACAGCACCTCAGAACTGCTTCAGAGAGCAGCAGCAATGATGAGACAAGCGCGTCTGGAGGGTAATGGCAACGTGTCTCTTACTAATAGAATTTTTAAAAATTTAAACATGTGCTGTATTTTTGAATCACATGTTACATATGGCAATGGGGTGGTTAAAAAGAACTTTACGGGGCTAGGAAGATAGCTGAGTGGCACAAGCACCTGCCTGGCAAGCGCAAGGTCCTGAGTTCGATTCCCCGTACCAAAAAAAAAAAAAAAAGAACTTTACATAGGAAAATAGAAACAGTCAGGTTTCCTGAAAAATAATAACAGCTATGCTGTAAATACAAATACATTCAAAGGAGGGGGAGGCTAAGGAGTTCCTGAAGGAAGCTGGAGACTGAGGCAAACCTGGATTAAAGGAGTAACAAGGAACTTCTACATGTGAGGCCACACCAACAGCGTATAACTCAGTTCAAGAACATGTGCTAAGGGGCTGGGGATTTAGCTCAGTGGCACAGCGCCTGCCTGGCAAGCGCAAGGTCTTAGTTCGATTCCTGGTACAAAAAAAAACAAAAAAACAAAAAAAACAACGTGCTGAAGGTGCACCTTGTTCAAAGAGCCATCCGAGGGGCTGGGGATTTAGCTCAGCGGCAAAAGCGCCTGCCCGGCAAGCGCAAGGTCGTGAGTTCGGTCCCCGGTACCAGAGAAAAACCAAAAAAAAAAAAAAAAAAAGAGCCATCCAAGGCCCTGCTGATACTGATCCCTGGTTTTAGTCAGCGTTAATTGCCAAAACTTTGAAATGGGGAAGTGCTATGCTATTGAGCAAAGCCTTTCCCAAGGGGCTCAAACTAGAAAACAATAATTTTCCAAAAGGTTACAGTAAACCTTTCTATATAGCCAAGTGTGGACACAATGATTCGTGATTCGTTTCAGTACACTGCCAGGACCCAATGACACTCCCCCTACCCATAATAAAGCCCTACGACTTAGGTCGAGCTGGCCCGGTTTTTCAGGTGAGATGACAAGGAGACATACACTATAAAACAACTTACTCCAACTTTAAACAGATTGCATGAATCAAACAGGTAACACTTCGAACCACCAGGAAAGTGAACAAGAGACTGTAAGAAGTGTACTGCAAGAAACCGTAAGGCATGGTCCGTAGAAAGGTAACATGGTGCAGCTGCTGTGGAAAGCAGGCTGGTGCGCTCCAAAGCTCAGACACAAGCCTGAGGGTGGAGCTCCAGGGCAGAGCATGTGCTCAGCACATGCCCGAGGTTCAATAACCAGCACCCAAACAAACAAACAAACCAGAGAATTAATGTATAACCTACTTCTGGGTGTAAACCCAGAAAAACTGAAAGTGGGGACATGCACAAATTATTTATATATCATTGTTCAAAGCATCACTATTCATAAGAGCTAAGAGGTAGAAACAATAAGAGTCCTTTGACAGGCAAAAGAAATAAACAAATGTGCAATATACATATAATGTCACACCATTCTACCTTGAAAAGGAATCAGTCCTGACACATGACACAATACGGCTGAGCCTTGATGACCCTACACTGGGTGAAATAGGCCATCACAAACAGACCAATTCCACACCAGGCAGCGTGGTGCAGTCCTGTAATGCCAGCCACTAAGGACTGTTTGCCACTGCTGAGGCAGAAGGCTGTGAGTTCAAGGCCGGATGGGCCACGTAGTGAGTTTAAGTCCAGCATGAACAACATACTGAGACCCTGCCTCAAAAAATGAAAATGACAATAACAACAAAAACCAAAAACAGACAAATTCTGTATGATCTCAGCTGTAAGAGTAGATATTTCAGTGACAGAAAATGAATGGTAGCTTCCAGGGCCTGGGAGAAGTGGGAAATGGTGATTTATGTTTAACGGGCACAGATTTAGAAAGATACAAGTTTTGGAGATGGACGGTTGTGAAGGTTGTAGAATACCATGGACAAAGTTAATGCCACAGAACTGTAACCTAAAAATGATTAAAATATGTAATTTTATCTTATGTACCTTTTACCACAATTAAAAAAAAAATCATAAACAAGGTTTACTTCTGGGTCATTTATATCATCCTGGAGTATACCACTGGCTTTAGACTTTAAAAAACTCAAAAGAAATGATTTACAATTTTCTATTTTATAAAAAAGTATTTCTTGTCATTATTTAGAGCCTACAAATTATTTAACTACGTTTAGAATCTTGGTGAACTTAATGACCAACATGTAAAGTCATGCAGCGAGAACTCAACTACGCAATGGGACTGATGATTGTGCCTAGCTAACTATTGTTTTATACTCAACAGTTTCAAATGACCGAACAACAAACACTGCTACTCATCATTTCAAATAGCACGCTAAGTCTGCACACTACTACAGCATGCTCACAACCACTCCCAGCACACCGTAAAGTGTCCAACTCACATTATGGTAATAAGAAGGGAGGAAAAGAATTACCCCAACTTTTCATTTCAAAAGTTTTCTTTTTTGTTTGTTTGCTTTTGAGACAGAGTCTCACTATGTAGTTCAGGCTGGCCTTGACCTCACTATGTAGCCCAGGTTGGCCTCAAACTCACAAGTGATCCTCCTGCCTCAGCCTCCCAGGCACTGGAGTGCTGGGATTATAGGCATACCCCACCACACCCAGCTTTCACTGGTTTTCTAATTTAGCCACTATCCTATTTTCATCTATTGAAAGGTTTCTTTTTGCAATCACATTTTGATTGTCTTCCCTTATTGAAAACAGTATAACCCTGATCATACTATGGTTCTGCCTGGTAATGCCAGTTTAAGTTTGTTGGTTTGGATTGCATTTCTAGAATTTATATGTTGGCAAAGCACAGAACGGTAAAAAGATTAAAATTCCACTGAAATAATCATTAATATATGAGGAAAAATTGATCGCAAACCTTCTTGAGAAGACACAATGGGTGGCAAGTAGTCCGGAATGTATTCTTTTCTCTCCTCTGCATCTTTACTTCCAGGCTGCGGAAACTGGAGGACATTGTTCTTGCTCACAGGGAACGCAGGGATCTGATGTGGGAAGGTGACAGGCTCAATGTTGTGGATGTAGTCTTCTAGCTCATGAAGATTAACGCCCATAAGCTGGAAAGCTTCACCAACATCGTCCAAAATCGGGTCTGTTCGGCCGTCTGAAAGGCAAGAGCAAACAGTTACTGAAGAAAAAAAGTTTTAACATATCAAAATACTTTAAAAATTTTAAAGATTGCTTAATAAGTGTTAATAGGAGCATTTTTTTAAAAAAACATTCAGCAAATATGCAGCTCTGAGCCAAATACAGGAAGACTTTAACGGATTATGAGCAGAACAACATGTTAAATACTGGAGAGCTGATTACTAAAAGGGGCTGGGGATGTAGCTCCGTAGGAAGGGCTTGGGTTCATTCCCCAGCACCACTGCTGAAAAAAGTCTGCAACCGTGGCTGACACAAAGTGCATGCCAACAAATGTTACTACTATTACTTTCCTCATTACACAGCTAGTGTGCTATGCTGAGTAAGTAAATGTCCGTTACATTTCCTGTTACTCACTAATGCATCTCTGGAACCGTTAAAAGTGGCCGACACATGATGGGTACTCAAATAAACATCTGTTATTGTACTACAGAATCCCTTTTCTTAAATCCAGTAATATTTACAAGGAAGGACTTAGATCCTAAAGGTAATTTCGATATAAATTTTCAAGTGTAATTAGAAGATGCCACATAAAACAGACAAACGAACAGAGTAAAAGCTACATACAATGAGATTTTCTTTACCAAAGCCAGGTATGGTGGCACACACCTATCATCCCCGCACTTGGGAGGCTGAGGCAGGTGGATCACTGCCAGTTTGGGGCCAGCCTGAGCTACGTAGTGAGTTCAAAACCAGCCTGAACTACATAGGGAGACCCTGTCTCAAAAAAGCAAAACAAAACAAATGCATTTTTCTTAGGGCTATCCTTAGCAGAACTTGAGGCTCCTGCATCTTTTTAAATTTCTACAAAACACAGGCATGGTAGCACGCCTGTGTAATTCCAGCATTTGAGAGGCTGAGGCAGGAGGAGCATAAGTTTGTGGCCGTCCTGGGAAACTCAGTAACTTACCAAGTCTGTCTCAGAAATAAAAAAGGAGGGCCGGTGATATAGCTCAGTGGCACAGAGCCTGCCTGGCAAGTGCAAGGTCATGAGTTTGATTCCCATACCTAAATAAATAAAAAATGGCTGGGGATGAAGCACAATGCAAAGGCACTGGGCTTAACTGCCAGTACTGTAATAAAATAAACACTATTCATTTTCCTTACTAAACACAGATACGCATTTCAACTCTTCCATTCCTATATTATTATCACTCTCTCAGTACAAAAAAACAGAATCATCTCAAATTCCTCCATGTACTCTTCGGTCTCGATCCCTCAACCTCTGGTGCCGCCCACCTTCCCTTTTTCTTGCCATGGAGTTCCGATGTTTCTTACTCTGCATCTACGATCGTTACTTCAGAACTCAGCGGCCCCCCCTTCTGCATAGGGGACACATTTCCAAGCCTTCAGTAACGCCTGGAGCCTCAGACGGGGCTGAACTCCACATACACTGTTTCTTCCCCTATACATAACATCTTTATGATGGAGTTTAATGTGTGAAATAGGCACAGTAAGGGGTTAACAATAAATAATTTTAAAATAGAACAATTACAATATCGCTAATAAGTTATCTAAAAGATATGGATTGTTTATTTCTAGTAATTCCATTTAATATTTTCAAATCACTTTGACTACAGGTAGCTAGAACTTTAGTAAGCGTAACTGTGGATGTGAGGGGACGCTATGTAGTCTCAAACCCTGTTGCTCACCACAGTCTCCCTTAGATTTCACTGCAATACCATCTCCTTAAAATACCACTTTCTCCACAGTATTCTCCTACTTATGAATACGCAGTGTGTTGTTTGTTTACTTGTTTTGTTTGAGACAGGATCTTGCTACATAGGCCAGGCTGGCCTCAAACTCACGATCCTCCTGCCTCAACCTCCCGAGTGCTAGAATTACAGCTGTGTGCCATATCTGGCAGGAGTACACAATGTTTTCTACCACATCTTACTTCTTTCATAAAGCTTTTAATTCTTTCCACAACCTAATTTCACTCCTGAATATTTTGCTTGAACATCTAAGGAACTACCTCCCCGGGTGGAGCTGGTCACCTTAAGGGGTACTTTCAGTCTCACTTGCACATTGTATCTTACACTGTTCTTTAATATACAGTTCTCTTGACCTTTATACAACCGCATTTCATAGCTCAACTCAACTCTCATCTTCTCTGCGAAGTAACCCTAGCCTGAAACCCACCATCCACGAATGTATGTCCTTTACCTTACTCTTTGCTACCTAGTGAGACCCTGTCAAAAAAATAAAACAAAATAAAATAAAAAATTAGAGGGTGAAATATAAGACTGCATAGTTGTACCATGAGGTTAGAGAATTCAATTTTAAAATAAAAACAGTATGAATAAAAGAATCTTAAAATGTCTGTCTACTTAATAGTGTATCTAAATTAGCATTTTAAGAAATGCTCCAAATCACCATGAGGAATAATAAACCTGACAATTGCATTAAAATCAGCAAAACTGACTAGAGAAATTGGGTAGTGAGGAATAAGGCTCACATGAACAAGTCTCACCAGCTTGAACCACCAGAGGTACACGAATGATCGTCCCATCTGGCGGTACCACCGGATGGGACAGTCATGCGTGTACCACCACCTGGCAGTGAGACACCAATTATGGCCCTGTCACGAACACGTTAGAGAACTACAATGATCCTCTGGTGACTTTCGAACACCTAGTTACTTGAAGTGCCAGCACACATTCTGGTTCTAGGTGTAAGGCATGGAAGGTAACTATGTATTTAGGGGATGTTTTGGCATCTGTCAATCAACAGCTGTCCTTATTTGGGCAACTTGGTAGCAAAAATATAATTAAGCCTACCTATTATGGTAACATTACACTCATGGACCACGGAACACAGCCTGAAGGAAAACAAGCAAAAGCCAGCAAAGTATTCTGCTGGTGGTCTACTTTCAGGATAATGATGAAGGAACGAAGGAACACTACTTCACAGTTCCCACCTTAGAAGTACCGGTGAAATCAAGCACTCGAAAAAACTGGACATTTTAAAAACCCAAAAAGTGAAGTCAAGCTGGGTGTAGTGACATATGCCTGTTATCCCAGCTACTCCGGAGGCTGAGGCAGGAAGCTCAAGGCCACTATGGGCAACTCAGCAAGTGTCTGTCTCAAAATTAAATAAACTAACAAACAAACAAACACGACTGGGGATGCAAGTCAGTGGTAAAGCACCCCTGACTTCAATTTTCAGTACCGGGTCGGGGGCGGGGGGAGTCAATAAATAGCTATTATGGTAGTGGATTATCAGTTTGTTCATTCATTCATTGAACAAATATTTCTTGGGTGCCTATTATATTTGGCCCCATCCTAGGTTATAGAAGACAAATATAATCAGTCTGTCTCCTGGTGAGGGGAAGAGACATACACACAGGCAATTACAAAACAAGTTGAGAAACAGGGAAATATGATAGGATTATAAAAGCAGATAACATGGGTTCCCTAGAGCAAGACACTGAATCTTTAAGTAAAAAGCGTTTTACTGGTGGACCAGGGAGTGAAAGACACTCGGAAACAGCATGCATTGAGGCCTGAATAGCTTTAAATGTTCTGGAAAAGGCAGGTAGCTCAGCATGGCTGCCGATGAGTACGGCAGGGTGGCAGAAGAAAAACTAGCTCCCAAAGGAAACCATGCTGCTTAAGTTTAGATGGTTAGCCTCTAACCAACGAGTGCAACGGGAATATTTTTTTAAAAAGATAGGAACATCAGACGTGGGCTATGGGTGGGATCTCATTTGTATTCTGGACAGCACTCTGGCAGCACTGCCGAAATGGAATTTAGAACCTAAGAAATACAAGGCATCTAAGGGTCTCCACTTGTTAAATCTGGGGGCCACTGACCACAGCATCCTAGGACACCCTTCATCTAGTCTGCCAATTTATCAACTTAAAAGCCACAGTCTGAAACTTAAATGAGTGGCACCCTCCGCGCACATACACACATGCACGTTTCACACGTCAACAAAACGATGCTCAGCTTGCTGCAATATTCCAAGTTATTAAATAGCACCAGCTATAGTTCCAGGCACTCAAAGCCCTAGGGGCTGAAGCCCAGGCTGCGAGAACCTTGCAAGTTACCTCTGATCCCTCTACCAGCCTCTGACAGCCACTGTCATAGGAACTACCAGGCGGGCGCCAGCAGGCAGCCGGGACGCGAGTGCAAGTTCACCGGATCGGCGCCCCGGACCCAGCCGGCCCCGCGCACAGCGCGCCCGGGCCGCGTCC
>NW_004955421.1:24179969-24263830 GCF_000276665.1 Chinchilla lanigera | reverse complement strand
GGGAGAGCGGTGTCACGCGTGCCGCGCCGCGCAGCCCCCCCGCACCCCGCGCGGTACTCACAGAGCTCGGAGTAGCGGTGGCAGCCGCGGCCCAGCTGCTGCAGGTAGCGCTGCAGCACGTCGGTGAGGAGGTGGCAGGCGCTGAGCTGCACCGAGTCCCAGCCCAGCGCCTGGCAGATCTGCGCCACCGAGACCCTCAGCAACGACCGGGAGTAACTCTCGCACATCCCGCTGCGCGGACGCCACCGCAGCTCCCGCGGCCGCTGCGCTCCAGCCCCGCCGCCTGGCCCTAGCAGAGCTCCCAACTCATTCTCCGGGGCCCTCGCGGCGGGGAAGTCGCCCCCCGGACCCCCGGCGACCGCCTCAAAGCGCCAGCAGCACGGAGCGCGCCAGCCTGAGAGCCGCCATTTTGGACTCGCTCCGCCTCCCGCTGGACGGCCGCCGGGGCGAGGCAGCACGAGTCGAATGCCGCTGGCGCCGATGAGAAAGCTCCGCCCCGTGGGAGTGGAGCGATGGTGTCGCTATCGACTCTCGGGCTTGGGAGTCGGCCGGAAGCAGAGGTGCTGAGCGCGGGCGGAGGATACGCCCAAGGCCCGCAGGTACGGGGGCTGGGAGGAGGCGGCGGAGGGGAAGCCGGCGTTTTCCGGGGCAGGCGAGGGAGGTGGTCCCTGACAGTGGAATGGTAACAGTGGAGAGTGGAATGGTAACAGTGGAGAGTGAACTGCTAGAGGTCCGGGACGGGAGTACTTAAGGTGGTCCCCAAACGGCGTGATGCGGCCTCGCCTGTGTCATAGGTGAATAAATACGTGCATGGAACCTGGCGTGGCGGTGCACGCCTGTGATCCCAGCACTCGGGAGGCTGAGGCAGGAGGATCGCGAGTTCCGACTGGGCCGCACAGGGATACCCATTCTCAAAAAAACTAAATGAATGAGAGATGGAAGGGGCCGTTTGCCACTGTACAGTCTGAATAAAGACCAAGCTGTTCAGCATGTCATTCAAAATTCTTCAGGATAAAGCCAGGACTAAAGGCAGCCTCTATCCTTACTTAATGAAGAAACAACCACCCCCACCCCCCAGAAAGCTGTACTCAAGAGCAGTAGTTCAGGCTGTCCTTGAATTCACTGTGTAGCCCAGGCTGGCCTGGAACTTGTGGCGATCCTCCTGCCTCTGCCTCGCGAGGGCCGGAACTACAGGCGTGTGCCACCACACCTGGCCAAGAGCAATATTATTTTAGTGCAAGTTTTAAGTCGAAGGTCATATGTCATGCCCAAAACTCCTGCCCTCACTCACCTCATTCTTGTACCAGATCTGTTTTACTAAAACTTTTAATTTTATTTGTTTTTTTGGGACAGACCCTCACTATGTAGTCCGGGATGGCCTTGCGCTTGCTGTGTAGCCCTGTCTGGCCTTGAAATCGCAATGCTCCTCCTGCCTCAGCTTCCCCAGTGCTGAGATTACAGGCAGGCATCACCACACTTGGCCCTAAATCTTTTTTTTTTACCCACAAAAAAACAGGTGGACTGCTGGGCATGGTGGTGCATGCTGATAATCCCAGCACCTGGGAGGCTGAGGCAGGAGGATCACGGTTAGTTTGCGGTCGCCAGAGGTCCGAGGGGCGACTTCCCAGCCTGGGCTACATAATCAGACACTCAAAGAACAACAACAACAAAAAAAAATGAAGAAACACCCAAACAGACCACCTACGCGTGACAAATACTCCTCCCCCCGCCCCCGCCCGTGTGCACGCACACAGACACACAGTAAGAGTAGGGGCAGCCAGGCCTTCTGGTCATGAGGGCCAGCTGCTCCCACTAGGACGGCGAGGTGCTCTCCCTGCTGCCGTGTGGAGGCTGTGGTGTCCAGGCAGCAACTGCAGCTAACGCTTCAGCAGGACTGCTGCGTCTCCTCCTGAAAGCGTTGCTCCTTTTGGAAACTGAAGGTAATCGACCTGGAGAAGCCAGAACTGCAGGAACAAGAACAGTTTCCCAAGTGGGTCGCGGGTAGTGATGGTGTCTAGAGAAACTCCAGCCTCCCCTCCAGGTCGTCCCTGCTGAGAACCCCGACCTTACAGAAGCCGTGACTTGAAGTGCGCTTGGCATCCTGGGGGTGGGGCCGGGTTCTTCTCTGTGAGCCGCTGCTTCAGCTGTGGCCGCAAAAGGCCGTTCCAGCGGGCGTGCTGTCACCGGTGGATCTCATGGGCTGTACCCGCTCGCATGCCTCCTGTGTGATCACATGGAGCCTTGGCTTAGTGCAGCATGGTGTGGTACCAGCTGATCTGGCACGGCGAGCCTAAAAGGCAACCCTGACCCGAACGTGTGTCTCTTTCCTGCCAACCCCAGTGGCTGTACTTCCTAGGATCAAGGGGTCCCGATGCAGTACGCTTGGTTTTCTTGGTGACTTTTTTTTTTTTTTGAGACAAGGTGTTGCTCTGTAGTTCAGGCTGGCCTTGAACTCACCATGTATCCCAGGCTGGCCTTGAACTCACTGTGTAGCCCAGGCTGGCCTTGAACTCATGGCCATCCTCCTGCCTTAGCCCCCCCAGTGCTGGGATTACAGCTGTGCGGCAGTTATTTTTACTGTACAGATGAAATAGCCCACTTGTTGGCTGTCCATCTATTTCATTTGAAGGCCCCACGTTCTATGGCTCATTTCCATAACTCACCAGGCTGGCGCACTCCCATTTTTTCTCTCGTGATAATGGCATTCACCTGACTTTTTTTTTTTTTTTTTGGTACTGGGAATTGAACTCAGGAACTTGTGCTTGCCAGGCAAGGGCTTGTGCCACTGAGCTATATCTCTGGTCCAACCCGGCTTCTGATGAGAGCTAAAATTGCCACCTTGTCTCTATAATTGTAGGGCCCTGTGACCCTCAGGTCTAGAATATCCGATACATGGAAACATCGTAGTAGCTGGTGCCCACTCCTCTCTCATTCCAGTTCATCACTGGTGAAGGTCTAACTCCTTGCACATTCAGGAGCGGATACACTGTGCCAGGTTAACCTTTGTACTCCTCCACCTGTGCTGAAATCCTTACAGCAGGCGGGCAGGTGAGCCAGCTGCAGCGTGCCCTCTTAGTATCTGCTCTCTTGGATGCCTCCAGTACAAACTGTCGGGACCTGAATACCCCAGAGACACCTGCTGAGATGCGGAGTAGCCTGCAGGGAGGCACTCTTGGGATCAGCACACGGGGGAGGGGAGGGAAGAGGGGGACCGGAAGTAGAATTGGAGGAGGAGAGAGGAAGACAAACGAAGAAAAGGGATGAGAAGGGAGAAGAGAGAGAGGAAAATAGAAAGAAAGGAAGCAGCATTAGCATAGGCAGACGTGGCATTCCCGCCCACACTGCAGGGAAGCCTTAGCCCAGCCCATACCGTATCTTTACATCCAAGGCCACCCCTCCGCGTTGGCCAGAGTCGGGCAAAGGCGCTCATCCGTATATGTCCACTTTGACTAGACACTGAAAGCGGGCGGTGTCACACCAGCGAGGTCAGATAGTCCATTAGTGGGGACAGTTTGATCACTTGTGACAATGCACTCTCCTAGATCTTTCCACTGTAAAGTCACCTTTTCCCCACTTTGAAATTAATAAGTAATCTGCAGTGATCCTTTGAGACTCTGAAAAGCCTGCCTCTCCACCACCTTCCGCTTAAGGATTTTACCGTCTGTGATCTCCTTTTTGCATGATTCCATCGGTGGTTGTAAAGTGACTTCCTTTACATTTATTAGCAGGCATTGTTCTGCAAGAGGAGTTTCCCACCTTTTCGTGTCCCAGTGTGGTCGGGCCCAGGTTTTCTACACAGTGTGTTACAGTCGATCACCATCCTGACCCTTCTGATGCTGGAACCATCCTTACGGCCAGAGGGAGCCTTTTCAAGGCGCTGCTGTTTTTGTCTGTGCCGTTACCGTGGAGGTTCCGCAGTCCGTGGCACTTGGTTTTCCCAGGCTCACCCTGTGCTTTCCCTGCCCTTGACTTGGCAGTAGCCCCCTCGCTCGGGGCCCTGGTGCATTTTACAACCCTGATGTGCGTGCTGGCTGGCCTTATTACTACAGGGGCATGGTTGCTCAGAGGCCCCCAGTGGACAGAACTAGAAAACATGTGTATTTAAAAGTCCTGAGGATATGCTGATGCCTCTGATTCAAATTAAAAAACTGCATGTTCCTTTCCTTCTGCCCTCTCAGATTTTTATTTCCTGTCTCTCAAAAGGAGAACCCAGGCTTCAGTAATATCAAAGCTTTGCTTTATCTGATGATGTCTTCTGCTTCTGAAGTGTTTGTTCTCTTTTCCTGTGACTCATCCCGGCGGTTTAATCATTAGCTATATAAAGCTGATGCCTTACCGTAACACCTTATCTCCCGCTTCCCTGCATTGCACACCAGCGCAGCTCCCTGCAGCAGTGACTAATGCCAGTCCCATATGCAGCTCGGTGTGTGATGGAGGTACAGAAGTAACCACCTCTTTTTCGCTGCAGATTTCATGGGGCAGGGGCTGTTCATTTCATTCACTGATACACGTCCAGTAGCATAGCGTAGCGCCTAGTAGTCAGGGGTCAATAAATAAATGCCATTCAGAAGTCATCTTGTGTCAGTGTCTGAAATGATTAGAGCACAGCTGTGTAGACCGAAACACTGAATAGTGCACTTGTGAAGGGTGACTTTATGGCATGTGAATTATATCTCAGTAAAGCTGCTGTCTTCCAATAGAAGGCTTGGAAGTGGGGGCTGGGGGCTGGGAGACGAGACGCTCTGGTGAGAGCTGTGGCCGTGGAAATGGAAAGCAGCCGCGTGCCACAGGGCAGGGGAGCAGCTGTCTGCAGAGAACATGGCGGGACACAAAGTCTGAGGCTGCACTGTGTTCCTCAGAAAGACCCTGAATCCTCGGCGCTGTGGCTTGTGGGTGAGGAAGAGAGAATAGCATGGCAAGGCCAAGCGCCGGGGAAAAGAGTGCTGGGAAAGGGTTTCAGCCGGGACCCAGCTTCGGGAAGGCGTCACTTTGAGGACATGGTACCACCAGGAGCTCCGCGACGGCGCAGGTTTCAAGCCTTAGTTTCCAAAGATGATGATGGTTTCTGAGAACTCCGAATATTCTATTTTAAAGCAGAAAGCAGCCTCAAAAAGATCAAATTACAGAAAACAAGCAATGTAAAAAAAAATGTGATAACGAAAATTCAGTCTTAGCATGTTAAATTTAACAGATGTAGCAATTTAGGTACTATCTAGACGTTTTCAGAAAATAGTGGTTTAAGTTGTGTAATAAGCCTTTTTAATGCTGGGTATTGAACCAAGGACCTAATGCATGCTAGGGTTGATGTCGCTAATATGCAAAGAACTTATATTTCAGTGAGAAAAACTCAATTTTTAAAAAGGGTAGCCAGCCAGTGGCACAGATCTATAAACCTAGCACTTGGGAGGCTGAGGCAGAAAGATCCCAAGTTCTAGTCCTACCTGGGCAATTTAGCGATACTCAATCTAAAAAAATTTTAAAATAGCTGGCGATGTAGCTTAGTGCAAAGGCCCTGGGTTCAACCCAATTCCATGGGCGGGGGTGGGGGTCAATGTCTTTTTACCTACCAGATTGTTAAAGATTAAAGATAGGATTTTAGAGTAGGAAGAATCAATCTCATTCACTTAAGACTCAAATTTAAAGTCTTACTAAAAGCAATTTGGCAATGTATATTAAATTTTTAAATGTACATAGTTTGAGTCATCGGCCCTACCTCCAATCCTTTAAATCTACGGAAATACAAGTATAGAAGTACTTGCCAAGAATGCTGCTTACTCAGCACTTTTGGAGTATTGAATGAGTGGAAACCCTTCTGTGTACCAGTAGGTAGCTCTTTATCAATCGGGAATGTCAGGTCTGAAGTTCTATGCACAATACTCTGCCTTTGTTCTAAAAACCTTTCCCTGGATTTCCACTGATAGATAAGTAAACACACATACCCAATTTTGTTCATCCCACACTCTACTAAAACTTCAGCAAGAGGGTTTATTGCTTTCCAAGTTCACAAGAGGCAAGACAACTGAAGAGGGAACAACAGGAAACAGCAGTGATTTTCAAGCTCGATCTTTTCTCCCACGTGGCGGCTCTGACTGATAGCTGCCCTCTGATCCTGGCAGATGCCCATAGGCTTGTTCCTTGGAGAGAAGAACTTCAGCACTTCGGCCATCAGGACCTTTAAACGTTGATAGTGCCTGTGCTGGCCAGAAAAGAGTGTGCTGAAATTCTAATCATTTTTCAACATGGGGAGACCACCCGGGGTCTCTAGGCGTCCAGGGAAGCTTGGAACAAGCGTGGCAGGCAAACCAGGGCTGTGATGCTAAGAAATTCTGTACAGCTTCCTCCAGGGTTGTATAAAACAAAAAAGAAAACTCAAGAATATGCAACGGAGACGCCACGGGGTCCAGAAGGCCTACAGATGCCACCCGGGCCTTCACAGAAAAAGCTGGCCAACCCACAGGGGCATGAGAATGAGACACCTTGCAGGGATAACATCAAATAAAATAAGTAAAGTCACTATCTTAAGGAACTACTTAAAAAGAATTCACAGAGAACAAAATGGAAGAGAAAAATTACAAGGTAAGTTTCAGAAAAATCCTTTACCAAAGTAGAAGATAAAAGATGGAAATCCAAAGACGAGCACAAGGGATGAACAAACATGTCCCAGGAAGTGGAGAGCAGAAAGGAGGAAATCGACACTTCAGTGAAATAAAGGATGAAAATATTCCTGGAAACTCGGTGTGGTATACATACCTATAATTCCAGCACTCTGGAAAGCTGAGGCAGGAGGATTCAAAGTTTGAGCCCAGTGTGGGCAATTTACAAGACTCTGTTTCAAAATAAAAAGGTTTAAGGATATAGTGCAGTGTAAAGGTCCTGAGTTCAATCCCATATTAAAAAAAAGATTTTTATCTGCGTTTCTACAGCAAAAAGCGTAAGTGTTCAACATAGTGTATAAAAAGGATCCGCAGAAAGGTCATCACTTTGAACTTTCAGAATAACGAGGACAAAGAGACCTAAGAGTTTTCAGAAGAGATTGATGATGTAGCTCAGTGGCAGTGAGCACTTAGCATACTCAAAGCCCTGAGTTTGATCCACAGCACCACCACCAACAAAAAACCAAGTTTTCAGAGAAGAAAAACACGAAAGTCCAGACATCAGGTATGTGGTGGCGTACTGCTGCAACCCCAGTGACTGGGAGGATGAGGCAGAGGGATTCTGTCCAGCTGGGCAACTTAAGGAGACCCTTTCTAAAAATAGAAACATCTGGTAGTCTGAACAACTAATTAGAAGACAACAATATGCAATGTAACAACCATTGTGAGTTCCTAGCATCTTGTTTAGTGAAAACTCCGTATCGTTTCTAATGCTTTTTAGTATTTTTTATTCACTTTTAAATAAAAAATAAATAAAAACAGGCCGGGGACATAGCTTAATGCAAGGACCTGGGTTCAATCCCCAGTGCCCAAAAACTGAAAACCTCTTAACGTGAGGTTAGAAGACATTTTAAGGGAAGGATTTTGAGCTGGACACGGGTGGCACGCACCTGTAATCCCAGCACTCGGGAAGTTAAGGCTGGATTGCTGCAATTGCTGCGAGTTTGAGGCCAGCCTGGGGTACACTGTGCGTTCAAGGTCAGCCACAATTAGAGTGAGACTGTCTCCAAAAATAAAGACAAATTTTAGTCTTAAAACCTTCAAGCTCTTAAAAGCCCTCAGCCCTCCCCACCCCCACAGGATGTGTACTGCTCAGTGGAGGGAAAATGTGTGACGGAAGTGAGGCCCACAGGGAGTCCTCCAGGTGGCACTAAAGGTTCGGGATGCTGCACAGGCGGGAGAGGGGAAGCACTTAGACACCAGAGCGTTCCAGCTCAGGGCAAACTGAGGGGTGTTACTGAGACCTCATCCTCTCCTAAACGCAGATAGACCACCATACATCAGCCTGACTAGCATGCTGGTTATGTGTTCCAGTTCCTGCTTTTCCTCCTTGCATGTTGTTTAGGAAGCTCAGTGAAACCTCAAACAAGTGTTCTGTTATCCGGAAATGGAACGGGGGCCATTTGAAGCAAAATACAAAACAAGTGGACAGAAGCCCACAGCGCAGCGTTTCCTGCCAGTATCCCTGAAGGTCTCTGGTTGCTCGGTGCACTCGGACTGACCGGATTAGTCAGTTCTCCAGTTGCCAGGACACAACACCCAACACCTACAACTTGAGGGGAGGCTTAGTTCTGCTCATGGTTTCCGTCCCGTCAGCTGGCTCCAAGGCAGGAACATTATGGCAGAGAAGCAGCAGCAGGGCAGCAATACTAGAGAAGGCACTAGGGACCAGATGTCAACCCAAGGTCACACCTCCATGATGCACCAACACACACCCAGAAGTGCACTCTCCCAGTCCTGGGCAGGTCCACCCTGTCGGACTGCCCCACTTCCTAGGGACTCGGTGTGGCCTGCTCCTCAGCCTGTCACCCAATCAGACGTGGTCTTGGGAACTCAGGATCTAAAGGACAACCAGGTGCTCCTGCACCCTTCACATCAAAAAAGCACTGCTTGCGTTATAGTTTGTGTTTGCTACTCAATGTTTCTACTGATCTCTGTTTAATGCACTGCAAAGTCTTAAAGTCAGGTTTGCAAGGGAATAGATTCATCACAGGACACATAATTTATAGGATTATTTTATAATATTCATCCAAAAAGTCAAATGTAGAAGAGCACAGATCTGTCCACACACTAGAGACCCAGAGAATCCAGCTGAGGATCTGGATCCCACGGCAGTGTCCCGCATGAGTCCAGCTGAAGACCTAGAGCCCATGGCAATGTCCTCCCCGAGTCCAGCTGGAGGCCAAGACCCATGGCAATGTCTCACGCAAGTCTGTATCAAGGATCTGCACTGGGAAGGCCCAAAGATCAGTGGTGGAAGCTACAAAGTCTGCTCCAGTGAGGTGAAGGATCTGTGCTAGCAGGCTGAGGCATCTTCACTGGAGCCGGGAAGCGACAAAGACAAGAGCTCCCCAAAAGAACCGCAGCCATCCTCAGCGACAGTGAAGACCTGAGCTCCTCCAGTGAGGACAGCTGAGTCTGTGTCAGGAAAGCCAGCGTGACAAGCTTCTTTGGGAGAATCAAGAGCACAGCCTCTTCCCTCCAGTTCTTTTTATACCGCTGGTAACGATCTTTACCCGGGCCTTCCACCCCACAGTCACGCGGATTCGATCAGCTGGGTATTATAAGTTGCCCATCAGTTAATCCACCACACTAAGGACAGAGTTCGAAAAATAAAGACTTTTGCCATAGGGTCTCACTATGTTGTTCAGGCTGGCCTTGAACTCAGTGATCCTCTTGCCTTCGCCTCCCAAGTGCTGGGATTATCAGGTGCACCACCACGCCCTGCGATTTAGTGGCTTTTAAAAGTTAGGAGTGATACGCATCAACTGTGGAGAATGGTTTTCTGTATTTCATTTTTGGAAGTCATATTTACTTCTGTAATTAAAAATACTAAGCACCCTATTTTAAACAAACAAGAAAAAAAATCTGACATTTTGGTATAACCAGCTTGGTGTATGGAATCAGTTCAAGTGTCTACTTCCTTTTCTTTTTTGTACCAGGAATCAAACTCATGACCCCATGTTTGCCAGGCAGGTGCCACTGAGCTATATCCCCGGCTAGCATCCATTTCTTAATGGTTATCTAAATGGAACTATAATCCTTAAATGTTTTCTTAGTGTGTAAAATGGGCATTTAAAAATTTTCATTTAAATTCAGCATATCCCTGGAATTCTGTATCTTATATTTCACAAATGACAAATGCCTCTAGTGGCATTTTTACTTCACTTTGTTGCAAAAGAATGAAAGCTCAGAAACGAGGCTTTAAGGCTGGGAATGGCGGTGCACATCTGTAATCCCAGTGCTCAGGAGGCTGAGGCAGGAAGATTGCTGCGAGTTTGAGGCCAGCCTAAGCTACAAAGTGAGTTCAAGACCAGCCTGAACTGCAGAGCGAAACCCTGCCTCAAGATCAACAACAACAAAAAAACAAAAACAAAGGCTTTTTAAGGCTGGTAGAGAACCATAAAATGAGGAAAGCTTCTTGAATTATCTCTACTAAAAATTGTAATCATAGTATGTTAGTGTTTTAAAATGTTTTAACATCATTTCACTTGGAAAACTACAACTATTGTCCTCATATAATAAAAGAACGAACAGTGACTTTCTTATTGTAAGTTGTTTATTGTAAGGTAATTTATAAACATCTTGCTGTCTTTAGTAATTCAAACAGTGGACCACGTTTCCTCCGACAAAGATAGCAGTAAGCTAAAAACAAAACCAGCTTGCGGAGTTTTCCTTCTTTACCTGAAAAACAAAGTACAGAACAAGTAAACAATCAAACTGTATTTTTTTGGGGAAGGAGTGAAAATAATATTAAGAGGTGATATGTTTAAATGGGGTATAAATATTTATAAAATGTCCCAGCAGTTCTCAGATTTGGGGCTGTGGAACTTTTCATGGGTTCATAAGAATATTGTTGTGCATTTATCCTCACTGTATTTACAGAGTGTGCAGTTATTTTCCCGAAGATACACGACATCCCAAGAAAATGAATCCACAGAGACGAGAATCTAGGTGTCTTCTTTTCCATTAAACAGAGAACATTCAGTTTGAGAACCCCTGTCACTAACCCACACTTACTATCTCAAGATCATACTAATTGTCTATCCTTAAAGCTTATTTCCTACGTCTGCCTTTTCTACAACCAGTGTGTTCAATACATGTAAACAGACCAAATCCACTAGTACCGCCTGTACGCATCCACCAACTGGCTGCTGCTATAAACTGGCCTGCCAATCCCTTCTGCTTCTCTTAGCAGCTCATTACTGCTAAATTAACTTGTTATATTTGGCTAGGTTTCCTTTCTGAAGGGGAATGGAAAGGGTGAATGAACTTTACCTCTTGTCTAAGGATGGAACTTGATTTTCATTAATCCCTGGTTATTGTATTAGAAGAAAAAGAAACACAAAACAAGCTGGTCAGTAGGCATCCCATGCTAGTTAATCACAGTCATTTCTTTAGATGTTACCTTGAGTTTATCATATAAATACTTACTAGTGCATTCCTTTAAAACCAACTCAAACAATATAAAAAGTTACAGATTCCAGTGTGGTTAAGCAATAAAAATATATGCATGCAAATAGGTACACTGAAGATATAATTTAAGTTACTATTTTTTCCTTAAGGAGCATACATTAAAAAAATTTAAACTAGTAGTATATTCTTGTCACCTCAAATATGATTAGTCATGCTTTTAATTTTACTACTAGTCATATGTAGCTGCATCAAATATTAAAGTTTCAAATCATAAAAACAAACAGGTTATAAAGCACATGGTCTACTCATATAAATAATCCAACCCTGAACTGCACTTACTACTAGTCATATGTAGCTGCATCAAATATTAAAGTTTCAAATCATAAAAACAAACAGGTTATAAAGCACATGGTCTACTCATATAAATAATCCAACCCTGAACTGCACAACTAACTTACAATAAGGAGGTAGACCACCTTTCTAGAAATGAAAATTTAATAGGTAATTTTCAGTTGTTTGGATTTGTTTTTCTAAATTCTTAGTTTTACATCCCAGTGCCCCTCTCCTCATTTCCCTTGAATTTGCTACTTCTAGGAAGGTTTCCGCATTCCTACTCAAGAAGGAAGACACTGGTCCTGAATTTCGCCCAAGTTGTATCCTATAGTTCAAACCTAACACTGGTTTTGCAAGAGCCAAACACAACTTCGACTTCTCTGGGTCCACCCTACTTTTTGGCCTTCAGAATGCAGTTCCTCCCCCGGACCTTCTCACACTCGGCACCCAAGAAGAAATCAGCCTAGCAGCAGCACAGGACTTACAACAAAGAGAATAATGAGTGATTATTTAATCCTTGTACTAGTTCCTGCTTACAGGTCACAAAGCTGCGTCGTAGAGTCCCAACCGAGCTTATCATGCTGGACATCACAAGACGTTATTCTATGATGCCACCAGAACCCTTGTGCCCAGGCCAAGAGATGGGATTGTCCTAAGAAAACCATGCTTAGGAAGCAAATAGAGAAGGAAGAAGAATGCTTAGGACTATAGAGCCGATGAGGTCAACTCGTGACTTACACAATAATCTCCACTGGCTCAGTTAGTTTTAGAACATGGTCAAGTTAAAAGGCAATTCCTGAAATAATGTCCGAAGTGTGAAGATAAACGGAGGCACAGGATAAGAACAGTACCTCACTCAGATCATGAAGGAGTGTCTTCTGGAAGAAAGGGTCCCCTAGCCAGTTAGAAAGGATAAGCAGGAGGCTGTCAGATGAAGAATCAAAACAAGAGGAAGGAAAGGATGGCATTCTAAACTGGTGGTGGTGGCATGCAGTTACAATCCCAGCACTCTGGGAGGCTGAGGCAGAAGGATTACAGTTTGAGTCCAGCCTGGGCAGTTTAGTGATTTTGCAGGATCCTCTCAAAAAAAAAAAGAAAAGAAAAGAAAGGCAGGAGATGTAGCCCAGTTTGAGGCCCTGGGCCACCTCCCTGGAGATAAGAGCGTGACACATTTGAAGACCTAGAAATAGATCAAGGTGGCTGAGGTTCAAGCAAGCCAGAAACGGAGGGATCAGAATGGCAGGAGTGCTACTGATGTCCAGGAAATACGTGACAACATACATCCAGCTAGGCTGTCTCTGTAGAGTATGACAATACCCAAAGAATGAGCGCCATTACTTTCCTCCAGCGTGCGCTCCAAGATCAGCAATTTCTCTTCTGTGAAGGACCAGTCAGTAAATACTGTAGTTTAGGCCTGTTGGTCACATACTGTCTGCCCCTTCCCTCCTTTAACAAAGTTTTAAAATGCAGCTCTGCACCGGGCCACCGTCTCCTGCTGCAATTTCTTACTTAGCATCTGTCTTCTGTTAAGACTCGGCTCCCGGAAGGCAAAGACTGGCAGCATTGTAGTTTCAGTACCTAGCACATGGCCTTGCACTTAAGAGGCACTCAGTATTGAAAAGAAAAGATCTTTTTGCTAGGTGTAATGGGGAGGTGTACAGGGAGGCTGAGGCAGGAGGATGGCCTGAGCCCAAGAGTTTAAGGCACCCTGGACAACGTGGCAAGAACATGTCTCAAAACAAAACAAAAAACCCTGCAAAATAACTCTTCTAGACGTTGATGACCAATTAATAGGAGGTAAGATGGAATGAATCAAAGTTAATTCACTACCCATTTCATCTTTCATCACAATCACCCTGTGTTTTCTCAGCCCACTGAAAGAGAAAACCCAATCCTGAACACTGCCCAGCACTGCACTTTGCACACAGATATTCACCTTAATAATTTTGTGACTGAAACTGCCACGATGTTACCTTATTTCACAAACATTAACATGTCTGGACAATCACATTTTCTGAGGAAAGCAGCATGCTCTCTTATGGTTCTGACATAGGAAAAATAATTTTAAAAATTCCTGAACCCTACCACCATTAAGTGGTTTATAACACCAAATGCAAAGCTAGTCCTGAAATTCGGACAGCTCAGCCTGCAATGCTTTACATTCCAAAGACAGACATACCAGTGGTACTGAATTATTCACGTTTACTCTTAGCACTTTAGGAAAGTGAAAGCTAACAATATACTGATCTCTAACGAAGAAACTAAGCCTGATGTTTCAGCTGAAACAATAGAATAAACCAGACAGCCTCAAGAGTCAAGATTCAGCAACGAGTCCTTTCCACTTTAGTAGGCAAACAAAACAGAAAACGTTTACATGCAGCGGGTGGGAGAGGGGAAAAGACCCCCGAGGGTCACAACCCAGTGACTCACAGAGCTGCTGCGCCAGAGATGATTTCAATCAACTCTTTGGTGATGACGGCTTGGCGAGTGCGATTGAACGTCAGCGTCAACTTATCAATCATCTCAGCTGCAAACAAAACAGAAAGACTACATGACAAAATCCAAAAGTAGAACGGAACAACTAGTTAATTAACCTCCACTGCTTAATTTAAAAGAACTGGGAATGGCAGTGTACACCTGTAATCCTAGCACTCCAGGGGGCTGAGGCAGAAGGATTACAAGTTCGAGCCCAGCCCAGGCAACTTTGTGAGCTCTCTCTCACAACAAAAATGGAAGGAAAAAAAAGGAATGTGACTTTAGCTCAGTGCAAAGGCCCTGGGTCCAGTCAATCCCCAGTACCATAAAAATAAAACAAAAAGGAGACTGTTTCTTTTGGACTCCCAAAGTGGCCCCCAGAACCAGTGTTGTGGAGATATTTATACGTCTTCCACAGGGTGACTTTTTACATTACTTGCAAGTCTGCTACCTGTGAAGTGAGATACGCTTCCCTCCAAGAAAGGAGACTTTGTCAGCATTTCTGACGCTGCTCTGGGCGAGGCACTCAGGAGAGGTGCACCGTGAGCTGCACCAGTTCTCCCTGGCACTGTCCACGCGCCGTGGTCCCAGCCAGCACCTGCACCGTCGCCACGGCGCACTTACACGCGTTCTTGCTGGCGTTGTCCATGGCTGTCATCCTGGCGCTTTGCTCGCTGGTGGTGGACTCCTTCAGGGAGTAGTAGATGATGTTGGCCAGACTGTACTCTTGGTAATTCTGCAGCACATCGGCGTCAATATCATCGTAGATGCTCATGCTCTCTGTCAGAACAAGTGATGAATTTCTTTCATGTTAAATGGACTAAAGACTGTTTCATCAAAGGCAACTCACTACTGTAAGAACCCTTATAATTACAGAACAGAATCCATTTTAAGTCAAAGAATGTTTACTAGCTTTGTATTCAGCAAACTAACGTGACAGCAAAATATCTGACATAATATTCTGCTTCAGAGGTTTAAGTTAAGTATTAAGAAGCTGACGTTTAAAATAGCTACCAAATTTCATGGCTGTGCTGGGCGTGGTGGTGCATGCCTGTAATCCCAGCACTCAGGAGGCTGAGGCAGGAGGATTGTTGCGAGTTCAAGACCAACCTGGGCTACAAAGTGAGCTCAAGATCAGGCTGAACTGTATAGTGAGACCCTGTCTCAAAAAGACTAAAAAAAAAAAAGAATGAAAATTGTGGCCTTCCATTGGGTAACAGAGGCATCGTGTCAAAGACATTAAAATATAAAAAATATACACAAACAGATGAAATATGGTATATACAACTGGGGAAAACACTTAGAAAATAAATTCCAGAGTATTATTTTTAGGATGCTTCACTGGGCAAACATGACTATTGAAACAAAGTAAGACATGAGTGGCTCCACGTGAATCCACTGTGAGCACCATTCACATCTCCACTCTAGAGCTTCTGATTGCCCTGCACTTAGCGTCTCCATTCGCAGAGTGGAGAGCACCTGTCTGGTGAGGCACTTCCACCCTGCAGGACAGGACTCACAGCTCCCAGGAGAGAGGTTTCTTCAACTCATGGAGAAACAGCAGCACTTGCCAAACAAGTGGAATAAGGTATGGAAGTCACTAACACACAGCGCTCCTTACCCACGGCCCCGAAGGTAACTGGGCATCCTGACAGTGTTTCCCTTCAAGGACAAAACCTCTCCTCTCCAAATCCAAAATATTTGGCATGTAAAAAATACTCACCAGCACTCGCAATGGTGTTAAGAGAAAAGATGGGCTTTTCTTCTGTCTTGTAGGAGATAACAGACCTAGAAATAATAAAAGCAAATATAAGCCTCAAAATAAACAGACACTTAGTTATTTATAACACAAATATAAAAGAACTTTGAACTGTAAATGTTTCTTGCCTGAATCGATTGAAGATGACAGAGCCTTCATCAAACTCATACCCAGAATTTAGTAATTCCAGAGCAATGACGGACGCATCTCCAAAGGTAGGGGGCTTTCTTCCCACGTCCTTGAACGTCACCAGAAACTGGTCAGAATGAGTCCTAGGGATCACACCCAGTATTTAATGGAATACTTGCGTTGAAAGAATGTGGGAACAAGGAAAAAATATCAGGATAGATCAAGTTTCTGTTGTTTGAGACAGAGTCTCGGTCTGTAGTTCAGGCTGGCCTTGAACTCCCATGTAGCCCAGGCTGGCCTCGGACCCAAGGCGATTTTCCTGCCTCAGTCTACCAAGTGCTGGTGTGCACCTCCGTGCCCAGCCAGATCTAGTTTTTGGGGAGGATATAGGAGGTAATGGTTGCCTGAATTAAGGTGT
The DNA here is from genome assembly GCF_000276665.1 of Chinchilla lanigera. Classification (NCBI taxonomy): domain Eukaryota; kingdom Metazoa; phylum Chordata; class Mammalia; order Rodentia; family Chinchillidae; genus Chinchilla; species Chinchilla lanigera. The sequence continues at coordinate 24,247,647 of NW_004955421.1, read as the reverse complement.
TTCACACAATATCATTATTCCTTTCCTTGGGCAAAGAACTGAGGACTAAAACTTTCACCTTTCTTACTTTATATTCTCCCTGTTTTTCTCCTTTTAATACTAATGAAGTATTGCTCCTTTCTAACTTTTCCAGGCTGTGACAGCTCCTCAGATCCCTTGTTTGGTTTAATGCCTACAGCTTTGGTTATTTCCATTGTATTCAATTATGTGGTGGATGAAAAGGAAAGAAAAAAAATGGGAAATTTATATATTTCAATATATCCTGAAAAATATGAAAGCAGAACAGAATTTTCTGTGCATGTACAAGTGTGTACTTAACATGGAGGACACCTCCATTTACTCATGCCTGCAACCTTCCGAACGTGAGCAGCGTGTACGTAACTTACCTGGAAAGTATGCCCCTAATTTTATCACCAATTCCAACGAGCATGACCTCTTTTCCCGCGGCCGTGAGCGTGGCCACCTCGCTCTTCATCTGTTTAGCGACTGAGGAATGGATAGCACCACAAAGCCCTCGGTCTGAGGACACACCGATGAGAAGGTGTTTCTTCTTGTCTTCAGCTACCTTAATATCAGCTTTTTCATACAGAGCTTAGAAACAAAAAAGCCAACAGTTTTTTAAATATGCAATCCATATTACATACAGCAATAATCATTAACTTACAAAATGGAGAGCTGTTTTTAAAATACGCAGTTAAGTCTAGGTAGCACTGACTGACTAGCATAATCAGACGTCAGTGTACTTACTGCTTACAAGCAGGCAGAAAACCAGGGAGGTTTAACTTCCTATCACAAAGTTCAGAAATCAATGGCCATTTTTTAAAAAAACGTTGACTTAAGAAAAAATTCCAGCCACGTGTGGTAGTGCACACCTGTAATCCCAGCACTGGGAAGGCTGAGGCCTGAACTACAGAGTGAGACTGTCTCAAAAAAATCAAAAACACCAAATAAGCCAAATAGAAAGAAAAAATTTCCTAGTACAATAAGAACTTATAAAGAGGTAGAATTACGGAGGTATCTACTTATCTAGGTATCAAGATATGACTTCTCCAGAATGCAAACTTCTAGCATACAACCAAGAAGAAGGAAACCACCTTCACGGAGCTGCTCAAATAAACTGCACTTCAATTTATTTTAAAGAACTGGCTGGGCATGGTGGTGTCTGCTTGTAATCCCGGAACTCCGGGAGGCTGAGGCAGAATTTCAAGTGCAGCCCAGCCTGGGTAACCTGGCAACTTAGCGAGACCCTGTCTCCAAAAAAGAACCAAAAAGAGCCAGTGTGTACTGCAAAAATGAAAAACCACTGGTGACAATGAAGTAATAACTGCCAGTTTATTTCTGGCATTACTTTACCAACTTTGTTGGTCCAGTCTTCCAAGAAGCCAAGGCCAGGAGGAGAGGAAATGGGCTGGAAGACACATGAGCTTGCTAGGTGAGAACACGTGAGGAGGCTCAGTGAGACAGAAGAGCCTCATATTACAAGGCTCACCTGCCCCGTGACAGGAAGGAGAGGAACAACAGCTGGAGCGCAGCTTCCTGGACCACTGTCCCTCTGAGCGAAGTCAGGCTGAGCTGCTGGGAGGCTCCGAGTCTCCCAAGAACAGCATGCCTCAGCACTGGCCTGTGCTCGGCCACTGGTGGGGGTGGGTCTTGGTGAGCAAGGTCTGGCCAAATGCATGGCAGGTTTCAACAGCTGGCTACAGCTGGGGAGCTGGGGCTCCCTGCAGTGGCAGATCCAGTTATCATATCTCAAATTTTAACTTCTGAGTACCCTTTTCCCCAAAAAAGCAGACAGGAATACTCAACTCCAGGTTCAGGAACTAACTGGTAAGAACACTTCTGTAAGTCTCTCCTTTATTTTTATTATTACTACTATACTACAAATACTCTAATAAGATATCAAAGTTAGTTTCTCCTTTTTTAGATGAATAATTTCATGGTATAGTTTTTAGAGGGGAATGAATTTATTATATTTATTCATAGTGGCAAGAAAGTAACTTTTTCTAGAGACAGGTTCTTACTATTTTGCCCAGGCTGGCCTTGAACTTGTGAAATGCCTGCCTCGGCCTTCCTGAGACTACAGCTGTGAGCTGCTGCGTCTCCCATATAAAGTGGCTTTTTAAGGAAAGCTTTTTCTTCCCCCATGTTAACACACCCATAAGGAAATTGTGTGTGTGCGTGGGTGGGTGCGTGAGACGGGGTTAAAGTCAGGGCCTTCACAGAGCTGTATCTCCATCTAGTTTTTATTCTTTGAGACAAGGTCCCGCTAGGTGCCCACACTGGGCTCAAACCCTTGAACCTCCTGCCTCAGCCTCCAGAGTGCTGGGATCACAGGCCTGCACCACCACCCCTGGCCAGGAAATTCGACGTGTAACAGACTGCACTGGGGTTAGCGGAACAGCTCACTGGCAGAAGCCTCACTTGCCATGTGCGAAGTCCTGGGTCCTATCCCCAGCAACGCAGAAACAAACTCGAACCCATATGGTGCTGCAATTATTGAGCGTCCCCCACACATTTTACCTAAGTTAGGTATTCCAAGGTACAGACAGGAGTAAGATCCAGCCCTATACGAACTGGAGATCAGTCACCTACTCTAAGCCAGACCTGCATGTGTTTACTGAGCAAGCAACTCATGGCAGCCAATGGGCTGGCACTAATAAGGAGGGTTAAATCCTAACCTAGCAACGCTGCTCCAGTTAGCTGACACTAAACATGGCTTGCTCGCTTGTTTATTCATCTATTTATTTATTAGTTTTTTGAGACAGGCTTCCCCTTCTGCTCTTGCTGCTTTTGCTGTCTTGTGCCGCTGTGAAATGTTGCCGTGCCATGCCAGTCTGCCTCGGAGCCAGCCAATTAAGGACTGAAACCTCCACACACTGTGAGCTAAATAAACCTTTCCTCCCTTAATTTTAGGTGTCGGTTATTTTGTCTCAGCAAAGAGAGAAAAGTAACTAAGACAATGGCATTTTTAATGTAAGAAGCTATTTCACCCGAGGCCTAGTGCCCTATCACTCTCCCACATAAAATCCCCTTAGTGGTACAAATACATGTTTAAAAAGATACGAGGGGACAAGGGAATAGCATATTCCCCGGCACGCAGGGAGGGGCTGGGATGAGGTGGTGAGCAGAAACCTGAGTGGAAGGAGGGAAGCAGCATGTGAGCGGAGCACCAACAGCAGCAGTGTGGGCGCGAGGCTGTGGCAGAGGGCAGAATCACGGAGGATGTGAGGGTGCAGCAGCAGGCCGGGAGGGAAAGAGATTGGGGTGGGAGCGGTGAACAGACCGATTCACATCTTAACCATCCTGGCCGCAGGGCAGAGCAGACCATGGGGAAGGTACAGAAGCCAAGTACAGAAGCCAAGGCACCGATTCACAGGCTTGATTCACAGGCTTCAACAGCCCGAGAGGAGGGACCGGTTACTCACAGGACGGTGCTCCTAAGGGAAGACTCCAGCCCCAAACTGACATTTGGAGACTTGAGCCGATAATAAAACGCTAGACAGTAACTGTGGACTCACTACATGATTTTCTTTTCTTTTCTTTTTTTTGGTGCTGGAAATCAAACTCAGGACCCTGCACTTGCCTTAATCACAGGCATGCACCACCACCCCTGGCAGGTGCTATCTCCCTAGTCCCTGCCTGGTTTTCTTTACTTTCATATGTGCCTAATTTTTTTTCATACTAAGTTAAAAAATCTGTGAGGCGGCCTTAATTCTGTATGAGGGAGAGTGAGAAGCCAGGAGTTTGCATAGACATTACGCTGTTATTTTTTTTTTTTTTTTTGGTACTGGGAATCAAACTCATGACCTTGCACTTGCCAGGCAGACACTGTGCCATTGAGCTACATCCTCGTCCAGAAGCCAGTTTAGACGCTATGATCACAGGTCAGGAGGAGAACTTTCCAGCTTTCTGCAATTTTGCTTATTTCCAAGAAATATAGAAACAAAGCAGAAATTCTTTTTAGAACTACTGCATCAGTTTTCTCCATTAGGACAATGAGACGTGAATGGATGCATAAAATCAGGTGGGAAAATGGTTCGTGCTTTTGGAAGGATAACACTGACAGTCGTAGAAATGAAGGCCTGAGACAGTCTTTTCCTTTCCACCTCACTCACAGCAACACAACGCTCACACTCAGGACCACTCAGTCAGCTCTCCCTGCAGCCGCCACCTCCCCACCACCTAGCCCTTCCCCTGTGATGTCCTAAAACAGCACATTACAAGACAACTGCATGAGACCAATCATTTGTGTCTAATGCACTGTTTCTAAATGTTTCTGTTTTGTTTTTTGAGATGGGGCCCATCTGGGTTCAGGCTGGCCTCAAACTCACTATGCAGTCCAGGATGGCCGCAAACTCATGGCAATCCTCCTCCCTCAGCCTCCTGAGTGCTAAAATTACAGGCATGTGCCACCATAGCCAGCCTCATGGGTTTTTAATGGTATACGAATAACCTAGGAAAAACTTCAGGATGTTTAAAGTTAACATAGTCACATGCAATGGGTAACAGACAGGCTTTGACAACAGCATGCGAGGATTCAAACAGACTTCTCGTCCATTTATCTCAGACCCTCACAGGACTGCTGAGCCCAAGTGCTCTGGGGAGGCTGGCCCCACGGAAAGCACTACACAGAGGTCATCAGCCCTCTTTCACGGTAAACGGTTCTATAACTGGTGGAATGACCGTGTTCTCTTACCAAAAGATCCTATTCCATATACCCGGGCCGGTTTCAGCTCCCTCTCTGCTCGGGCGTATTTTGCTGCTGCTACCATTTTCATAGACTTGGTAATTTTCTGGATGTTTTTGATTGACTTTAGTCGCCTGGTAACTGAAAAATTGAAAAAGTTTGTTAGGACAGGGGTACAGTAGCACTGGACTGGTATATTTCACTGAAAGATTTTTCAAAGTGCAAAATGGAATAGTGTTTGCATTTAGGCCATCCATCAACAGCACAATGCTAAGCAGTCTTAATGTTCAAACTAGTAGTAATAAAAAGGGGAAGTCCTATGATACTTAGACAGGACAGGCAAATGGCAATGTAAGAGGACATATGTATTACTTTTTTTCATTATGTCTTTAAAACATTAAATGACATTACAAGTCACCTCAACCAAACAGTCCATAACATTATTTTTATGTGTAAACAAATAATACAGTTTTATTTTGTCTTTCGAGACAGGGTCTCACTGTGCAGTTCAAGCTGGCTTTGAACTCGCTATGTAGCCCAGGATGGCCTCGAACTCAATGATCCTCCTGTCTCAGCCTCCGAGTGCTGGATTACAGGTGTGCACCACCACAGCGAGCTTATAAACAGGACAGTTTTTCTAGTTGTGTAAGACCAGAGTAACACAAAAACTTCATGTGTCACCTCACACTTGTCTTTTCCAAAACAAGTCCAGTGTCCTGCACAACTCGTGTAAATTCGTTTTGTCAATTTTGACCAACACACAGGGAGTTAAAGTGATATTTTTAAAAAGTATTTTATTTGTCAAAATTTAGTTTTTCTTGATTCAAGTATCAAGACAAATAACATACTTACTATCTTTCAAAGTTGCCATATTTCGGACTTGAATCCTAAGAATAAAAGTTTTAAAAATATTTCAGTTTTTCTGAGAAATCGTTTCAGTAGAAAATAAATAAATGTCAGAATTGCTTAAATTAAATGTCTCATTAAAATAATCTATCAAATACAAGACTGATTGTAGACAGACATATTTATAAATTCCCAGTAGTGACAAGCAGGGCCTGCACACACCGAAGGCCTCACCTTATTTAACATAACACAACCCTTTCACTGAGTGCCCCGCTTACACAAATGCTCCACTTCTGCAGCTGCATCTTGGCTTAATTTCCGGGACAGGAAAGTCCTTCCCCTTGTTAGGCTATCTAACTGTTCTTAAATCAAGGTCAGAACTGTCTAAAGAGCAACCCTGACTTCCTTAGTCAGGAACCTTTAATAGTAGAGTCGATTACAGCCTAGCTGACCACATGGATAGGAGTACATTCAAACAGACTTTTACCCTTTTCAATTCAGTTCAGTAAAGGTTCACTAAGCAGCCTCTATGTTGCAGGCACTGGTGAATAAGGCATGGTCTCTCACCTAAGAGACCAGTTATCATCTCACTCGCAAGATCCATGAAAACTCAGACTTATGCAAAATTTAATCAAAGCTTTGTCTATTAAAACTAAGTGCTAATGCACAAGAATAAAAGTGATCAGACTAAATGTTACTGAGAGGAGAGGATCCCTGCCCTAGTGGGAAAGACGACATCATAAAATCTTCAAGGCTTCGAGCGCATACACAGTGCTCGTCCCGCGGGCAGCGCCCCCTGGGAGATGCGGAGTCAATGTACCTGTGCACGTGGGAGGGCCCCTCGAGGGCCTTCTCAGAACAGTGTCACGTGCAAGCAACTGCACAAAGCTGTAGACAGGGAGGACAGTGTGCTTAAATATTACCGTAAGTTTCGGCAGTTTTAAATACTAAAAAGTCAGTCAGAGTAAACACAATTCTGTAGATGGCAGGCTTTCCAAAGAACGTTTATAAGCACACGATTCAGTTCAGTTTCAGACGGCAGTGAGAAGCTGAAACTGCTGACCTCTCACAGCGCGGAGACTGGAATGACGGGGCCGCGCCACAGGCCAGACCTGAGAGCAGGTTCTTAGTGGAAAGGGGAACAGTGAGACTGACTAAGCCTTCTAATTCAGTGCCTCAGAGGATGGCGCTGCCGTGCCCAATACAGAGAGACTGGGTGGAAGGGGCTCCCTGGGGATAGCGAATTCTGAATACAACAGGTAAAAGAAGTGGGTGGGGGTAGTGGGAATGTCCAAGGGAAGCGAGAGATCCTGAGAATTCAGACACAGGTCTGAAAAATGACAGTAACACGGTCATTGCTGCTAAAGCCCAAACCGAAACATACTCAACAGGAGCAAGCAGAACGAGAAGCAGAGGAGCTGTGCTAATTCTCTGAAGCAAGCATTAACTCAGTGCGGAAACCAGATAAAGACACTGTAAAAAATGGAAACCTAAAAAAAAAAAAAATCAGTAAGCTTAATTAAAAAAAACTGGAAACTAAAAACTCGCATCTCTCGTAAACACAGACACAAAAATATAGACCAGTGCATTAAAAGGAATTACAGCCAAGTCTTCACCAAGTGGTACTTATTCCAGGTATGCAAAGTTCGACCTGGAAAGTTCACTTAGTGTCCAAAACTCATGCAGAAAAAGCATCCGACAAAATCTAACACACATTCATGATAAAGTGTCTCAGTGAATTAGGAATAGAGAGCTTCCTTAGCCTGACAAACCTGCCTAAACCTATGATTTAAGGGTGACAAGCTCGCTTTCTTTCCATTTTTTTTCTTTTTTTTTTTTTTGTCTTTTTGAGACAGGGTCTTGCTCTTACAGTTCAGGCTGTCCTTGAGCTCACTTTGTAGCCCAGGCTGGCCTCAAACTCACAAGGATCCTCCTGCCTCAGCCTCCTAAGTGCTGGGATTACAGGCATTCACCACCATGCCTGGCTCTTAAAAGCTTTCTTTCCAAGATTAGGAATGAAGCAAGGTTTTTCTCCTACCACCCTTATCCAGTACATCCTGGAAATCATAGCCAATGCAGTAAATCAAGAAAAGGAAAAAAGTCAAATATATCATTTTTTTTTTATATATAAGTGCCTCTTGTAGATGTCCAAATCCTTTACAAAAAAAGGGATACTGACTGCTGCACATCTATATCACAGCTATGCAGGAAGCTGAGGCAGGAGCATCACAAGGTCAAGGCCAACCTGAGTGGTTTACATCCTGCCATATATTTTTTTGTTCTTTTTCCCACATATACTTTAAATCACCTCTAGATTACTTATAACAATGTAAAAAGTTATTAAACCACGTTGTTTAGGGAATAATAATAGCAGAAAAGCAAATGTATATGTTCAGTACAGATTTGTTTTTTTGAGACAAGGTCTCATTATGTAGTAGCTCATACTGGCCTTGAATTCACTATGTAGCCTAGCCTGGACTCAAACTCATGGTGCAGTCTTTCTGCCTCAGCCCCCCGGAGTGCTGGGGTCACAGGGGTACACCACCATGCCTGGCTCACAGTACAGGTGCTTTTTAGAAAGTATTCTTTATCTCTAATTGGTTGGACTTACAGATCCACATTCACAGATTGGAAGCCTCAACCTTGCTAAGATGAATTCTTCCCAACTCGATGTACAGATTCAACATAACTCCAACTGAAATCTTAGCAAGTTACTCTGTGAACATCAACAAACTGGTGTGAAAGTTACATGGAAAGCAAAAAGATCTACGGAGCTCAAACAATAATAAAGAAAAATGTGAAGACGGACCCTACTGACTACCAGATTTACTACAGAGTCCCAGAGATGACAGACCCGGCACTGGTGTGAGGGGACACGGTTCAACAGAGCCTAGAAACAGACGGACACAGGGAAGCAACTGGCCTCTGAGAGAGCGGCAAAACAGCGGGAAAGGACGCCACTTTCAACGAACAGTGCGAGGAGAATCAGATGTATACACGCAAAACATTAATACAGAAGTTACTCAAGGTGGGTCACCGACCTAAATGTACAGTGCGAAGGTGCACAAGTTCTAGAAGACTCTACAGGAGAAAATCTCAGTATCCTGGGTGATACAACACCAAAAGCATGATCCATGACAGGAACAAAATCCTAAGTTCCACTTGAACTTCTGCTCTGTGAAAAATATTTAAGAGAATGAACAGCCAGGCGTGCAAGTGCACACCTGTAATCCCAGCTACTGAAGAGGCCGAGGTAGGAGAACCACAAGTTTGAGGTCAGCCTGGGCAATTCAGCGAGACCCTGTCTCAAAATAAGAAAGGGATGGGACTATTCCATTGGTTTAGTTCCTACTACTGGAAACAAGAAAGGAAGATGAAGACAAGTCCTAGGCTGAAAGAAATACTTGTATCTCTGATAAAGGATCTGCAGAACTCTTAAAGTGCAGCAATTAGAACAAACAACCTAAATAAAAACTGGACAGGCTGCGCATGGTAGCACAGGCATAAAATTCTGGGAGGCTGAGGCAGGATGACTGCAAGTTCAAGCCCAACCTGGGCAACTTTGTGACTTAATAAGACCCTGTCTCAAAATAAAAAATAACATAAAGGGCTGGGGGTGTAACTCAGTGAGAAGCCCCTGGGTTCAAACCCTAGTACCACCACGACCAAAAGAAAAAGAAAAAAAATTTGCACAAGTCCACAAAGATACAAGGATGGCAAATAAGCACATAAAATGATACTCAGCATCATGTTATGAGGGAATTAGAAGTCAAAACAATGTGATACCACTATGCATATTCACTAATGGATGAAATTCAATAAAATTAGCACCCACAAATGGCAGCTAGGACATGGAACATGGACTCTCGCTGATTGCTAATGGGACCACACTGGTACAGCCACTTTGGAAGATGGTCTGTTTATTACAAAGCTAAACATAACCTTAATACAGGACCCAAAAATCACGCTCGTAGGTATTCGCACAACAGAGTTAAAAACCTACGCGCACATAAAACCCACACCCAAGTCTTCACCACTGCTTTAATCAGCATGGCCCCAAACTGGAAGTCACCGAAGTAACCAAGATGCTTCTCAATATGTGCACCCAGCCTCCCCAGGACATCCGTACAACAGAGAATGACTTAGCAGTAAAAATAAACATACTATCGAGTCATAAAAAGACAAGAGAAATCTTAAATGCATATTGCTACATGAAAGGAAGCAGTCTGAAAAAAGCTATATATTGTTTGATTTTAACTATCTTCCATGCCAGAAAAGATAAAACTACAGCAACAGTAAAGACAGCACTGGTTGCCAGGGTTTTCAGGGAAGGGGAAAATTTTTCGGGCAATGAAACTCTCTGGATAATAGCAAAATGCAGGATACATGTCCTTATGCTTTTGTCAAAACCTAGAACTGCCTAACAAAGAGAGTGAACCTTAATAAAACTACCAACTCTAGTGAACAATAATGTATTGCTACTGACTGGTTCACTAACTATACCACTGTAAAGCAAGATGTTAATAATGTCAAACTGTCCAGCGTGGTAGATGGGAATGTGAACTCTCTGTATTAAATGCTCAACTTGAAGTCTACTGAGTTCAGTTTTTAAAATGTAGGTTCTCTTGCCAGGTGTACCTATAATCCTAGCATTTGGGAGGCTGAGGCAGGAGGATTTCAAGTTCAAGGTCATCTTGGTCTACAGTTCAATTCCAGGCCAGCCTCAGCTACATCTCAAAAAATAAAACCTACAACAAAAACTGCAGGTTATGAAATAACATATATTGTATGGTTATCATTTTTGTGATCACATGTTTATGTATACAAAAATAAGTCTGGAAGTTCAAAACTAAAACCGTTGTTTTAAACAAAAATCTCTTGGCTTAGTTTAATACTGCTAGTATTAGATCGTACAGAATATTAGGCGTGGTTGTGAGAATCAATGTATTAAAGGAAAAAAAGCTGGAAAATACTGAAAACTGCTATTTCAGAGGACACGACTCTTCTACTAATCATCTTTTCTCATAATGGCATGTGAAGAGCAGCAATCATTTTTAGCTGGCTTTGTCTGGCGTACTGACTTTTCCACTCCAAATCCAAGTGTCTTGCTGGAGAACACCTAGTGGACAAATCTGAGCTGTACACAGATTTAGATGAATGTAATGTTTTGGCTTCCATAAAGATTCCAAGTGACAGGTATCAACTGGAAGCATCATCTACGATTATTTTTTCTATTTTTTAGACAAGGTTTCACTATGTAGTCCAAGCTGGCCTCGAATTCATGAGATCCTCCTGCCTCAGCCTCCCAAGTGCCAGTTACAGGTGTGTGCCACCTCTGTTACTCTATGCTGCGCACATGCTGTCATTGCATGTATTTAGAAGAGCTCTTACATTTAGCCTCCACATAAGTAGCTCTAAAAACGACGATGTTACTTCTTCATTTTTATGTACAAATTGACCATCAAATAGCCATGAGCAGGCCAGGCGTGGTGGCACGTGCCTGAAATACCAGTACTTGTGGATATGGCGAAGTTCTGCACAGTGAGTTTAAGGCCAGCCTGAACTACATAGCAAGACCTTGTCTCAGAAACAAACAACAAAAAATCAAATAGCCTTGAGCTGCTTGAGTGCTCTTTAGGGATAGCTCAATCAAGTCAATTAAGCACTAAGGAAGAGTCTGCATTGAAAGGATAACACTCTGAATGACTGCATCAAATCCCGGGAAGCCTTCAGGCGGTTGGTTACTTGAGCAACTTGCAAGGTACCTGATACAGTGGAAGGAGAATCAAAGGAACTGTAGATGACCTGTATCTCCTACCATCCTACAGCAGTTACTGGACATGAAAAAGAGTAGAGGGAGTCAGGAACGACTCACTATCCAAAGAAACTGCAGTCTGACTTTTGAGGAATATATAAGGCTGTAATATAGTACAAAAATTAATGAAGTAGCACCAGCAAATTCTCTAGGGAAAGTATTAAGTCCTGATACTCAGTCTCGGCGCAGAGGTCCATCACCTGCCTTTACATCAGAGTGAGGGCCTCACACTTTCCCACACACTGCCCTCGGTCTTCCTTTCCTCCCGTCAGGCAGAATGCCCTTACATACTTTATGTAGAAACGGCACCTATACTTATTTTCATCTTTTAAATTAATATACTGGACCACGTCCTGCATTTCTCCCAGTGCCCTAGGTTCTCTGCAGTCAGTCACACAACCCTTACACTAACCCAACAAATTGCGTACTGTTATCAGCATGTCCACTGAAAAGGTGAGGAACCAGCAGCAGACACCAGCCTGCCCAAGGTCCCACAGTCAGATGAGTGGCAGAATAAGATTCTAAAACTACAAAAGGGTAACAGTAAGGCACAGCGAAGACGTAGGACAGAAGAGCGGAGCAGCCGCGGGTGCCAGGAACTGTCCCAAACTCACTCACACGGTACACGTGTTCACATTTCAGCACTTCTCACTCAGCAAGTGTCTGCCGAACAGTTAACAAACGGGACAACTTACACAACTGAGAGTCACTACTGTGACTGTGAATATTCCCATGAATATTCTTTCTCGCACCGAGTGCCTGAGGTACTGGGGACTGAACCCAGGACCTTCCACTGAGCTACAGCCTCACCCCATTTTACACGGTGCTCTTTCTCACTACTAGGGAAGAAAATCTGACTTCCAAGTCTAATCTACCCAAAATTCTATGTAGATAATTCACATCACATTCAATTTCCTCATTACCCTGAGATTCTCATATATTGCTATACACTTTTTGTGTAATGAAAGATCTCAATTAATGCTTTATAGTCTCTTACCCAAATTAGAATATAAAAACCTCGTTTAGTGCTTCAGCTGCTTAGAAATCTTCCTTATTATAGAATCGGGGGGTTTCGAGGGCACAGCCCACATACCTAAGGATCCCCTTAGCGCTGTGTCTGAAGTGCTGAGATTCTAGCTTCATGACATTTCCTCCTACTGTACAGCACCACCCCCAAACCAATTTTACCTGTCTCTTCCTAGGCTTCTAATGCGCATTTTTTGCCCCAAAGAATTAATATTTAAAATCGGCAAAACTTTTAGCATCCTTTAAACGCACGGCAGTCAACAAATGTCCCTTCAGGCCTACAGGGCCCTTCTTCCCCGGGACCTCTGTGCGATCCCGCGACCGTGCGGGTAACTGCCTCGGCGACGTCCTCCCTTCCGCACCCACAGGTGTTTAAAGCCCCCTGCGCACCGCGACCGCCGGCCTCCGGGGCTCAACACGCCAAGCGCGCCCCGGAACAGCCCGATCTGCAGGGTCCCGTCCGCGCCCCCGAACAGCCCGATCCGCAGTGCCGGGGCGCCCCCCCGCGGGCGCGCGTGACCTTGCCCCCTTGACCCCGGCTGCGTCCCCGGCGCACGCCCTTCCCGCTCGGGGCCGCCTTCAGCCCCAGCAGCCGGGCGGCGCTCGGCCCTGCGACCCCGGGCCCGTCCTGCACGCCCCAGCCCTTCCTTCGGCCCATCTGACTGGGCGCGTCAATCCCCCCAGTCTTCCCAGCCCTCCTGCAAGCTGCCGTACCATTGCGGCTGCAAGGCCCGGGCCGACAGCCCAACGACGTTCGCCCGAGAGAACATGGTAGCAGCCTTGCTGAAGGTCGGGCAGGCAGGCCGCCTCGCGCATGCGCCCGTTCCGACCTCGCTCTCCTTCGCTCTCGTTTCCTCGCGCCTGAAAGAAACCTCGCGAGCGTTGGTGTCTGGTCTTTCCAGGCCCCACCTTCTTCTGGCTGTCAGTTTTGTCCCGCCTACCGCCTCAGTCCACTTCCGCTTCCGGTCGGCAGGGTTCCTGTCTCCAGAAAGTGGTCGTCTCGGTGGTCGCGATGGGGAAGTCAGACTTTCTCACCCCCAAGGCCATCGCCAATAGGATTAAGTCCAAAGGGCTTCAGAAGCTGCGCTGGTATTGCCAGATGTGTCAGAAGCAGTGCCGGGACGAGGTGAGTGGGCCTGGGCTCGTCCGTGTCCCCCGAGACCCGCTGGAAATCCGGGCTCGGCTCCAGACGCCGCGCGGGCGCGGGTCCCGCTCGGGAGGCGTCCGCGAAGGGAGCTGGCCGCGCCGGCTGCTTACCCGGCACAGCTGCCCCTGCTCCTTCCCCGCCTCCAGCAGAAGGGAAGCCGAAGGGTTCTGCGGCTTCCCCGGTGGCGGGGGTAGGGCAGGACGCCCCGCTCCTCGTCCCTGCCCGGCCGGAGAGAGGCGGGGTGCGTAGGAGTCCCCTATTCGGAATCGGGGGAGAGGGAAAGCGGAGCTCATTCACGAGGCTCAACTGAAGAGTGTTTACGGAGCGCCTGAACTCCGGGTCCGGAATGACCCTGCTTGGACGGGCGGAGGACTGAAGTCAGACGGCTCGGGTGTGAAGTCGGGCTGCGCCGCTTACCGTGATGCCGCCTCTTTGTTCACTCATCTGTGAGGTGGAGGTAATGTGGAAGCCCGCCCGCAGAACTGTTGTTGAGTTTTAAATGAGTGAGTTATGCCTAACGCCGTTCAGAGTCAGGCAGATCTCGAAAGGTTCTGCGTGTTGTGCTGTGGAGTTTGCGCTTTTGCCAGTTAAGGAGGTGGGAGGTGGAGCCCGTGAAAGACCTGAGAGCGGGCTGCTTCACTGGGCGTTTTTCTCTGGGGCTGGACTGGGCACGAGTGAAGCACGCCGAGGCAGTAGTGCAGATCTAATCCAGTGCTTCTTCCTCCCATTTCTCTTTGAATTGAAGTCAAGGTGAGGTCCCGTACACCAAACCAGCCGCCGGTACAACGAAGGTCCATGCATCGGCTGCCCTGTGTCTCAGTCTGCCCGGCCTAGTAAAACAATGCAGCGGGAACTTACTTCTCGCCGTGGTGGAGGCTGGCCCGCCCTAGTTCAGGAGGCTGGCCTGGCTGCATGCTAGGGAGGGCCCTCTCCTTTTCTGCAGACAGCAGTTTCCCTGGAAACACAGAGAGAGAAACAAGCTCAAAGCACTTGCAAGGGTCCTCACCCCGTCAAGGGTACCCTCAGGACCTCATCTACGTTTAATTACTTCCCAAAGGCCCTGCTTCCTAATGTCGTCCCATTGGGGGTAGAGTTTCAATATATGAATTTTGGGATTCCGTAACCTAACACGTTTTTTTGCTACATTTATTTTACTTTCCGAAACAGTAACGTCAAGATATTTCACCTCTAAATACTTAAACATGTAGATAAAATCTCAATACTTTCCAATATAACTGCAGTGTAGGTTAATATGTCATCGATATAACAAAAGAAAAATTGCTCTGTATCATCTGATACACTGATGGCAAACCTTTTAGGGCTTTCAGTGATACAAACAGCCTGGGATTACTCATTCACACTTCCTTAGTTGTTCCCCAGTTGTTTTTTAAAGAAGTTTTTAAACTGGGCGTGGGTTCACGCCTGTAATCCCAGCACTGGGGAGGCTGAAGCAAGAGGATTGGTGTGAGTTCGAGACCAGCGTCAGCTGCAAAGTGAGTTCAAGGCCAGCCTGAAGTGCATAGTGAAACTCTGTCTCAAAATGACAAGAAAATAGAAGAAGTTTTTAAAAGCCAAGATCCAATCACAAGTCCTGCATTGGATTTATTTGCTGGGCCTTTTTTTTTTAATATAAAATATCTTTCTTTCTTTCTGTCTGTTTTTATTTTTTGGTACTGGGAATTGAACTCAGGACTTTGTGCTTGCCGTGTAAACGCTTGTGCCACTGAGCTGTATCCCCAGCCCCAAATATCTTTATTTAAACTTTCTAGAAGATGAATTATTTGTAATTGGCATACAGGCTAATAAAAAGCACCTCAGGTTGCGAGACATGCAGACTAAGTGCGAGGAGTGAATCTGTAGTGGACTCTGAGCATCTCTCCAGACTGTCAAATCCTTCCCACGTGAAAACTATCACCCCGGATACTTCGGTGTCCTAATAACTTCATAGAATTATGCCCTTTAAGTCCCTTTTATATCTTACTGTACTACATGCATTTACAAAGTTCATGTGCTGACAGATGCTCCTTTTGTGCCAAAGTTTGGGAAACTGGGTTCAGTGTAGTTAAGTACTCTGAAGAGCTTAGGTTCTGAACAGCTCCGTGAGTTTTCTCCTGCCAAACTGGCCTAATCTGTTTAAATATATCTTTTTACTGTTCTACAAGGACACCAGGTATTATGGATTGTGTCTAGATGTCCCTCCAAAGCCTCATGGGGTCATAGGTGAGGTTTTTTCAGGTGGCTGGATCTTGAGTGTGTGGTGCTGGGATTAAAGGTGTGTGATAACTAAATCAGTCCGCTGACTGGTTTGGCAAGTAGCCTAGAGAGAGTATAAAAGGGGCAGAAAGAAGCTGCAAAGGTCCCCCTTTCTTGCTTGCTTTTGCTGTCTTCTGCTTGCCATGGACAGGTTGTCTTCCGCGTTGCCCCTCGGCCAAGCCTGCTTTGGAACCAGCCGACAGGGACTGGAACCTCAGCAGACTGTGAGCTAAAGAAACCTTTCCCCTGTTGCTTTGGGTGTCTGGTGTTTGGTCTCAGCAGCAAGAGAGAAGTAACTAAGACATCAGCTCTCAAGGGATCACATTACGCAGACAGCCAGTTATGTACATGAGGCTCTTGTTCAGAGCTACTCGATGGTAAAGGCATCAAGCTGCCACCTGACCATTTCTTCCTGTCTGACATGGGCGGACAGTGCCTACCTCAGAGATATAAGAGTTAAATGAAAGGGGCCCGGGGAGCACCTGCTGTGAGGCCTGGTCAACACCAGCGCTGTCCTCCCGCTCTAACTCCTGTGCTGTGTACACACATTCTGTACTCTCTCACCTCATGTTCCAATCTGTCGTCAGACTGCTTTGGATGGTACCGTAAGAGGTGTTCAGATCTTCAGCAGTTTCCTGATAGTCGTGTATTTGACTGGATCATGTTGCTTACTCTTTCAGCATTCTCTCAGGTTTTTGAGGGTTCAGGACCCCAGTCCCTCCATTGTTAACAGATTCACAAACGCTTACGAAATCACTCAAACCGCTTGTAAACTGTCTTCCTGGCCACTGCAGAGCACTGTAAACTAACTTGAACAGTTCATGTGTTTCTTTTGCACTTGTTTGTAGTTTGAAACAAAACTTCACATTAATGCATTGTTGGTGATGGTCGTTTATGGCACTTTTTAAAAACACACCTTCTTTGCACCCTAGCTCAGACTGGTTGCCCTGAACAAGTTGAAACTTGTCCCTTACTGCACCTAAGGTTCCATGTACTCTTCTCCTATTGAAGGTCCATGCCTTTTGGTTGGGTGGCCAAATGCACTCATCGTTTTTACCACACCACGTATGTTTAAGAGTATGTCAGCTCATTAGAGACAGCTTCCTGCTGTAACTATAGAGTCACAATTGGTGTCGACTGACACACCAGTGAGCGCGCCCCAGCTTCAATGGCTTGCGCCTGAGGTTCTCAGCCTGCACTCAGAACTCAGACTGCTGACCTCTGCGTATGTTGGAGAGAAACTCCTAAGGCTCAGGGTTGTCCGTGGTCTGGGTTCTTCTGAGACCCATCTGGAGCCTGCTGTAAAGTGGTGGGTCTTCCTGTAGCCTCCCAGAACAAAACAAAACAAAACCCAAACCAGAAGCATGTGTGTAACACTGTGAGGTAGGTGCTCCGTAAGAACTGGTTCAATTGAGTCCAAAAAGTTCGGTTACTGTGCCTCATAATGTTTGTTATTAATGTCTGATGGTATGCACTGCTGTTTTTCAGTCTCTGATCTCAGAGATTGTTCTTTGGTTACCACATTTGCAAAACTCAACTCCATAAAAAGTATAAATAAAAAAACTGGAGGGTGGTTGTTACTAGGGATTAGATATTTATAATTTATCATTAAACAGCAGATTTTTTAGGACTTAATTCAGTACTTCTACTCAAAGTCCACTTTGGTGCTGTACATCAGAACTTAACTACCACTTCTATATTTTTTGTAGAATGGCTTTAAGTGTCATTGTATGTCAGAATCTCATCAGCGACAACTATTGTTGGCTTCAGAAAATCCTCAGCAGTTTATGGATTATTTTTCAGAGTAAGTAACTCAAAGACATCCTTATCTCATAAGCTTTATTCAAGTGGACATTTAATGGGTGTGTGATACTTCACATATTGGTTGTCTGTTTTGCTTTACATGTTAAAGTGATAGCTGTATTCTCTATGCTCAATTTTATCTTTTGAAAATTTATCTTAGTGTGAACTTGTTACAGACGTGCCTTTCACAGCTAATTGTCTTTTCTTCCTTCCCAACTTCAAATGTGCAAAACTATAAAACTACCTTTCACTGTGACACAGTTCTGAGGAACAGCACAGGCTGCCTTGTCAGCTGTCTGACTTCGAATCCTATACTCAGGAGCGGTGGAGGTTCCCTCTGGGTGGGTTTTCTGTGCTCAGTCTCCTTATGAGATGGCACCAAAAATGGCGCTTCTTCCAAGTATTGTTGATCTTTCCAGGGTTTTTAGAAGAATCGAGTCAATGCTTTTAAAATTCTTAGAAGAGTACCTAGCAGTCAGTTAAGATTAGCTGTTAATCATTGTCATTGCTATTAATATTCAGTTATGCTTCTATGAATCTTTTTGTTTCCAAATTTCTAGACCTTTTGGGCTGAGACTCCCTTTCTATTTATTGAAGACCTCAAAGAGTTTTTTTCATTGTTGTGTTTTTAATGTGGGTTGTAGGTATCAACACTTAGAAATTAAAACTGAGAAATTTAATTTTTTGTATTAACTCAGGTTAAAATAATGTTTTTTATGAAACAATATTTTCTGAATAAAAAATGTAACATTTTAGAAATGTCTTTAGCATTTCACAAATCTCTTTATCGTTTCACTTAACAGAAGAAGTTGGATTTGCACATCTCTTACATTTCGTCTGTTATGAAATGTTGTCTGGATTGAAGCATGTAAAGAAAATCCAGCCTTTAAATAGATGCACTGTTAGAAGGGGAAAGTATTTTAAAAATCTCTTCAGATATTTTCAGATACTCTTCTTTGATAACTGCATCAGAACACAATGTGTGGCAGCTTCTGAAAGGTTAGTTGCAGTGTAGAGTGTGAAACCAGATTCGTGAGCGTTTCGTACTGCTACGTTAAAATGCGTTGGTCTGTCTTTTGAGCAGACCTTGCCCTCATGTGTGACTCGGTAAGGTCATGTTGGTCATTCAGAACGAACAGGTTCACTGAGTTACCCAGAGCTTCCAAATTGTGACACGTTCTGTCTTTCAATGTCATCAAGTCGTACTCATTAACTTCAGCGTTGCTGTCATCACAGCATCTGCAGATACTGGGAAGTATGGCAGGCTCCCAGGGACAGGTACTGCTTTACCAAAATTCTACTCGTTGCTTAAGAGCTCAAATTTTATCGCTGGCAGCAAATGCTGTCAGTTCTTTTCCTTGACATGACAGGCTTCCTTTGTTTATTTTTGAAAAAGTGTATTCTAAATGCCCCATTGGGAGCAATGATAGTTTATGTGTCAGTGTCTTTTTAAGTAAGACCTAGTGTCTGATGAGAAATACTTCAGCTCATGGCTTCAGTCAAGGTGCTTTTCTCAAGACAGCTAATGTACAGCAATAGCAGCCACGGTGGTTCATTCGTATTTCTCATTTCAGTACAGAAAATTAGAAAGACGTGTGCTTCAGGGGTGAGAGTTAGTAATTTACTTAAAATGGAATTTCACTACTTCAGCAAGGACGTTCTAGATGAAGTTAGCCGTGGCGTTTCCTCTGAGTGCATGACCTTGAAGGCTGCATTGTCCTTTGGTACGGTCTGGCTTTAGCCCGCATCTTTGGCTTTTGTGCTGAGCTGCTGGCGTATGGACCCTGCAGTGCTTGTCTGTCGTCAGTGCAGATAGCACAGTGACAAAGGAAACATCACTTGCCCACGACCGCCTGAACCGTGTGGAAGATCTGCGGGCTGCGTGTGCTGCACTTTGGGCCGCGCCGTTCTGACGGGCTGTCTACACGTGTGCTTGCCTTCCTTCCCGCTCCCCTCACTCCGGCTGCTGACGTCTGCCCCTGTAGTGTCCGAACGTCCCTGTGCCTCTTTCCGTCTTCATCCTCCTTGGTCGTTCTGGAGTGGATGACGTTGTAACTTCCCTGGAACACTGCTCCGTTTGGTCTGCTTTTGTGGTTTTCCTGCATTTCCGCCCTTTGCGCTTTCTCTCGACTAACCCCTCTTGCACACTCAGATCCTTGGAAGTAGACAGCTTCTTCAAGGTGCCCCTTTGACTTCTTCTCATCCCACACCACACAGTCTCCGTGACTCAAAGTGGTCTTTTAACTGTTACCTTTATGCTTGGATGGTTCCTAAATCCTCCTGTTCATCCCTGATGTCAGCTTTGAACTACAGATATTTTTTCCTTTGACCACTCTAATCTGTATCTCTGAAGACTACTCAGAGCCAGAATTTCTAAAATTGAACTCCATATCCCGCGACCTGTTTCTTTAATGTGTTGTCTAATAACTGTTTACCCAGCAGACTCCTAAACTGTAAACCTTACGTTCTCTCCAAGTCACTTCTTGAGGGTTCTCCTTCACCCTGTCCTTGAAGCCTGGGCCTCCCATTCTCACTGCCCTGCTAAGTACCTCTCGGCTTCTCGCACCGCATTACTCATGACTTCCTCACAGCGTCCTAACGTGCACTTTCAGCCCCTCCTCTGTGTGCTTTATACCAACAGTTCACAAAGCGCTGTGTGCGTCAGAGTCAGTGACAGTGCTCAAAGAATGGCAGCTTCGGACTCAGCAGACCTGCGTAGGGCAGAGGTTCTGCATTTCTGTCCTGTTCGAGTGACAGTGATGATGTAGCTGGGTTTGGGACCACAACTGGAGAATTATTGTTCTCTCCGCTGTGATTATCTTTCTAATTACAGATCTTAAAAAGTTATTTCCCAACTAAATTATTTAGTGTTTTTCTATTGCCTTCATAAAATACAACCTATTTAGCATGATATTCAAGGTGCTGCAAAAATTATTACTTTCCAGCCACTTTCTGTCCCTTTAGTCTCTTCCACCCCTACTCTTACCCCGTGTTTCAATACTCTCACCTTTAGCCAGAGTAGCTTAAATGTCATTTTTCAAATGTGTGTTGCTTCCAGAGTCCTGTGCTAGCTGAGAGTAGCCTTCCTTCCTTTCTACTTATAAAAGTCTTATGTATGTTTCACTGTCTATAGTAAGACCATTTCTCGGCATTGCCTCTACTTTTTTAGGAAGCGATTGCTACATTGCTTTTTTAGTTTAAGTTGTTATGATTGGTTCTGCTAGGTCGTAATCTGCTTGGAGATGAGGATTATATCTTGTTTACCTGTGTTTGTCTGGCACTTAGTACAGTGTGCCTACTTCAGAGGGACACGTTAAGTGGCATTTTCACATGGAATAATGACAGTTTTGTATCAGAATGGGTAGATTATGTCATGCTCACTAACACTGAGAGACTTTGGGAAAAACCTCTGTAAAGGTAGGTGGTAGCTTTCACTGTGATTGTTTTACCAGGACAAAACATTAGACCTTCACAGTGACTTTTACCATTAATCCTTGAAAGCTCTAATCTTTTGGAGTTTTTCCTTGCTCAGATTTTACAGGTTCCTAATAATCAGGTAAATCTTTCATGTATGATTTGGACATAAAAAGTACATGACTACTTAAATTTCAGGAAGGTGATGCTATATATTTGTAGAAAGTACCTGAATGTTTTCCTTTCTTTCTTCACTAGGGAATTCCGCAATGACTTTCTAGAACTTCTCAGGAGACGCTTTGGTAAACACCTTAACTATTGTGTAATAATAACTTTACAATTGTACAGTCTTTTCAGATTGACAGTGTTGTATTTTCTTCTTAGGCACCAAGCGAGTCCATAACAACATTGTCTACAATGAGTACATCAGCCACCGGGAGCACATCCATATGAATGCAACTCAGTGGGAAACACTGACTGACTTCACGAAGTGGCTGGGCAGAGAAGGTAAGAAGAGAGATTCCAGTAGTTGTTGTGGGGGTTCATTGACAGGAGAGAAAGAATTGTCAGTTTCATTCTCACTTTTTTTTTTTTGTGGTACCGGAGATCGAACTCACGACCTCGCCCTTGCCAGGCAGGAGCTTACACCACTGAGCTATATCCCCAGCCCTTCATTCCCAATTCATAGAAAGAAGACTGCATAGGGCAACATAAGAACAGGAGAAGTTGGACATGGTGATGCACACCTGCAATTCCAGCTTTCTGGGAGGCTGAGGCCGGAGGATCACAAGTTTGAGTCTAGCCTGGGCAACTTAGCTATTTAACAAGACCCTGTCTCAAAAGTAAAACAGGACTAGGGATATAAGCTCAGTGTGAAAATTTGGGTTCAATTCTCAGTACTGCAAGAAAAACTGGAGGAGAAGAAAGTACTATTCCAGCAGTGATTTTCTAAATATAATTGATGATGAGTATCTGGTATAGTTCTTTTGACAATTCAAAGATTTATCACTGGACCATTGTTTAGATGGAGTGTTATTAGCAATCTCTTCCTTCCTTCCCTCCCATGTTTATTTAACTTTATGGGACTTTTCTTACCCCATCTTAAGGTGATTTTTTAAAAAAATTTTCTTTTTCCCTAGGATGAAAAGTTAGGAAGAGAAAAGAGTTTAAAGCCAATGTACTTCGTGTGTGTGTGTGTGTGTGTGTGTGTGTGTGTGTGTCTGTGTCTGTGTCTTTTGAGACAGGGTCTCGCTATGCAGTTCAGGTTGGCTTTGCGCTCACTTTGTAGCCCAGGCTGGCCTCCAATTTGCAGCAATCCTCCTGCCTCAGCCTCCTGAGAGCTGGGATTACAGGTGTGCACCCCCACCCCCCACCCCCAGCTTTATACTTTTTATTCAGTATGTTGTTTTGTTTCATTTCAAGTTAACAAAGCATCATGCTCTCATTGGACATTAGATATGCAGGTATGGGAGGAAAATAACTGCAAGATAATGCTTTTCCATGTATTTCCATTATTTAAATATGTGGTCTCAGTGCAGCTATGTAAAAATCCTACTGACAGTTTTTTTCTGCTTGAAGTGATAAAAAAATTCTATTTGTATCGAATTTCATTAAATGTAAATATGAAAATTTCATGTGCTTCATGAGTTGGTGTATTTGATTGTATTTGAATGAATGAGAAAATATGCAAAGATGGAACATGTGTATATTTCCATTTGCTCTGCCTGTATACAAATGGATAGTACCTGTTGTTCTCTTAAGGCCTGTGCAAAGTGGATGAGACCCCCAAAGGCTGGTATATTCAGTACATAGACAGGGACCCAGAGACCATTCGCCGGCAGCTGGAGCTAGAGAAGAAGAAGAAGCAGGACCTTGACGATGAAGAAAAATCTGCCAAATTTATTGAAGAACAAGTGCGAAGAGGTCTGGAAGGGAAGGAGCAGGTGGGCAGCAATGTCATTTAGAAGAACAATATCAAAAGGCCTGAAGAAGTAAAACTGCTTGTGTTTCCAAACATTAAGTCGGGATTTTAGGTGTTGTTCCGCCTAGAGGGCGGAAGAGGATGGTGTGGTGTGAAAGCTTAGGCTTTGAAGTTAGGCAGACTTTGATTCCTGACTTACTGACTTCATGCTCTTGCGTGTTTGTGGAAGCTTTCTGAACCTCAGTCTCCTCAGCTCTAAACAGACAGCATTTAATGGGAAGATACATAAGTCGATCATTTTGACATTGTAATTACTGCAGTGCTAGAGATAAATGCAGTGCATGGGTGAACGGTCTTCCATCCCAGAGAAGACAAAGAATGTGTGAAGGTAGAAAAATACCTGAGGCAAGGGGTTTTGAAGAGTAAATGGGTGACAGCCTGGTAAATGGACAAAGGAGGATGTGGCAAAGCGGTTCAGGCATAGAGTAACTAGACCAAGGCATTTATTTCTACAGATACTTGTGCCTCCTGCGCTACACTTGATCTTAGCCAAGAGGCTGAGAAGCGCTATGTGGTGCCTCCTGTGTACCAGGACTCTTCTAGGTGCTGGGTGTACACAGTGCACCAAAGAAGCAAAAGCCCTGCCCTCACGGGGCTTGCCTTGTATCAGTTGTGAGCAGGAAAATACAGTCTGGTGTGTAAGTGAAATTATTAGCTATTTAGTGTTTAAAAGCTGTATTGAGCTCTAACCAAGTTGCAGTAAAGTATAAGATGTTCATTAATCGTACATGTGCAGTTGATTGCACTTCTGCATACGTGGGGCAGGCACAAGTGAGCAGGCGAGTGAGGGTGAGCCTGTAGAGCCACACCAGGATAGACAGCATTTCTAGTATCACAGACGTTTCCCTCATGCCTCTTCCCACTTAATACCCCATCCCCTGAAAGTTACAACTTTCTGATGTGTCCGTTTTGGTTAGTTTAGTTCATTCTTTAACCTCGTCTAAACTGAATCCTACTCTATGTTCTCCTTTGTGTCTGACTTGTAAAACTCAAACATAATGTTGTGCAGTTCACCCATCTCTTTCCTAGGTTTCGTTCTTTTTTAATTTTTTAAATATATATAAAAGCATGAAATTGGTATATTTTATGCTTAATGTATTTTATGTTATTTGGTATCATGTAATGTTTTAGTACATGTATACAGTTGTGTAATCTGGGTAAACATATTTATCTCCTCAAACATCTCTCATTCTCTTTTATTTTTTAAGGTGATGTATGGTAACCCATTTTATGATTCTGACATAACCCATTTTTCTGCTGAGGAACGTTTGGCTTGGTTTCAGTTGTTCACTACTGTGAAGACTTGCTCTGGTCATCATTGCTCAGGTCTTGTTGAAGCCATTTAACATAGAGGGGTGCCCAGAGTAGGAGGCAGTAAGACTTTCTTTGGTATAATATAATTTATTTGGCAGTTTTGGACAGAAGCTTGTATTGGGTGACAGCAAAATTTGAGGATCTGCACAATCTGAGGCAGGAGGAAGGGGTTTATATGCTAATTAGACAAAGGTAGGGTATAGCCAAATGCAATGTACTTTCTCAAAAAACAATTATTTGTGGGCTGGCTCAATGGTAGAACACTTACCCAACATGCATAGGACCAAGGGTTTGATTCCCAGCATTGCAAATGACAAAATTATTCATATGTCCAATGTCTGAAAGTCTTGTTGTCAATGGATGGCAAAGATGCCTGGCTACCTTAATGCCTTTGTTTATCCTGTAGGGTTTGAAATTCAAGTTGAGGTGACACAGAGGGCAAAACGGTGGTTATAATCAATATGGCTACAGTCATGTCAAGCTGAATACATACAGTGGTCTACAGTGATCTTGCCTGAGGCCCTGCACAAAATACTCCTTTCTAAGGCATTTTACCTAATTGAGAGAGTTAAAAAGCAAGAAGGAGGCAGGAAGTGATAAGGAAGCCTTCAAGCAGTAGATTTCTCAAAAGAGAAAACAGCGCGCCCCTCCACTGCACCACAGCACTTCTGGTCTGCTGACTGCTTTTGTTTCTTCTTGCAGCCAGGAGGGCAGGAAACTCTTGGAAGACTGTGAGTGATTCCAAAGTGTTACTACCTAGACTAGTGGGCGAATTTTGTTTCTTACTTTGTGGCCCGCTACATTTTCAGAAGGGAGAGCTGAATGAAATAAGTGTATCTTGGTGGGTGCGTGCATGGTTTATCTGCGGATCTTGTGTTTATGGTAGTTTTAGGTGCAGAATCACTGTAAACCCTGAATTACTTTTCCCAGGGGACATACAGAGTTAGGCGCCTCTCAGCCTCTTTTCACAACCTTTCTGTCCACTGACCAACACGTGACCTTGTTTTATGTGTGTTTCTGTGTGGACACCGCCATGATTTGTGACTGGATGTCCCTGCAAAGCCTCAGGGGGTTATGGGGGGCAGGCTTTCCCAAGGTGGCTGAATCTAGAGTTTGTGATTGGTTCATTGTCCAGTGTTGGGATTAGTGGTGTGAGTGCTACACACATCTAGGGCAGGTAGCCTGCATACAATAAAAGGGAAGAACAGAGGCTTGCTTCTCCTCTTTTTGCTCTTGCTGCTTTTGCTGTGTTCCCCTGTCCCCGTGAACTGTTGCCCCTGTGCCATGTGCCACCTTGCCTTGGAGGCAGCTGATTATGGACTAAAACCTCCACAAACTGTGAACTAAATAAAACTTGCCTTCCTTAATTTTGGGCATTGGGTATTTTGTCTCAGCAACAAGAAGAGTAAGTAAGGTAGAATCAAC
Source organism: Chinchilla lanigera (assembly GCF_000276665.1). Classification (NCBI taxonomy): domain Eukaryota; kingdom Metazoa; phylum Chordata; class Mammalia; order Rodentia; family Chinchillidae; genus Chinchilla; species Chinchilla lanigera. Next base: position 24,221,936 of record NW_004955421.1, on the reverse strand, counting down.
ATTGACCTCATGACTAACCGCAGTGTGTGTAACACAGGCCTGAATGATTTGACCCTGACTTTGTTAGACCTCCTTACCTCAGGACACTAACCAAGCCCATCTGCTCTATGCTTAAGGACCGTTTTATTGTTTCGTTTTTTTGAGACAGGGTCTCATTATTTGGTTCAGGCTGGTCTTGACTTGTGGCAATCCTTCAAGGCAGTAAGGCTTAAGATACTGGTAGGGACCAGTTTATCAACCACCTTTTATATCATGTTAGTTGAGGTTTTTTGGTTGTTTTTTTTTTTTTTTTTTTTTCTTTTTGAGACAGGGTCTCACTGTGCAGTTCAGGCTGGCCTTGAAGTCACTTTGTAGCCCAGGCTGGCCTCAAACCCACAGCAGTCTTCCTGTCTCAGCCTCCTAAGTGCTGGGATTATAAGCATGAGCCACCATGCCCATTTTAATTGAGCTTTTTGATAAGTGAGACTGCATTGTAGCATTAGTTACATTAATATATACATCTTCACATAACCCTTAGGCGTTTTCAGCACTGAACTAAAATAAGAATTATTTACCGAATTATAAAATTTAAACACATTATGGAGAAAACTCTTTATTCTTGAATTTCTCTTACCTTTTTAAAATTTAAACTTCTGTTTTCAGTAGATCAGAGAAAATTTAATTTCTTATTATGGAAGTTAAGAATCTTTTTTTTTTTTTTTCTTTTTCTTTTGGTACCAGGAATGGAACTCAGGACCTTGCACTTGCCAGGCAGGTGCTTGTGCCTCTGAGCTATCTCCCTAGCCCTGAGAGTCATGTCTTCTTGTGTAGAGGAAAGTGGGGAAGATAGTTTACTTTTTGGAATAATGTTATTGTTTGGTAATGTTTTAGTTACTGCTAAAACTGTCAAGTTATTTTATGCTTTACGGCTACAAATGCTGCCTTTACGGAAAAATAAGGGAAACACTTAAAGCATATCCGTTGTAAGTGAGATTATGCCCACTTGCCTTGCCATGTGAAAGTGTTTATGGGCATTGCCTGAGAAAAGAATATTTAATTAGACCTCAGGAATATCTTTTCATTTTAATTAGTAGAAACAATAATTAGTATTTATAGACCACCTACTATAGAGAACACTCTGCTAGGTGCTTCCCACATTTTTTTTTTATTATTTTCTTCTTTGGTACCGGGAATTGAACTCAGGGCCTTGTGTCTGTGCCGCTGAGCTACATCCCCAGCCCAAGGAGCTTTTATGGGGGCGTTTTTTTTTACTATTTTCTTTTTTGCCACATTCTTTTTGTTTTTGTTTTTTGTTTTTTGTTTTTTGTTTTTTTTGGTTTTTCTCCGGTACCGGGAACTGAACTCACGACCTTGCGCTTGCCAGGCAGGCGCTTTTGCCGCTGAGCTAAATCCCCAGCCCCTGCCACATTCTTTATTCTATTTAATCCTTCGTGTCGGTCACCTTTCCACTCACTGGGGCAGTGACCTGACACCTGCAACATGATGAAGGAGAGGTTTGTTTGGGGCTTGCAGTTTGAGAAGGGCGCAGTCCACGGCTGGCTGCAGGACTGCACCATCGTGGCAGAGGAAAGTGCTCAGGTCATGGCATCTGGGAAGCAGAGAGCAAGCAGAGAGCACCAGAGAGAAACAATACCGGGACCAGATACAGTCCCCAAGGTCGCACACCCACCCACTTCCGCAGCTGGGCCCCACCTCCGATAGCCCCTTTGGCTGTGCATTCCTCCCTGGCTTAGCTCATTAGTGGCGTTAGCACCCACAGTGTGAGCCTTGTTTAAACTGTGATACCTCCTGCATGTGTCAAGAGTCCTTTGTGCCTCCCTATTAAAAGGGGAGATTGTAAGGTCTACTCAAATGAGATAATTGCTTCATCTCAAAATCTGTAACTTACTCTGATTTTCAGAAATTTTTTTTCCGAAAGTCAGTAGCATTTATAGGTTCCAGGGGTGAGGACCTGATATCTATGAGTACTCAGCCTGAGGAACCCGTATGTGAAGTCTTGATGTTATTGTTAGTAAAATACTAGTTTCATTTGACCAAGCTCTGAATTCTGTCTTGGTTGTGTATATTACTGTGTAAACAGTGTCACAGATAATACAACTGAAAGACCCATCCGTGTTATTTTCTCTGAGATGGTAGTGTGTGTTTATAGGATGGGAGATCTGCTCCGCTGACTTTTCCCTCGTAAAAATAATAACTTAGAATGAGCTAAATAATGTAGACATTTAAAAGGACATTTTAGGCGATGTTGAGGCATAAAAGTGTGCTCTCACAACTGCCCAGGAGTTTCTTTGAGCTGACCGCTAAGATGCACCGGCACACCCTTCTGAATACTCTTCCGTGTGTACGTTGTCCCACTTGAAAAGACAAATAACAAAGACTTAGGGAAGATGATGAAATGAGAGATTATAAAGCTAGTATGTTGGAGAGGGAGGCATGATACGCAGTTTTGTTTTAGTCTTAGGTGCTCAGTCATTGTACTAAATTATCCTATATATAGAAAGGTTTTTTGTTTTTGTGTTTGTTTTTAGCTTTTTAATTTTTTGGTGCTGAGGACCAAACCAGGGCCTCCTACTTGCTAGACAGGTGTTCTACCACTGAGCTAAATTCCCAGCCCCTAGGAAGGTTTTGCTTTTTAAAGTAGTCCTGTAAGTTAGTAATGCTCATTGCCTTACCTTTTTGTTATTGGTTTACTGTTTAAATTCTAATCAAAGCAAAAAATGTAGGCAGTTTGGCATGAAAAACCTCCTGTCTTTGCTTTAGGATAACCGTCAATTGCAGAGGATCAGCCAAGCTTGTGCGCTCTTAGGTCGTACTCACCCAAGGGTCTGCCTCCCAACAGAGGCAGCAAGTCGTGGTGGAAACTGTTGAGTGTGGGTGCTGCCCTAAGTGCCCTGTGCACACGCCCTAATTTCAAACTCTCCTTCTCTCTCTTGCAGGAGGCCCCTGTCTTTACAGAGTTAAGCAGAGAAAATGATGAAGAGAAAGGTAGTTTAAATTTTCCTTCCCTTTTTGGAAGCTTAGATGCTTTTGTACTGGCTTTGCTAAAAGCTAGCAGCATGTCTGGGAACCGGAGGTTTCTTCTGTCTGTTACAGTGTTCTTACCTTGAAAAGGAGAAAGTAATACTGTGAATTAGGGGAATTTTGTTACCTTAGACATAAGTAACAGAATTGAATGAAATTAGCCTAAATGGTAAGGAAATGTCTTGCCACAATAAGAACCCCAGAAGCGAAGTGAAGACACAGGGGCAGCTGCTGGCACTCCAGTCTTCGCCTCCAGACTCGGCGTTTTCCCAAGGATGGCAGAGCGTCTCTTCTGGAGTCCCAGAAGGGCAAGGAAGCTTTTCCGGAAGAGACTCCTCTTCCCAGTGGACTCCTTTTGAATGTCACTGGCCAGAAGTGCATCACATGTCTACCATAGAAGCGGTCACAGGGATTATACTGATTGCTTTAGACAGCCGGAATGTACCCCAGAGCCGAAGACGGTGTTCTAGCCCCTGAGCCGCTGGCCAGAGGTACGGACACTTAAGCAGGGGAGAAGCGTCAGTGAGGGGAGCAGGGGTTGGAGCGGGAGGCAGCCAGTGTCGTCTGCTGGGGGCGAAATTAAAAACGTCTGTAAATTCCCATGTGACTACGTAAGGAATATTATCTGAGAAATTTTATTATAATCTCCGCAGAGAAATACATAAATATATATGCAGTAACCATTTTTTCTTCTAGTTACATTTAATCTGAATAAAGGAGCATGCAGTTCAGCAGGAGCAACATCTTCCAAATCAAGGTGAGCTGCAATAACAGTTACCTTAAAAACTAGGAAACTTTGCGGAATTTTGGTTGCTATGCTTTAAAGTATTGTGACTGACTTCCTTCTGGTCACAGTTTTGTTTCAGCTTGTGTTTGTTGTTTGACTAGGACTTTTGTTTTACTGCCTTCTGATGAACTGATTCTTTTGAGGAATGACTCATTTTATTTTATTTCTATTTTTTTGAGATGAGAATCTTACCCCTGTGTGCCCTAGCTGCCCTGGAACTCCTGGGTTCAAGCAGTCCTCTTGCCTCAGCCTTCGGAGTAGCTGGGACTATAGGCACACTGCACTGCACCCAACTTGTAAAGGTCCATTACGATGACATGCTTCACATCAAAAATGTGTGGTTCTCTGAATTGTCTTCTACTTAATGACTCCTTTTGCGTTACTATAATACTATTTATTTTCTGTCACAGCCCACTTCCCACAGTTTAAATATTAATTACCTGCACAAGTATGATTTCCTGGAAAGAGAGAGTAGGTTGTCAACCTGTTGATTTACTATATAGTGCAGTATAAATTCCTGTAGAATGATGCTATTCATTTGGGAATAGAATAATATTGCAAAAGGAACATGCATATGGTAGAAGTTATGAGAGTATTCCAGGAGGTTGTGGCAAGGGGACATTATTAAAGGCAAAAGTGAGAAGAATTGCATAAAATATTTTGAAACAATAATCCCTAATCATGTATATTAGTAACAAGAATGGCACCTTTCACTCGAGGTTGGACGGTTGCTAGGCAGATGTCTGTGTGAGGTTGCAGTAGCCTTGCAGGAGGTTGTGATTCTGGCAGAATCTTTTATGATAAATATCAGGCAGTCATGCAGAAGGACCCTTCCTGCATTCATAACCTCTTGGCTTTATTTATTTTTTTTCTTTAGGTTGATATAGATGACTCCATTTTTATTCTGATAACTTTCACATTTTTCCATTCTTTTTATTCTTCGTTGTTTTTGGCATAGATGAATATATATTAAGGTCAATTCTACTGGCCTCCAAAATTGATCACTCTTGTACTACTTTCATTTGATTACAACTGTGTAACAAATGACCACAAACTAGTTGCTTAAAATAACAGAAATGTGTCTCTCTGAAGGCCAGAATTCTGAAGTCAGGATCACTGGGCTGGAGTCAAGACATTTGGGATGCTGTGCCCCTTCCAGAGCCTCCAGGGAGAACCTGTCCTTTGCCTCTTCCACTTCTGGTGGCTGCTGGCATTCCTTGACTTGTGATTGTACTCTTCTGCTCTTCAAGAGCAGTGTCTTCCAACTTGTTTTCTCTGTCTTCACCGCACCTGTGTTTGTTAGCTTTCTATTGCTGGTACAAAATACCCAATATAAACAGTTTAAAGGGCAAAGAAGTTTATTCAGCTAATGGCTTTCAGTTCACGGTGAGCTGGTTCCAAGGCTGAAACATCATGGCAGAAGAGCATGGTGGAGAAAAGATGCTCATGTTGTAGTAGCCGGGAAGCCAAACAAGCAAGAAAGAGCCAACAATAGACCCTTCGAGCTGGGCATGGTGGTACGTGCCTATAACCGTACTTGGGAGGCTGAGGCAGGAGGATTGCAGAAGTTCCAGGCCAGCTTGGGCTGCAGAGACTTGGATAATCTCATCTCAGAATCTTTCATCTGATTTTCAAAGACGCTTTTTCCAAATAAGGTAGCATTTATACATTCCAGGACTGAGGACTGAGTATCTCTGGTGGTCTGCTCAACTGGCTGCACCCTTCCATCAAACCTCAGTATTATTAGTAAAACACTAGGTTTGACCAAGTTCTGTGAATACTATCTCTGTTGTTTATATTATGTATGCAAATAGTGTCACAGAGAATACAACTGAAAGATTCCTGTAAATTTTTTTCTCTCAAGATTATGGTTACTTATAGGGTTAGAGATTTGTTCTTCTGTTGATTCATCTGTAGTATATCCAAAACTTAGAATGAACTAAATGATATAAATATTAGAATGGACATTTTAGGCTTGTTGAGGCACACAAAAAATCCTTGTTCCCCTTTGGTTGAAGAAAAGTTACTTAATTTTCTTTTCTGTAGCCCAGGCTGGCCTCCCACTCAGGGCGGTCCTCCTGTTTCAGCCTCCCATGTGTTGGGATAGGCATGCGCCACCACGCCCAGCAGGTTACTTTTCACTTCTGTTTTTTAATATGGAGTCCAAGTTTGGACATACCTGTCCGTATAGCGCTAGGATTCACTCTAGTTACCGAAAACAGAAATCTAGGGCTGTTTTAGAAGATTTATCTAATTCTGATGAGTTAATATTCACTTCTAGGCTTGATTTTAACCCCATCTTAGCCCTGTTTCAACTCTTGCCAATCTGATAGAATCTTGTTTTTTTAAGCAGAAAGATCTTTGTAAACTTCAAATCTTCCCTTGCCATTCTCGTACTGCCGTCCCGGCCAGCGTCTGTGAGACGGCCTCCCATGCTTTTCCGTGCCTTTGGGTGACCCTTGCAATCTGACGTCTCTTCTGCTCTTTCTGCTCTAGCTGTGCTAAACTGTTCAGGTTCCTGAGCGTGCCATAGGGTCTCCGCTGCGTCTGGTCTTTGCCTCTGCTGTTCTCTCTTTCTGAAATGTCCCTTGGGTGTCTGTTCTCCACTGTTGTGAAATCCAGGTTATCATTTTATCCTTATTGCTCATCACATTCTAAGCATTTAATAATGCTGGATATTTCCTTCGGTCTGGTGTGTGTGTGTGTCTGTGTGTGTGTTAAAATATATGGTACAAAACGTACTATTGATTATCTTAACCATTTTAAATGTACTGTTCAGTCATATTAAGGAAATCCATACTTCCTGGGCCATCACCACCACCCATCTCTCCTGGATTTGGATATCATCTCAGACTTCATCTCTGTGCCCTTTGAACCCCTCTCAGTCCCTGGAAATCACCGTTCTAATTTTTGTTTAGAAGTTTGACTGCTCTAGGAACCTCACATAATTAGAATCATGTAATATTTGTCCTTTTGCGTGTGGCTTATTTCACTTAGCATAACATCTTCAGAGTTTACCCAAGTTGTCACTTGTGGCAGGATTTCATTCCTTTTCTGTAGCCTTTTTCCTAAGGCTAGTGTCCAGGTATATGGATATTCCACCTTGTGTCATCCGCTGATGGGCATTTGAATGGTTCTGTCTTTCTGCTATTATAAATACTACTACTGTGAGCACCGGTGTACACAGATCTGTTCTGAGTCTCCTTCTCAGTTTTTTGAGGGTTTTTTTTTTTGCGTATGTACATGCAATCGAAACTGTTGGGTCCTATGGTCATTTAGTGTGTAGTTTTCTGAGGAATTGCCATATCATTTTCCTAGAGGATCTGCAGAATTCTACATTCCCACCAGGAATTCCCAGCCATTCCAGTTTTTCCATATCCTTACCAATACTTCTTATTTTACGTGTTCTTTAATAGCAGTGTGAATTGGTATTTTGTTGTAGTTTTGCTTTGCAATTCCTGTGTGAACATGTAAGCAGAAAATGTAATCACTAAAATGGCAAATAGCCACTTCTAACTTCCCTTTGTAACCACTTCTAACTTCACTTCTAACTTCCCTTACTAGTGCCCACTGTATAGACATACTGTGATCAACAATTAGAATTATCCCTAAAGAACATTTAAGTAGCAAGTGGAGAAGTTTCTCTGTGTATGGACACAGTTCAAAACCAAAGCACATCGTGTACGATTGTACCTGGGAATCAGAACTTAAAAATATGTTCTCTAGATTGAACTATGAGACAAATCCTACAAATGAAGTTTAAAATTTACAGTTAAGTAAAGAGACACCAATTTCTACAAAGACAAAGTGGGAGTCCTGAAGTATAATCTTTTATTTTAAAGAGTAAAAACAGTGATACAAAATTTCAAAACAAGATAGTACAAGAGTAACAGTAGTTAGTGCATTGCTTATTGTTATCTTCAAAGTAGTTGTTCAGATTACAAGATACAGGCATGCAAAAATGATCAAATGATACAAGCACAAACCTTTCTTATGAACTAATAGAAATTAGTAGTATAGCTGTCTTAGTTATCTGATCTATATATCTATATGGATATATAGATATATGTATATATATATACATATATTTACTTTGTGAACTATAATCTGTGTAGAAAAGATACAGAAATTTTAGTTGACTTTCCAGGGAATGTGAGTCCTTAAAGTATCCTGACTTCTAATAAATCTAATGCTACCTTTAAATTCACTAAAAATAAAAGACAGTAATAATTGTATTGTATTCTATACCAACCACACTTTTTTTATTTGTTGTCTCCATGGTAGCTTGGTATAAATATACATTAAGTAAATTGATAAGATTTGCTTAGTTAGCAAATATTAATTACCTATTTTATGCAAGTTACATGACAATTACTGCTACTTTGCAAAAGCAGAGTGTATGGTTCTTCCCCTATGGTAAGAGAAGAGTCCTAAATACAACTGACTGTAATGGGAGCTAAGGGCTGCAGCGTTCTCAGTGGCTCCTTGTGCAGGGTGGTGCTGAGTGCAGGGTGGTGCTGAGCACAGGGTGGTACTGGGTGCAGGATCGTGCTGGCGGCAGTAGCAGCCGTGTCATTGGTGGCTGTGGGAAGGCACGGGGGAGCGGTGCCCACAGTGGGTATGAAAAGGCAGGTTTTGTTTTTTGTTTTTTTTTTTGGTTTTTTCTCCGGTACCAGGAACCGAACTCACGACCTTGCGCTTGCCAGGCAGGTGCTTTGCCACTGAGCTAAATCCCCAGCCCGAAAAGGCAGGTTTTGAAGAGTTGAGGAATATGCTTTCTAGTTTTAGGGTTTCTGAACTACGGGTGTTACTAGGCTTTGCCAGACGGAATAAAAGTGGGCGCAAGCATGACCTCCTGTTGAAGGCTCTGTCTTTATTGAAGAGCGGCTACAACCCTACGATTCAGATTCAAATCCGAGAATTACATAGACGCCAGTACTCGTGGACTCTTGAAGGGCTTTCCGATCTATCTGCAATCCAGTCACCAGTTTTCAGTTTGGTGGTGGCCGGCATCCACTTGCGGCCTCCCACTTCAGTGACACCTGGCTTACCAGCCTGTCCTGCCTGTTCTGTGCTGCTTCGAGATACTCAGCCCACTTCGAGGTGCAGTAGCCGTCCCTTTTCTTCTGTCCATCCTGGGGCGCAGTTAAAAACCTGCCCTTTTACGATGTCCTTGATGGTCTCATAAAACCCACGAGTTTAGTTCAAAGCAGTTTTCAGTGATTTCAAGAGAAGTGTTTTATTTTTGCTTTGACACCTTAACGAGTTAGAGAGATATGCCAGATGGTTGGAGAGATTAATCAGTTCAAGTTCAGCTGAGACTTTGCCTGGTACAAACAAGTTGTCCTCAAGAAGATAACTATCCCAGTAGTCTGTGTGTAAAAGTAAGTGGGAAACTGTTTCCTTTGCCTGGCTGTGCACCACTGCCTAAAATGGGACTGAGCAGAAGCGCCCTACGCGCCCTTTGGAAGTTTCATCTTTAGTTAGATTGTCTTCAGCTCTGCCAAACCAGATTTCCATTTCTTCTGTATCTTAAGTTGGAAAGAATTAGTCCATGTCGGTATATCTCATAGAACAGCTGACATTAGCCATGGTATTACAGAGATTAAAGATGAAAGGTGTTAGAAACCCTGATCACTCCAGAGCACTCATTGAAGAAAAACTTGCTGCAGATCCTGATAGCGAAATTGCTCCAGCTGGTCTTAGGGTGCCCTCGCTGTGCCCTCTAGGGAAAATGGGACTAAGTCCCAGGCCGTGTGGTGACGTGTGCACATCTGCAGTGTTTCAGTGCTGCCCTTTGTCTACAAATGAACGAGACGGAGCCCACCTGGATTTGTCCTGTATGCGACAAAAAAGCTGCCTGCAAAAGTCTAATATTAGATGGACTTTTTATGGAAATGCTCATTGACTGTTACGATGTGGATGAGATCAGATTCCAAGAAGGTGGTTCTTGGTGTCCAGTGAGACTGAAGAAAGAAGCTATGAAAGTACCTAGCCAACCATGTACGAAAATAGAAAGTTTGGGGCCGGGGATGTAGTTCAGTAGCACAGCACCTGCCTGGCAAGCACGAAGTTGTGAGTTTGATTCCTGGTACCAAAAAAGAAGAAAGTTCAAGTGTCCTCAGTAAGCCTTGTTCAGTTACTGTAGCCAGTGACGCAAGCAAGAAGAAAGTAGATGTTACCGACCTAACAATAGAAAGCTCTTCCGGTGAAGAGGAAGATCCTCCTGCCAAAAGGAAGTGCATGTTTATGTCAGAAACACAAAGCCCCCCAACCAAAGGGGTTCTCATGTATTAGCCATCTTCTGTCAGGGTGCCCAGAGTGACTTCGGTTGTCCTGCTGCTATTCCACTATCATTAACAGACTATTCAGGACCATCCCACCACATGGCAATGTGAAGGGTGTCATCAGATTTGCCGGGTGTGGGTGTTCTTTCCCTTATTCCAGTGGATCCCCAGTCCTGTCCTATGTTTTTGTATAATCTCACCTCTCACCTCCCCCTTAGCAGCAAGCAGTACATCTGTCACCACCACCAGCCCGCGTGAAAGCAGTACTCACATTGGTTCATCCAGCGGCAGGAGTGAGGTGGGTCCTGCACAGGAGCGGAAGTAGCTTTCCTGACGTCTCTCACTGGACTGAAGAAAGATACACTTGGTTTTGGGACTCATTCATCAGAACTACTTGGATCTCTGGTCCATGGAAGCAATTGTTTTTTTTTGGCAATTTGATATTTATTGAAACATCAGATGGAGGCTTTACAAAGTAAATTTCTAAGAGTCCTAACACAGAGTCTCAAATCCTGCGGTTCCCCAACATGGAGCCTTTTCTTCCACCATTCAACTGTTCTGATTATAGCAGCATTAACCAAAACATAAAAAGAAAAAAAATGGAGTTAATGACAGGACAGGGCAAATGTTCTTTTGTGCTCATTGTCTTGTGAGGGATGCAGATGGAGCCTTCTCCTCCTCCTCTTCCCGATCTTCCCCAAGTAAACTGCAACATTTACTGTGTGACGTTAACTTTGCCCATTGTAAAACCCACGTCTGTGTGTAGTTCTTACGAACATGCACGGTTCTTCTCTTTCTCAGTTCTTTGGGGCCAAGTGCACTGAAGTCTCTCGGGAGTACAGCAGCAGTGAAACGGAAAGAGTCTTCCCAGAGCTCCGCTCAGTCTAAAGAAAAGAAGAAAAAGAAGTCTGCACTCGATGAAATCATGGAGGTATGGATAGTGAACTACTTACATTCACCTGGCGATGAGAGAATGCTATAATGCAAACCTAAGGGAGTTACGTAGTTTTACCATTTATTAGATTGAATAAAATTATAGAGGTATTTGTATATGTGCTTAGGGAGAAAAGCCTAGTTGCTGTTGCATCTGGGCAGAAGTGAAGCCGCCCCAGAATGTTTACTTCCTCCCCAAGTGCTGTCTTTGAAACTCGCGGTGCGTTAGGTCCGTGGTGTTCAGGTAGAAGGGCTTAGTGGTGAAGCCCTTAGCAGCTGATGAAGTGGGCTCCCCTGTGGATGTCCTGTGTCCTCCAGCGCCCTCTCTTCTGTTGCCTCTTATTGCCACATGTCACGTCCAGGCTAGCAAGAGAAAGCTGTGATGTGTTTTTAATTCGTTTTAACCTGACGGCTAAGCTTATGTAATGAATCATTGAAAATATATGATTGTCTGGAATTAGGGCCTGTCTTAGTTACTTTTCTCATTGCTGAGACGAAAACCCAGATACCCAAAGTTAAAGGGGGAAAGGTTTCTTTAGCTCGTAGTCTACTGAGGTTTCACTCCATAGTCTGCTGGATCCAAGGCAGAGTGGCTTGGCCGAGGGACAGCGCAGAGGACAACCAGTCCATGGCAAGCAGAAGACCACAGAAGCAAGCAAGGGACAAGACTCCTTCTGTCCGTTATACTGTGTGCAGGCTAACCCCCCTAGGGCAGGTGTAGTACTCACACGCTTAATCCTAGCCAGAATTGTACCAAACCAGTCCGTGGACTGATTTACTAATCGCACACTCTGGATCCCAGCGTCACACACTCTAGATCCAGCCACCTCTGAAAAGCCCTAGACTGCATAGGCTTTGGGTCGGATCGAGACACAAACCGTAACAGGGCCATACTTTGGCTTTAAGCCTACCCCAAACTGTAAGGAAACTGCAGAGAGTTCACAATGTATTCCAAATACTCTTTTCTCCCTTCCAACTCATAACCTTACGTTATCAATGAATTACTTATAAAATAAGTAGAAGGGAAGAAAGCAGTCAGGGAAAGAGAAAGAATGGATATAAGAAGGTAATTTTTCCCCCTTTATTATTTTGTCCTGAAGTCTTTCCATCTCTTCATTTGTGAAGGAATTGTGTTCTCTTTTACTGATCCTCACACCGTGCAAGGCAGCATAAAAGCTTATAATAAAAGATAGGATGCACACACTATGACTGAAATGTTGTCATGCCATCATAATTGCTGTTATGTAGTAGGAGATACAGAGTCCCAGGTCTGTGTTATAGGGGTAGAAATAGTCTTGTTTGTCATGGAGTTTTCATCTTAGTACAGAAGCCATTCCGCAAAGAAGTAAATCAGTAAATAAACAATTGCACAATAGCTAAGTGCAAAGGAGGAATACGGTGAGGAATGGGGGCGAAAAGGCAGAATAGATCGCAGGTGAAGCGGCTGGAGCACACGAAGCACATGGTGGTAGCATTTCAAATGACAGAGAAGTAGGGGCCACCTGACAGAGGTCTCACATGCCTTACGGAATTTTAAAATATAGTTAAAAGCCACATCTACCTGCTTGAAGTACAATACTTGCTAAATTTAGAATACTCTCTGTTAGTACTGGAAAGTTGACGAATTGAAACTGAACTTTGAAATGAACTAAAGAATGTCACTGGATGCCACTGAAAGTTGGCTGTAGAGTTAAGTTTAAACAGTGGAAAAAGAAAGGCTTGTAACAACAGTGCAGCCCTGAGCGCCAGGCAGCGCTTGGTCCTGTTGGCCACTTCCTTATTTACATCTCCCGCTTCATTCATGAGCTTTGTTGTCATTGTCAAACAGGGAGCCGCCTTTGTGCTGTCAGGCCCCTCCCTGACACGCTGCGCTCAGTTGGTCCATGTGTTGTTACCACATGAAAACATGTCACATTTTCAGCTCATGACACTCACAGGAGGACGGGTCACGGGAGGGTGTAAAGTAGGCCCGGCAGATGGTCTTGCAGTATTGACTAAATAGGGGTTTCGCTTTGTTTTGTTTTCTGGGTCAGTTAATTTGTTTTATGACATTTACGTCAATGTTCAAGGTTTCTTTTCCAGTCACAAACTAATTACAGATAATGTTTATTTGTATTTATCAGAGCTTGCAAATTATGTCATTAGTCTTTCATGGGATATGGGTTTCATGGTGTTATTTTGCTAAATAAAAGACCAAGTTGAAATAAATTAAGGATTTTAAAGAGATAATCTTATGAATGTCTCATGCATTTTACAGATAGAAGAGGAAAAGAAAAGAACTTCTCGAACAGACTACTGGCTACAGCCTGTGAGTATTCCTTTGGAGCTTCTTACATACTGTGTTCATTTGAGTGAATGATTTAAACAGTACTTGATCTAGGGGCTGGGGAGTTAGCTCAGCGGCAAAGCGCCTGCCTGGCAAGCACAAGGTCGTGAGTTCGGTTCCCGGAACCTGAGAAAAAAAACAAAACAAAAAAATAAACAGTACTTGATCTAAATAACTTACTTTCTTAAATATGTGTAAGTTATAGGGTGAGTTATAATTCACAGTGACTTCTTCTCCACTGGACTTTTCGTTACTGACTGCAGCTGTGCTGGAGGTTACTTCATGTTTATGACCCAGGCATGTAGCTGGAGCTTAGTTCTAAATTTGTTCATGGACATCTTAAATTTGAACCTGAAATTACAGTCACTTTTTGCTAGAAGGCAAAAAATTGAATTTTCAGAAATAAGATTAAAAGGTAGAATTGTAAACTAAAGTTTTGATTTTCAGTTTATGGTTTATTAAAATACCTATTTAGGGACTTCGTAGAAAAAAATCAAGTCTTAATTTACAAACTGAAGTAAGGTTTATATTTAATTGCTTGTTGCTTCTTTTAGAATAATTTAAGGTAGTTTCTGGGTTTTTTTTCCGGTACCAGGAATCAAACTCAGGACCTTGTGCTTGCCAAGCAGGTGCTGTGCCACTGAGCTAAATCCCCAGCCCCTAAGGTAGTTTTTAAACATTTACTGTAGTGCCTTAAGTTACTATCTGCTGATGCTCTACTTTGCACTATGTGAAGTTTTCCTAAAATTTTCAGAGCCCTTAGTTTTTCTTCAAGGCTGAAAAGGGGGCGTGAAAAGTAGAATACTATTTAGATAATTTCTGATTTGGGGAATGAGATTACTGACTTTGAAAAGCCATGACGTCCAAAGTTGTAGTGCAATTCATCATAGTCCTTCTCCCCACAGTGTGAAAATACTTTAGTTTCTGTGTTGTAGTTTATCTTTTTCATGGTGGGAAGCACTGTGATCGAGTGAAGGATCATGACAGAAGTTACCTACAGTGAAAATACTTGCTGTGTTTAATGGAAAATAAACATGTCACATGAACTGTTCTAGTTAATTCTCATAACAGCCCTAGTTACAGTTACTCCCTCACTTTACAGCTGTAGAACTTGAGGTATAAAATCCTTTTCCAAGGTCATCTGTTAAGTGAGGAATCAAGAGTTCTCTGGCAATCTAACTGTGCAGGTTTGCGGTCCTTGACCGTGTAGTTCTGCCTCCTGATGTCTTGATCAGTGAGTAGAAGCTTAGGTCATTGTAGAGTAGGGGATATCTCATGGAAGAGAAAAATCTAATTTTCTTACTTAAAAGATGAATGGAAGGACCAGTAGGGAAGAAACAGTCTATGAATTATTTATATTTGTTTTCCCTGTTAGAGAAGCTGGCATTTGAACATTAACAGTTTCATATATTGTTTATGAAAACATCAAGCATTTTGCTTAAAGCAGTAGTTACTAACCAGAAAATAATTCAAAACTTCCTAAGAGTTTTTTTTTTTCAAAATCATGTGCTGCATACTTCTGCCATCCAGTCTCCCAGGGTGATGTGTAGCTTTTTATCCACCTCCCAAGTGAGTCTGCTTTGGCTAAGAAGCATTGGCTTAAAGGAACAAGAAAACCAACAGAGAGGGCAAAAAGGCAGCACGTTTCGAGTTTTGGCCCCAAAATCTGTTTGTGTTGGCAGTACTTACAATTAAATTTTATTTTCTGTCAGATAATTTTCTTCTACTGCCAGTACATATTTTTCATAGCTCCTCACACAGAATGCTACGTTAAAAGTCTTGCTCTGCCAGCAGTATGCTAATGACTCAGTGTGTCTCCTGCTTTGAAATGGGTATCAAGTTTACTAAAATAATCAGCAGTCCACAGAGACAGATTTGGAGGGCTTTATTTCTTAAACTCAGAAAAGAAATAGTTTGAACAGATCTATCGTAAGGGTCAGCAAAAACAGACATACGGTGAATTATCTTCAGATGACTAGAATAGAATCCAGTGAGAGTTTTTGAGAAGTTTAACATTGGAATATTATGATTGAATCAGAGATATTTTGGTATTAATTGGCCTCAATTATGAAGTCTTAGCAGAGTATAGCCATAAGAATAAGACATTAATGTTTTTCTTTAAACATGTCTTTCTAGGGCCAGGGATGGGTGTAGCTCAGCGGCACAAGTGCCTGCCTGGCAAGTGCAAGGTCCTAGTTCGATTCCTGGTACCAAAAAAAAAAAAAAAAAAAAAGAAGAAGAAAACATGTCTTTCTAACCAGGAATGGTGGCTCACACCTATAATCCCAGCACTCGGGAGGCTGAGGCAGGAGGAGCATTGGGAGTTCGAGACTAGCCTGGCTACAAAGTGAGGTCAAGGCCAGTCTGAATGCCATAGCGAGACCCTATCTCAAAAATAAATAAAAAAATTTTTTAAATTAAAAATAAATAAAAAAACAAACAAACAAAAAAAAAACCATGTCTTTCTACTATTAAATAGCCTTCCCCTGAAGGGAATATAGCAATAGCAGGCAATTTAATTTTCATTATTAGCTTTTAGACAATTAATACAAATCACAAGAACAACAATAAAGCAGCAAACTTAGGATTCTTTAATATGACATTTCTCTCTCATCTGAGATGAGATTCTCAGAAGAATAATAGTTCTAGCTAAAGCTGATCTGGAGGGATACCATTTATATAAAAAATTCAAAGCAACCTAGTAAGAAAGAAATGTTGTGAAAAGTATCACGTATAAGCTCAAAGACTCAGTTCTTTACTACCTCAGTAAAACTCTTTCATTACTTGTTATCAGTAGCAAACGCCAGAACTGTGATACCCTGGGCTGCTTTGCTCTCTTGAATGGACAAAGAGAAAGAAGCTGTCTATGGAAGACATGAACTAGAGGAGTGGAGAGTCACAGAGAAAAGCCCAGATACCACCTGGGCACGGCAGCACACACCTGTAACCCCAAGTCTGGGAGACTCAGGCAGGAGGATTGTAAATTTGAGCTCAGCCTGGGCATCTTAGCGATTTGAGAAGACCCTGTCTCAAAATAAAAAATAAGAAAGGCTGGGGATATAGTTACATATGAAGGCCCCAAGATCACTACCCAGTACCACGCACATGTGCGCGCGCATACACACATGCGCGCGCGCGCGCGCATACACACATGCGCGCGCGCGCACAGAGTCCTAAATTTAATTTCATTGTAGAAATTGGCCATGTTATGTCCTTTCACTCCCTTGGTAACTATATTAAGCAAAAAAAAAAAAGAGAGAGAGAAAAAAGATGATTAACAAAATGTTTAGCCACCATCCAGAAAGATTAGAACTCCCTGCTTTCTTATCAAGCAGAGCAGTTATATTTTACTATGGTTTTTGGTGAATGTGGTTTAAGAAGTAAAACACAAAAGGTATTTGCATCTTTTCCTTCATTCTTATTTTGTTGTTGTTATTTTCTAGGAAATCGTTGTGAAAATTATAACCAAAAAACTTGGAGAGAAATACCATAAGAAAAAGGGTATCGTTAAGGTGAGGATATGAAGTTATATATTGAATTTCTGAAAAAAGCTGGTGGGTAACCAGGTGAAGCAGTTTTGAAATTCCTTGAAAATCAAACCCTTGTAGCACAAGTTTTGTGTCTAAGGTTCTGATTATTCCATAAAATGAAATCTGAATACATACTTGTTGAAGAAATGCCTCTTTTCCAGCGGTGGTCTGTTTTCCTGCTGGGCCGATAGTGTTATGAAGTCCGTAGGTACCACTTTAAGACTTAGCGTGCGTGTCTTGCTCGTTCATCAGTAAACCTGCTCTGTGTGATGATGGGCCGTATCCCCGCAACTCCCCCCAGCCAAACACGGCTCTCTCGTGTAGAGCTGTGGGAACTGCCCTTGCCTGCTCCACGCTTTGCAATTCCAGTCCTTTCTGAGAATGAGAATACCATCTCATTCTAAAACCCAGCTTTGTGTGTGTAGAAACTGCCCTTCTTCTCCGGGCAAAAGTACCCCTCCCAGATTTCTTAAATTCTTATTCTACGATGACCATTTTCATGTTCTTTCCAGAGAAAAATTTCAAGGGTTGAGTTCTTTATTGAGAAGTGTGCGAGTTAACTCTTATCAGGGGCCGGGGCGCTAATTCTTTTCTTCTGATTGGAATTTCTTTCTCCTTTGTGGCCTTTGTTCTTTTAACTTAGCAGTCACATACTTCCTCTATTATGAAAGTATTCCTTTTCCACAACAGGAGGTGATTGACAAATACACAGCCGTCGTAAAGATGATTGATTCTGGGGACAAGCTGAAACTTGACCAGACTCATTTAGAGACAGTGATTCCAGCACCAGGTAAGTCTGTTTGCAGACCGTGTGATATGTGTCCCATCAAAGTGAGCGATTCCTTTCTTAAAACCATAGATTTTAGGTATTACCTGATAGTTACAGACATGTTTCCCTGTCGGGAATATTAACTGCTCAGGTAACAAACCTCCTATGACTTCAGGGAGCACAGTAGTCCTCCAGTCACATGGTTTTGTGCCATAGAGTTTTCCCTTTCCAGAATACATTTTCCCCCCTAGGCCAAATACAGACATATACGGGTAAAATCCGTTATACTGGGCTTATTGATATCTGTG
This sequence comes from Chinchilla lanigera, assembly GCF_000276665.1. Lineage (NCBI taxonomy): Eukaryota > Metazoa > Chordata > Mammalia > Rodentia > Chinchillidae > Chinchilla > Chinchilla lanigera. Next base: position 24,203,975 of record NW_004955421.1, on the reverse strand, counting down.
TTTAGCTACTTGAGATATCAGAAATCTGTTTTACTTATTTTGTCTCTTGACTGTCCTTGTCATTTGAATGTTTGCTCATATTAGGGGTAAATCCTACTTTGGGGAGGTAGTTTGCCTCTGACTTAGAATCTTCTTGGGGATATCATTCTGGTGCATTGATAATGTCTTAGATTACTGTATTCTTTTATATTTGGTTGTGGGATTCAACTTAGGGCCTTCACTCTGTGCTACATTCTCTGCCCCCTTTTTTACATTTTTTATTTTTGAGACGGAGTTGTGCTCAGTTGTCCAGACTGGGGTGGAATTTACAGTCCTTCTGCTTCAGCCTTCAGAGTGCTGGGATTACAGGTGTAATCACTCCCAGCTCTACTTATCATATTCTTTATTCTTCTTTCTTCCAAAATAAAACTCCTCTTAGAAAAGTTAGAAAACTGTTTTATCAGACTTACTGACATACGTACCAAGTGATGGCAAACGTTTCAGAGCCTTCCGTGGTACAGACAGCCCGCGGCGGCGTGCATGCCGTAGGTTCGGCACCACTGAGGTATACAATGTACAGTAAGTTCCACTTACATCAAAAATGCACTGATCAGTTTTCAGATATGAATACTCCATTGAGACCAGCAGTATAATCAAGGTGATGCATTTCTGCCTTTACTTCCCTCCACACTGTCTTCTACTCCTGCCACCTTGCCTTCCCCGGCAACAGGAGATTTGCGGTCACTCTACGTGGTTATTTTTCTAGAATTTTATAGAAGTAACATCATACTGTGTATCTTGTTTTTTCTTTTTTTCTTTTAGTCTGCCTTCTTTCACTTCACACAGTGATTTGGATTCACCCATGCCTTTGTGTATATCTGTTATTGTTCACGTTAATTTTATTGCTGAATAGTATGTCACTGGATAGGCATACCACAGTTTGTTTTTCCAGTGACTTGTTGATAGACATTTGGATTGTTGACAGTTTTTAACAGATATGCATAAAACTGCTGTGAGCATTTCTGTACAAGTCTTTATGTGAATACTGTAATTTGTTTTCTCTTGGGTAAATACTTAGGATAGGTCAGTCATATAGCTTAAATCTTTGTAAAACTGCCAAGCTGCCAGATGTGGTAGCACACACCTGTAATCCAGCACTTGAGAGGCTGAGGCAGGAAGATTGTTGTAGGTTCAAGACCAGCCTGGGCTACGAAGTGAGCTTAATGCCAGCCTGAACTGTGTAGCAAGACCCTATCTTAAAAAGACAAAACAAAAAAAAGCTGCCACATCTTCTTAAGAATTTTGAAAAAGGATAAACTGAAGTAGTAAACTAAACTAAATTTTCCCTGAGTACTTCTGAGCTCTGAGCATTTTCTCCAAGTACCTTGAACTCTGCAAACTGAAAACATACTCCTCTAACAAATAAATGAGAAAAATGAGGAGTCATATAATGTTAAAGTGTTTACAAACCCCACTGTAGAATACTACCTTTTTCTTAAGTGATGAAGAAGTCCTAAGCGAAGGGCTTTGGTTTTCATTATGTTCACTCAGTGTAAGGCATTTTGGTGTAATGAAGTAGGAAGAAGGTACACATTCCTTTGCATTAAGTTTTATATTGTTTTCTATTATAGGAAAAAGAATTCTAGTTTTAAATGGAGGTTACAGAGGAAATGAAGGTACCCTAGAATCCATCAATGAAAAGACTTTTTCAGCAACTATAGTCATTGAAACTGTAAGTTTGCTTAACAAAGACAAAAATCTGTACTCTGAGGCGTTGTGTGCTCAGGTTGTCCCTGCTTTTGAAGTTTTTCGTTTTTCTTTCTTTGGCTGTAAATGGAAGAAGAAAGTTGGACCCAATTTCTGTAGTACAGACCAGTCCTATTAACTAGACAAGCAAGTTTGAGCATTTTTATTGCTTATAAAAATACTAGGTATAGGGGCTGGGGATTTAGCTCAGTGGCACAGCGCCTGCGTGGCAAGCACAAGGTCATGAGTTCAATTCCGGGTACCGGAAAAAAAAAGCCAAAAAAAAAAAAATTAGGTATAAAAGGAACCCTCTCCCCCAGTAGATAAAGACACAAACATGGTAGAAATATTAAAAATCAAAAATAGGTAATCTTCTTTTGGCCTTTTTCAGCAGTACTGGAATTAAACCCAGGGCTTTTGCACTGAGCTGTATCCCTAGCCCTTTTTTATTTTCGTGACATGGTTTCATGAAGTTACTACATTGTCCATGCTCTGCTTGAACTTGTGATCCTCTGGCCTAAAAGAGTGGATATTCTTGATCAGACTGTAGCCCTTTCCTAAGTAATACCTTGTGGATGCAGGGTCCTTTCCGTCAATGGCCCTGTCATATTCAACAAACGACATCCACAGAAGAGCACGGCACATCGCAAGGGGGGCCTGGCCTGGCTGGGCACCACTTGTGGGCATCACTGTGTTTGCTGCGCTGCTGTGGGCTGGCGCTCCCTCGCCAGCCACACATACTCACTAGGGGAGTAAGGACATGTAGCAGGGAGATAACAAGCAGCTAGCCACTCTGTCACAATGTCTACCAATAACACATTTCAAATAGCACCGAAGAAAATAGCTTTATGTTTAGTTGGGATGCCATAGATTATTTTTAAAATTCGTAGATGTTCCAACAATATGCTGCATACAACAAACACATTTAATTCAAAAAGAAATTCATAGACTGAAAGTCAAAGGATGGAAAACAATACTCCATGTGACAGGAACTCAGAAAAAAGCAGGGGTAGCTATTCTGTTTGTGGACAAAGTGAATTTTAAGCCAGGACTGATTAAGAGAGATAAAGAAGGTCATACATCCTTATAAAGGGAGCAGTCCAATAGGCTGAGATAACAACCATAAATATATATGCAGCAAATAACAGTGCACCCAAGTATATAAAACAAGGGCATAAAAAATCAAATAAGCACTAATGCAATTGTATCGGGGAATTTCAGTACCCCACTGTCACAAAAAGACAGATCAACTAGACAAAAAATCAGCAATGAAATAATAGAACTAAACCAAACTTTTGAATAGATGGACTTAGTAGATGTCTACAGAGTGTTTCACCCCATACCAGAATACACATTCTTCTCAGCTTCACACAGGATGTTTTCCAAAATAGACTACATACTACCCCACAGAACATGCTTAAGTAAATGCAGAGGAACTGAAATTATCCCATGCATATTGTCAGATCATAGTGCAATGAAGTTGAAAATCAATAGCAAAAGAATCCACAAGAACTTCATAAACACGTGGACATTAAATAGCACCCTCCTGAACAACCAATGGGTCACAGATGAAATTAAAGAAGAAATTAGACAGTTTCTACAGTTAAATGATAACAACAATACAACATACTGGACCTTATGGGACACAATGAAAGCAGTCCTAACAGGGATATTTATAGCAGTGAATACCCATATAGGAAAATAGAGCAAGCAGAAATAAACAACTTAATGTTGAACCTCAAACTTCTAGAAAAAGAAGGGCAGACTAAGCCAGAAGCTCATATGAGGAAAGAAATTATAAAGATCAGAGCAGAAATTAACACACTGGAGACTAAAAAAAAAATACAAAGAATCGATGAATTGAAGAGTTGGTTCTTTGAAAGATTAAATAAAACCAACAAACCCTTAGCCAGTCTTACCAAAAAAAGGAAAGAAAATCCATGCAATTAGGAATAAAGAGGGTGAAGTCACAACAGACCCTGCAGAAATCCAGAAGATCATCTACACCTCCTTCAAAACCTTGTATTCTAATTGTTATGGTTTGTGTCTGGATGTCCCCACAAAGCCTTTTGCAGTCATGGGGCGGACTTCCAGAGTTTATGATTGATTCATGTCCAATGTTGGAATTATGGATGTGAGTGCTACACCTGCCCTGGGACAGGTGGTTCGATACAGTGTAAGGGAGGGAAAGAGGCTACTTGCCACTGCTCCTTCCTTTTGCTCGTGTTGATTTGCTGTGTTCTGCCGCCGTGAACTGTTGCCCTCTGCCATGTGCCACTCTGCATTGGAGCCAGCCAAGTATAGACTGAAACCTCCACAAACTGTGAGCTAAATAAACCTTTCCTTCCTTAATTTGGGGTGTCAGGTATTTTGTCTCAGCAATGAAAGAAAAGTAACCAAGACACGAACAAAATGGAAAATGCAGAAGAGGTGTAGAGGTTCCTAGAAACATTTGAATTACTGAAGCTGAATAAAGAACAAAAATTCCTAAATAGACCAGTATCAATCAACGAAAGCAAAGATGTAATTAAAAACGTACCAACAAAGAAAAGCCCAGGCCCTGACGGATTCACTGCTGAATTCTACAAGAAATTTAGAGAAGACTTAACATTAATATTTCTCAAACTCTTTAATGAAATTGAAGGGGAAGCAGTACTCCCAAATTCATTCCTGGAATCGGGCATTACCCTGATACCAAAACTAGAGAAGAGCCCATCTAAAAGAATTACAGGCCAATCCCTAGTGAATATAGATGCAAAAATCCTCAGGAAGACACTGGCAAACAGAATGCCAGTTTATCATCAAGAAGATTATACACCATGACCAAGTGGGATTCATCCCAGGGATGCAGGAATCCTGCGTACATCAACATACATCAGTCAATAAATGTAATACACCATAGTAACAGAACCAAGCACAAAAATCATATGGTCATCTCAGAAGATGCAGAAAAAGCTTTTGACACAGTCCAGCACCCATTCAAGATAAAAACCCTACAGAAAATTGCAATAGATGGTCTTCATTTCAATCTGATAAAAGCCATCTATGACAAACCAACAGCCAACATCAGACTAAATGGACAAAAAATGCAAGCTTTTACTCTAAAATCAGGAACAAGATAAGGATGTCCACTGGCTCCGCTCTTATTCAACATAGTCCTAGAAACTTTAGCCAGTGCAATTAGACAAGACAAAAAAATAAAAGGAATAATGATAGGAAAGGAAGAAGTGAAATTATCATTTATTTGCAGATGACATGATACTCTACATAGAAGACCCCAAAAACTCCACTAAAAAACTGCTAGACTTAATAAGCAAATTTAGCAGCATAGCTGGATACAGAATCAACACTCAGAAATCAATAGCATTCCTGGACATGAACAACAAACTCACAGAGAGAAATCACGGAAACAACACCTTTCACAATAGCATCTAAAATTCCTAGGTGTATAGAAACAGTAGATACCATAGTGATGTTTTAAAGACATGGAAAAGGTAAATTTACATCCACAAATGTGATCTCATTTTTTTAATGTTTCATAAATACATATGTTTTTAATCTTAAATTATTTTAATTTTAGGGCCCTTTGAAAGGACGCAGAGTTGAAGGAATTCAATACGAAGATATTTCTAAACTTGCCTGAGTTGGAAAATTGTTAACAACGTATTAAAATCCTAAAACATCACATTGGTGTTTGCCAAAGTATTACGAGACTCTACTGTGTTAGGGTATTTCTTTGTATAAAACAGATAGACTTATTTAAATATTATTGTGTAAGTGTTTAGCTAAATTTATGGAAAATTTAATTATGTCTCCTAAAGTGTCACTTTGACCTTCTTAATTTTTTTATAATTTTGACCTTGTTTTTTTCTTTTCTTTGTAATATTTCTTTGATGATTTTTTATCTTCATTAAAAATATTGAGAAGTATTTTATATAAGACAATTTAGAATCCTATAATTGGAGGAAATCTTTCATATACTCTAAAATTTATATTTTCAGTAGTGGATAGTAATGTTGAACTGTAATTATGATTAAAATGTTAAAAACTAAGCTATGATAGCACCTTTATTCTGATATAATTCACGTACCATACAGTTTGCCCATTTAGAGTGTGCAGTTCATTGGCTTCTAGTATGTTTGCAGAGGTGTGTAGCCGTCTGCACTAGATTTTGGGGGATATATTTTGTCACCGCCCAGAGAAACCCTGTACACAGTCTGCATTCTTCTTCAACCCGTGCCATCCCTGGCAGTGACTGACGGCCTTCCTATCTCTTTAGATTTGCCTATTCTGGACATTTTAAATAAATGGAGTAAGTTCTGGGTTGTTTTTTTTTTTTCCACAGTGGGTGTCTTTACACCAAGCCTAGTGTTTTCAAGGTTCATCCACGTTGTGATATGTAGCAATACTTTATTTCTTCTTATTGCCAACTATTACTCCACTGTGTGGATAGACTGCATTTTGCTTTCCACTCATCAGCTGATGGACTTGCTGGCTGTTAGAACATTGCTATGACATCTGTGTATGAGACTTTCTGTGGACAGACACTTTGAATTCCCACAGTCTCATTATAACTTACATCATGGTTAATATGTTAAAGAACTGGCAAACTGTTTTACATAGTACTTGTATCGTATTAGCAGTGTTTGAACTGTACATTTTTAAATAAATAGGGAACATGATTTGCGATGTAAAAGATTGGAAACCTACCTCATACTTGTTTATACGTCCCCTATGTGCATGCACACACACAAGAAATTTACAGTTTGGTTAACTGAAAATAAACATGCAGCGGGATCTGAATGTGAATCAGAGCTTGTTTTCTGAGCCTGTGGTTTCTCTGTTAGCCATTCTCATGCACTCTTAAAAGAGCAAGATGACTCAGGAGGTCTCCAGGTTTATATCTCAACCTTTCAGCAGCACCAGGAGAACAGACTATCTTCTGTAATGATTCAGACGGGAGGCCGAGAATCGAGTCTGATTGGACCATTCCTGGACAATCAATCACTCCCAAGGAAAGGATGGGATCTACTGCTGACCAGATGGCCCCCCTGCCCGGGCTGGCTGGCTTGAACTGAGTGAAGGAGGGCCAATGACAGCTGTCACCTTTCAAGACAACTTTACAGTGTGCAACCGTGGAAAACAGCTGGGCCTCATAGCTGGGCGGACTTTAGGTTGAATGTTGTGCTCGCTAGGTATATAACCTTCAAGAGCTGATGTCCTTGAGTTGCAATAGTTTTAGTGTATAAATTGTCAAAACTGCTATGTCCTGTATGGTTGATGTAAGAACTGCAGAAAATACATAAAGTTAAAAGAAAATATATATAAGGTGTAGACATAAAGCTTGGCATGTAGTAAGTGTTCAGTTAACATCAGTGAGTGGTACTGTCAGTAAATGGAGCCACATATTTGAAGCCTATGTGGGTATAAGTCTGGCAGGAAGAATTTCAATAAGGAGAAAAGTTCTTGGTAATAGTGGGATAAATAAAATGTGACATTATATACACTTCTGCCCAAAGTCAGGAAGTGGTTTTCTTCATAGAAAAATAATTCATTCCCTATTCTTCATATGTAGTTCTTTTCTCCAGCATCTACTTGAATTATCTCAGAATGGAATAAAGTAGTGTACATCAGATTAAATTTAATTTAAAAATCTGATGCACAAAAATGGGATCGTAGACCATAAGACATTTTTTCCCCTATGTTCCTATAGGCCAATAGAGGTGTTCAGCAGAATGAGTGCAGACACCTAAAATTAGGTCCTGTACCTCTGTTCGTGCAGTATCTAAACTCTCTCTTATAAGAACTAGACTTTTAGAGTAGTTTCTGTGAACTTTGGCAAAGTGTGATAACGTGTCCAATACTATAGTGTGGAACACAAGGCAGAACTTTGACTGCCCTGAAAATCCCATGCTTTGCCCCTTGTTCCCTCCCCACCCCACTGAGCCCCCATCTTTTTACTGTCTCCATAGCTTCATCTTTTCCAGAACATTGTCTGTTAGCATCGTGCATGGGTAGCCTCTTAAAATTAACTTCTTTGACTAATGTGCATTTAAATTTTTCCTTGTCTCTTCATGGGTGGATAGCTCATTTCTTTTTAATGCTGGATAGTACTGCATTGTCCCAGTGTTTCATCGTTTATCCTTTTAGCTTCTCAAAGACACTTTGGTTCCTTCCAAGTTACCGGCAATGAAGAATGAAGCTGCTATAAACATCCTGTGCACAGACTTCCGTGCAGGTACTAATTAATTTCAGTAAATATCAAGGATTATGATTGCTGGATTATCTATGAGTATGTTTCCTTTTGCAAGGGACCACCAAGCTGTCTTCCGAAGTGTTGTACTACTTGGCGTTTCCATCCAGAGTAAGTGGAGAGTTCCTGCCTCCCGTCCTTGCGGGCATGTGGTGCTGTTAGTGTTGGACTTTGGCTCTTCTGTGATGGGTGTCGTGGTGTCTCGTGGTTTTAACGTGCGGGCTCCCAACAGCATCTGACGCTGAGCATCACGCGCTGCTTATTTGCCATCTGTCTGTCCTTGGTGAAGCATCTTGTCAGTTCTTTTGACCATTTTTTAATTGGGTCAGTCATTTTCCTGTTGAGTTTTGAAAGGCTTTTATACCAGTCTTTTTAAAAATTTTTTTAAGTAAAAAAAATTTTTTTTAAGAGCAGAATATATTTATTGAGGGAAAGAAAGCTTCTGTCCTAGAGAGAGACAGAAGCGGTCCTGGGTGGGTTGCCGAGGACCCTGCCTTTTCTAGGGATTTTTATAGAGCATATATATGACGTAAGGAGGGCCCAAGTTGGAAACATGGGAAATAGCGAGGTGGGCATGGGGTGGGACAAAACTGGTCAGCCTGTAAGATTACAAGCATAATTGCTCAGGTAAAATTGATTAAATAGGGATCAAATGGGGAAGCAAGTCACAAAGCAGGTGGACATGAATACAGAGCAGGGGCTTTTCCTGTCCGTGGTTGGGTTAGTGACTTCCTGGCTTCCTCAAGGTGATCATACCTGTTTAGAATACCAGTCCCTGATGTTTAGCCTCAGGAAGTATGTGAGTGCACATGTTTTATCCTTTGTCTTGAGGTCTGGCCCTCAGCTGGAGGTGCCCATCTCTGGCTCCTTAGAGGGCATAACCCTATCTGACTGCCTACATTTTATCTAATTTAGTTACCTATAACACTCGTTTATCAGATATGTCTTTCATAAATTTCTTTCTCCACTCTGGGTTGTCCTCATATTTTTAAAAAGCTGTTCTTTTTATCAGCATGCTTAAATTCTTACCAAATCATTAGCATTGCTGTTCTGGAAGACGGAATTCCCTGAGTATTCGTTGTTGGAATGCCATTAAACCCTGTTGCCTTATTTGCTGATTTTTTCCCTTTGTCTTCTGGCGTCTACTTCGAAGCACCTATCAGTTTTTCTGACATAGTAGGTCACATTCATTCAGTAAACACTTAAGCAAGCACCTCTAGTAGGTAAGCCGCTGCACTAGGTGGGCGACGCGAGTGGGGAGCGGGTATAGACCACGAGTGGGGAGCTGTGCAGGGAATGAGAGTGTGGTGACAGGCAAATGCCATGACAGCTAGTAGAGAGAAACTTGATAGTCTGGGCACTAATTAAAAATCGCCCTGCCTTAACTGGGCCTACGAGAACTGATACCACTGTGTGCCTCAATTCCTGCTTTGCTAAAACAGAAGCACAGAATTAGAACACAAGGTCAGCCCTTGTCGGGGGCCATAAATTATACACTGAGCCTAGGGGACGTCCAGAGCTGTTCATACCTGCCCTGTGAGCCACGTGAGAACACGGAAACTGCGTGCTATTTTCTGGTCACAGCTGGAAGCCCTCCGGCTAGTGACGGCGGTGGCGCTCGCAGGGCAAGCCGGGGAAGCCGGTTTCCTCATTGCCCGCTGTCTCGGCCGCGTCCGAGCAGGAGTGCTTTGCTCCTCCTAGCCCGCAGCAGTCACATTACTGTTCTGGAAACACCCCTGCCCTTCACTCCCTGCCCTTGACCAAATGTAATGAACAGACACCAAGGTTCTGGGTTCCTCACAGCCAGCTTTTGTTTCCCAGAAATAGCTGGTCATCCGGATCCCTGCTGCGTCCCTATTGGTCTCTTGCTCTTTCTTTCCACCATGTGCCATAACTCCAGGCAGGAGACTGGGGGCTCACTGCAGGGGTCGCTGATAACCTCGGAAAGTGTGTCCCCTAAGCCTTGATTGTAGTCAGGTTGACTGAATAACCTTGGAAATATTATTTGTATGTTTGAATCATTATAGTAGGGGAGGGAAATGTCTCTTTTTTCTGTTACATTCGTTAATATTTCAGAAAAAGTATGAAGTAGATTTAAGTCTGAAAAATGTTAAGAAAAAAATTCTAAGTTGTGTTTTTTTGTTTGTTTTGAGACAGGGTGTCACTATGTAGTTCAGGCTCATCTTGTAGCCCAGGCTGGCTTCAAACTCTTGGCAATCCTCCTGCCTCAGCCTCCCAAGTGCTAAGATGACAAGCATGTGACACCATGCCCGCTCATTCTAAATTATTACAGCATGAAAGCACTGTATGTTTCTAGACAGCCATGTAATCATTTTTGGAGTCACTTTTATCTCATCCATTTGGATAAGGCTGGAGAAAAGATGCCACTTGATGGTTATTATGAGATCTTTAGAGCATGTAGAGTGACTTGCATTAAAATAACACTCCAGTCCTTACTGAAAAAGTTTTGATACTTAATTTGTTAGACACATTGAATGAGATGATTCTTAATACTGTTCATTTAGTTATTTCTTTGACAGCTTTCAACCCCCCAAAAAACTTGTCTAATTTTTGGTAATTTAAAAGCACAATAACTTAAAACTAACTTAAAAACAAACGTAAACTGTGGCCAAGTATGATCTGAGCCAAGAATCTGTTTGTTCTCAGACATAAAGCTTACACTTTCCTGACAGCAGAACGCGTGTGTCTGATGGGCTCGGCGATGGCTGTGTGGTGGGTGTTTGAGGAAATCTTTGAACGTAGGCTGTGTAAGTCTGAACGATGGTTAGCACATCTCCCAGTAGTAGCCCCACAGTGACCCAGCTGAGATTTAAATTAAATACTAGCATTCTAGGAGTCCCTCGTAAGCCAAGCAAGTGGCAGTATGTCCAAAGAATAACGAGATACCTTAAGACAAAAAAGCTCTCATTGAAAACGATTCAGTGTTGCTGATTTTAGTTTCTGTTTGAGATTCGTTATTGGATTCTCAAGACAAGAGTGTCCCATAGCGTCTTGCTTTCACGACTTGGAGATTTCATTTATTGTATAGTTGGGTGCTCCGGGGTAAACCTCGGACCTCATGCCTGCTGCATACACACTCTGCCACACCCTCTGTCCTGGAGAGTTAAAGATACCCTAAGGAAGAAATAGTTATTTTTAAAGATCACTTTGCTAAGTTATGATTAAAATTAATTCCTAATAGTTTGTACAGAGCTGTTGGCCCACCACCAGCTGTTTGTCAAGTGCACCAAAGAATAGATAAGCACGCTCGGGTCACACTCGGGTCACACTCGGGTCATTCTCAGGACGGTTTTCTTCCTTGCTGAGGGCCTCTTCTTTCAGACCTGATCAGCGGATAGCCAGTGGAAATTGTTCCTTTCCAAATATTCCTGTTAATTTGGTTCCTTTGTGTGACATCTCAACGTGATTATTCACTGAAAATTCAAAATAATTCAAAATAATAGACAAAGCATATTTCTGGTATCCACAGGGATTTGTATGAACAATTATCACTTTTCCAGGCAGTGACTTTCAAGATGCCAACTATTTATACAGGTTTGATAATTTGAATTACATGTATAGATGTGATTTTAAATAGTTTCTTTTTATAGAACCCTGTTACCCAGTATCTTGCATAGCTTTTCATTATTATTTTTGTAGTCACTGAGCAACACATAAAATACTAGGAATCCAACTATACTTAAATATCTAATGGTAGCTATTTTAAAATCAAGATTTTTACCAAGTAATAGAATTAATTATAAGAAGTTTGTATTGAATATATTAGCATTTTAAGATTAATATTTTTGAAATAAGAAATAGAAAAGATATATTGAATTTTGAAAAATGTGTCATAGTTGGCCATTTTTATCAAAGAATATAATGAAAAAGTTGTTCCATTTACCTCTTTAGCGCTGCAGTTATTTTTAGATTATAGAAATAATCACCTTTCTTTAATATTTTATAATTAATCTAAAGAGACACTTGCTTATTTAATTATGGGTTGGATATGTGCAAAGGAGTTTTGCCTACTTTCTGCAATGAAAAATAAATTCTATCAAATTATGGAAAGGAAGTTTCATCAAAATGTATCTATTTTTTAAGGCCAATTTCACCAATGTGACCTTTGAAAATGTACTTATTTTAGGAATTGAATTTTTTAAGGAAAACTATAAACAAAGGAATAAATTATAAACTTGCACCTTACCACCCACTGTCTATGCTAGTGCAGACTTAATAATTATGATTTTACTTCAAATTTGTAGTTCATTTATTCTGCCTTATAAACTTCATTAACTTTTTGTTAGGACTAATTTACTGCTCTTTTTTGAAGTGAAGTCTAATATAAGGTTTAGAATGTAAATAGTATTTGTTGTGGCTTGGATCTAAAAATCTCCCAAAAGGCTGATACGTTCTGAGGTGGAGTTCTGGAAGGTGATTGGATCTGAGGCCTCCAACCTGATCCGTGGACTAGTTGAATCTTATTATGGATTCATACTTTGATGGCATTTTTGGGAGATGATGGAAATGTAAATGGTGGGGCCTGACTGGAGGGAGTGGGCCATGGAGGCATAACCTTGGGGACTATTTTTTGTCCCCAGTCCCTCCCTCTCTGACTCTCTAGCTGTGTCCTGGCTGCCACGAGGTAGCAGCTTTCCTTCGCCATGATGTTTCTGTCTCACCACAGGCCTAAAAGCAATGGGACCAGCGGACCATGGACGGAGACCTCTGAAGCTGTGAGCCACAGTAAACCTCTCCTCCTTTAATTTGTTATTCTCAGGTGTGGTGTGGTGTCGCAGTGGGGGGAGCTAACATAATTACTCTTAGAAACAATTTAAGTTTTTTTTTTTTTTTTTTGGTTTTTTTGGTTTTTTTCCGGTACCAGGAACCGAACTCACGACCTTGCGCTTGCCAGGCAGGCGCGTTGCCGCTGAGCTAAATCCCCAGCCCCTACTCTTAGAAACAATTTAAGTTCTACACACTATGTTACATGATTCGCAGCTGGAGGGGGTTCTAGAGAATTTGGCACTGTGATTCTCTGTCATTTAGTGATCACAATGCAATACAATTAGCCATTGAGGTAGCATTCTGAGCCATTTTAAGTGTGTAGAGAATTTGAGAAGCAACAGAAACTCCAGGGAGATCATCACATAATCTCAGAGAGGCAAGACTGTTAGGTGATTGACATTTCATAAGCAGACACCTGCCCAATTGTATTGTATCTTATGTAGAGAATGTGTGAACAGAGAATGGCTGTTCACCTAAGCCTTCCAATGATTAATTTTATGTCAGTCTGACTGGGCAATGGGTGTCCAGACAGCTCATCAAATATAGTTACAAATGTTTCTAAGAGGGTATTTTTGTGTGAGGTTAACATTTAAATTGGTGAACTTGAGTAAAACAGATTCTCCTCCTTAACGTGGCGGGCCTTGTCCAAAGTCGAAGAATAGAACAAAACAGATGACTCGCTCCCAAGTAAGGACAGTCCTCAGCAGAGTGCCCTCAGACTTCATCTGCAGCGTCGGTGTTACTACCTGAGGCCTTTCAACTGCAATGTCAGCTCTTTTGGCTCTGTAGTACTATTGGCTCACTGCAGATTTTGAACTTAGCAGCCTCCATAATTATGCAAACCAATCCTTTTAATAAACCTATTCCTTTTATTTCCCTGGACCACTGTGACTAATTCAGGCTTCACGAATTAAAAAGGACCTCAAAAGCCAACACTATGGGGGAATCGTAGCCAAGAGTTTTGGGCCATCTCAGGTACCGTAGCCAAGTTATCTCTACAGAGAGCAACAGGATAGTAGTATAAATCTGTACAGAGCAGCTAAGATCAGTAACCTTCCCTGTTCATTTTCATGTTCACCAGTAACCTCATAACTGAACTTTCCTATGTAACTAAAAAGTGTGCTCAATCTGCAAGGTTGAGGACCCCGATTCAACAACAGTGAAATCATGATGGTAAGTGCCACGTACAGGTCTCTGCCTTGATGGCAGCTTGAACCGCCACAGCTGCTCTCCCTTGAGTTACCTTGATTAACACTCCTTAGCCTCTGAAAAATGCAACAAAATCTTAATGCTTCTTTGCAAAATATTTCTTTTCTTCAGATGTGTTAACAGACTCACTCAATTACCATTGGTTGGGTTCTTTAAAAAAATTATTCACACGGAGAAAGGACTACAAAAGTGACAGAGGAAAAAAGTCTGTATTTATACAGGGAATTTCCAAAACTGTAAACCTTTACGGTCGTTTCAGGAAGCTGTAGAGTTGAGGCACGAAGTAATCCTTGTAATATCCGTCGATGAAACCTTTTCCACTGTTGTGCACAAACCAACAGGGAACATCTGTTCCAAACACAATGTCCGTTCTGTAGTCTTTCTGTAAGCCTCTGCAAGGAAAATGGGGCATGTGGTCGGGAACAAGGGTGCCTATACTGGGACATTAAGCCCCACATACCTCTGTCCCTTGCTGGTTTTTATGCCCCTTCTTACGACCATCTTTGCCCAGCCCCCACCCTCCTTACCCAAGTTGTATGTAGTGTCAGAATCTAGAGATTGGTGTTAAAATGTCCGAGTCTGGAGGTTATTGTTGGAAGGGCAGAAAAGAAGAATTATGTCTTTAGATCATTCAGATAACCCACACAGAGGCTGAACCTCATGGACCTTTCCAGCAAGGTAAAAAGCAGCAAATTCAAGTGGGAAGAAGGCAGGAATCAAACTACAAAGAGTTGTAGGCTAATCTCATCCTTCACCCAGAAACATCTATGCACACTTCATGGATGAGTGTTTTTTTCAAGGAGGATGCCAGCTGTTTTGAGCAAATTAATGTCTCTCACTTGCAGGGCAAAGAAACAAGTGATTTGCAAAGGTACAAGGCGTACTGCCATCAAAAAGCCATAAAAATATGTAACTACTGAGCCCACAGGTCAGCTCTGCTTCAGCTACACAACATGATGTGCATGCGGTGGATGACAGTCAGGCCCAGCACGTAATTTTGCCATATAATAGATGCGCTTTCACCAGGCTTTGCATAACTGATGACTGACGGGTGCTCGCTATTGCGTCATCGTGCTCCCTGGTGCCCATTGGTGACTCAGTGTTCCCTATCTTGTAAACCAGTGCCAGCTTAGTGGAACACTAAGAACCCACTGTTTCAGGTCACAAATCTAGTTTTTGTAGTGGCACTTACCATAATTTTATGGTTTGTTACTGTAATACGACTTCATTGAGCGTATGACATATGTGATCGGAAAGTTGTTTCTAAGAAAGCAATATTGGCTGCTTTATAAAAATTCTTAAAAGACACAAATTGCTTTAAAAGGATATTGATCCAGGCATGGCTTAGACAACTGTAAAACACTGGAAAAAACTATAAAGATGTATAAAAAGTTTGCACTCAGAATGTTTTACAAGTGTGTAAGTTCTCACTTCAGGATGGAGCATAGGGATATGATTTGTGCAAAAAAAGCTATACAAAAATCCACTCAGTAAAATCCACACTCATAGAGAAGGCTTTTTGTATGAATATAAAAATTCATATTCATAAAACCATACTACTTTCGTGGTTCATGGGTGTTTTTATGATTTCTTCCTCTGGGTAACTGTTATGGTTTAGACATGGAAGTCTCACATGTTCAGAGTTGGGGTTTTGGAAGGTGCTTAGACTGTGGAGGTGAAAGAGGCATATGCCTTTGGAGGGTTGATCCCCCTCCCACCTCCTTTCCCTCCACTTCCTGGCTGCATGAGGTGAGCAGCATTACTCCACCATGCCTTTTCTGCCTCGGATCCAGCCAGGCATGGACTGGAACCCCAAAACCATGAGCCACATTTAACCTCCCCTCCCTTAAATTGTGTATGCCAGCTATTTTGTCCCATTGGCAGTAAAATAACCAATGCACCAACTTTTGCAGTTATCCAACTTGTGACCATAGAGCTTCTAATGTATGAAGATAAGAATAATAAAAAGATGAAAAAGTCTTGGCATTTCATGATGCACAGTTACTTACATAGACATTGACATTTAAGGTGGGCTAGCTAAAGTGTCTTCATGCAAGTGTTGTATATATGTCTACTCTTGGTGCATTGTTGTGTTTGACAGAGGTCGAGCTTAAAATGGCTTTTTTAACTCTTGTATTTGACTGTACGAGTCCAGTCCTACAGAGACCCTTTTTGTTACTGGCTTATGCATCCCGGTCCTACCTGGTGACAATCAGCTTCTGTCCTTTCACTTCCATGATTGCCTCTGGCTTCTTGGGGTCCTTTCCTGGTCTCTCATTGGAGATGTGTATCTTTGGCTCGTGCATGAACTGTCCTAGTGAAGCAAAGCTCAAACGTTTACATGTGACTCAAAGTAAAATAAAAAGATAGGTTTGAGTGACATGTTGGCTCTCCCACCAGAATTTCCAGGGTAAAAAGACACATGGAAAGGTAAAAAGAGCAGCAGTGGGAAGGAGGAGTTCTTCCTGAGAGCCCCTCTCACAGCCTCTTTATACATAAAGTCCGCCCGTTGGGCCATCAATAAACACTGCCCATCTGATGACAGCAGGTGAGACCCACACCGGCGAGCTTAGCTCAAGTCATAGGAATAGGTTTGTTTGTGGTGTCACAGGCTTACATTTCAACCCTTCTTAAAATGCTAGGAACTGTTGACGTGGATGCCCTGCTTGTCATCACAGACTTCCTAAACCAGCCCATCCCACTGCAGTTAAAAGAAAATTTCAGCATTAAACTTAACATGGTTCTGCCCTTTCTTTGAGCTCGCCCAGTTTGCAATGCTGAGATGCTGTCCCTGGACGCCTTTGCACTCCAGTTGCCATGTTGGTCCTCTGCCCCATCGTCACGCCTGCCACCTCCCCAACTTCTGACCACCACCGCCCGAGTCGCGAGACCTAGAGCGGCCCCGCGTGTGCCAGACGGCGGAGAGGCACTTTACCTATTAGTCCGTGTGCCTTGGGCGAGAACTTGTTTGTGGCAGGGATGTAGATCCCCAGAAAGTCTACGTTGACTGGATGCTTCTTCCAGACGCGATGCAGCAGAATGGAAAAGGACATGTCTTTGTCCAGGGTGAGAGTCACAGCTTTTTCTTTCTTCACGGAGATGAGCACCCTAGTGTGGAAGACAACCAGGAGCTGAAGGATTCCGGAGCAGATGTTTTAGCTACTCCCGCTACTTGGAATGCCTCATTCCTCCCAGTACAATTCCTCTAGTTTCCTAAGCTTGACGATGCTCTTGCTATGGAGTGTTGTTGTTTTAACTCCTGGCTCTAAAATTCTGTCACTTGGCATGGTTTGTGGACCAAATTTAGTTAACAGATACATTTGGGAACTTA
Source organism: Chinchilla lanigera (assembly GCF_000276665.1). Taxonomy (NCBI): domain Eukaryota; kingdom Metazoa; phylum Chordata; class Mammalia; order Rodentia; family Chinchillidae; genus Chinchilla; species Chinchilla lanigera. The sequence continues at coordinate 24,186,669 of NW_004955421.1, read as the reverse complement.
CTGTGCTTAAGATACAAATGCATAGTATCTGGAGCATGCTCTCTGACACAGCCCGCTACGGATCTCAGTGGTGCTTACTGCGAGTCATGCAGCGGGCTAGGCACAGTGGCGATCAAACACATGGTCCGTATGCCACAAACAGTGTACTGAGTAAGAACAATTTTCCTAAACATCAGTTTTCCTTTTGATGATACTGGGGCTGAACCCAGAGCCTTATCACTGAGCTACATCCCCAGCCTCCTTCTGTTTTGAGACAGTCTCCCTGAGTCACTAAATTACTCAGGCTGGCCTCAAACTTGGCGATCCTCCAGCCTCAGACTACAGGCATGCACCACCACATCAGACTTCCTCCCCTTCCTTATATTTAAAGTGATTGCTGTAAGTTCCACGGGGATGTGGCTGGTGACTGCGTTTGCCTGGGCGGGCCCGTGTGAAGGACAGGCCCCAGGCTGCCGGCACAGTGCTTGCCTCGACTTCACCAGGCGAGCCGTATCCGACCAGGACAAGATGGATGTACGAGAACCGTGGTGTAGGGTGACGTTCTTGGTGCTGACTTCTATCTTCATGTCTTCGCTTTGGAAATAAAAGCCCAGTTTTCCAAAATAGGTGCTTAGTTTTCCGTCTTGGAGCTTCTTGGCGCCAATAAGCTGACCATTGACTAAAATTCCTATAGAACAAAAAATATTTCTCTTTTACACTTTAGCCGTTTTTTTTTCTGCATGCATGGCACTATAATTTGGATTTATAAAACTTGGTATTTTGAGAAAATTATCTTGGTTTAGAATTTACATCAATCTTTTCCTTATAAATCTCATTTATAACATATTTTATTATAAAGTGATTATATTAAAATAAGATCAGCTCATTTGAACTTAGAGTGTATGCTTTGGACTATAATTATTCAAGACAATATACTTATGATTTAATTTCTTACAAATTATCAGAGTTAGAAAAATATAGAATATCCTATTAAGGTGAAAAAGAAATAAATCCAGGCAGTGACAGGGAAGTACACAATTACCTAATTGTCTAATTCAAATGTAATTTCCCTTTATTTTTACCTGATTCTGGATCAGAAACCAGGTTGAGGATTTTTCCAGGTTCTGAGTCAATATTGAAACAAATATTCTCCTGGCTTCTTGGTAGGTAAATGATGAAATGTGGGTCATTTTCAACTAGAAAATATACAAGAAAATTAAAAAGAAAATCATCCAAAAGACGGTGCAGCTTTAAAATTTGATTAGCTTGAAAGTAGCACATTGAGGACCTCTGTGAAGAAACTGTAGGTTCTCAAGGACTTGAGGTACGTGGTGTAACACCAGCCAGTGTTTGCTGAGCTTCTACCAGGTGTGAGAAACTTACTTCGTAACCATCCTGCAAGCATCGTCCCATTTTAGAGTGGGTGAGACCCCGACAGGCTCCAGAGTGTGGTCCAAAGTCATATGGGCAGAGCTGGACCCCACCACTGTCTGACTCAGTGTACAAGCTGGGGAGAAGGCTTGCATTCTTACTGGGAAGAATATTTGTAAAACATTATCCCCACGTTTTCCACAAAAGCTTTATTTTGCAAAGCACCTGCTTAGGTGGCTAGTTAGGGTTAGGGTTCACTGGCCATCCCAGAAGTCTCCTGTTCTTGGAAGCCGCTCCCTGCAGCGGCTGCTGTGGCATCAGTACAGCGATTTCCACACAGACCACTCAATGGCTTTCTAAGGCCACTGTTTTTAACGCCCAGGTCAATGCAGAGCCCTTCCTGAAGCTCCGTAGCCAGCAGTCATGGGTAAGGGACAAGAGGGGTGGCTGTATGCGGCATTCTAAGCAGCCAGTCCCTTCAGTCCACAAACAGTAGCTTTGGAGCTGAGCCACGGGAGTGAGCGGAGATCATTTAGCATGTCCACCGGAGTCCCAGAAGCTTGCTCTGCGGCAGCACAAGGCTTGCGGCAGTGGTAGACACACCCCTGGGAATCTGCCGAGGATGTTTTGCTAGAAGAGTGTACATCCCAGGGAGTGCAAAGCGCACCACTGTCCAGGAACCACAGTTCCATTTACCCTCCAGAAACCAAGTTAGGACCTTCCCTCTAGGGAGGGACAGACTCTCTCTGAAGGTTCAAGCTTCCTGTCTCACAAAAAGAGAAAAGGGGAGGAACACAAGTTCTCCCCTGAGGCTGGCCGGCTGTCAGGCAGCTGTGGACTCTAGGTGGTAACACCGTGGCAGGGAGCTGGAGAAACCGAGGCAGACCCCGAACCAGCCCCGAGCCAGCTCCGGCTTCACTTGCTGCCGGCCACCTGCTTTAGTTAACCTGGAAGATCACTGGTGGCGGCGGTCACACAGCTGAGGTGCTACCAGTCCCACCAGCCAAGGGACAGACGGCACCTCTGATGTGCGGGTCATAACGGCAGCGGTGCTGTAGGTTACTTTTCAGGGCCTGGAAGGCCGCTTTTGTGGAAGCCACTGACTCCTCACGTGGGCCTGACCAGGGGTCCAGTGGGTGACATTCTGACTTCAGGACCAACATCTCACCCTCAGATGACCCGAACGCTGCAGTTTCCGAACACGCGTCCCGCAAAGAGCTGTGCTGATTGATTACGCATGCGTGCCGCTGATTCCTTCGCTTCCAAGCGCTTTTGCTGTGTGTTCAGTCACTCTGCTTCTTTGTCCCATAAATGTCCCTAAACCCTATTCTCAGAGAGGTGGATTTGAAACGTGGCTCTCCCAGCTGTTCACGTTCGTCCCCCTTATGAATAAACTCCCTGGTTTGCAAAACTTATTTCAGTCCCTGGCACGCTGTACCATGGGCTGGTTTTGCACCTGCTCCGCCTTCCTCGGCTGGCTTCTCTGTCTCATGTTGAGAGGGCAGAGGCTAGAGAGGCCGACCACTGCGTAAGGAAGCTACAGCCGCCAAAACCCTCGGAGAAATACATTCTCCTGTAGTTTTCCTACAGATAATCGCACCTACTGCCTATAGCTCCCACTGCAATAGTCCACAGAAAGGCTTTTTTTTATTAGAGACTGAGCAATCCAGGTGTGGTGGCACACAACTATAATCCCAGCTCTTGGGACACTGAGTCAGGAGAAGCGCTGTAAGTTCAAGGCCAGCCTGGACTTCATAGCAAGACTGTCTAAAAAACAGAACAAAACAACCAAACAAAAAACCAGAAACTAAACCAAACTAAACAAAAAAAGCCTGAGCAAAACTAGAATCTGTATACTCTTAAATCCCACAGAGTAACCTGTGCTGTGGAGGAAAGAACATGAATGTATCTTAGATCACTAAATTTATAGATCCTAATCTCTAATAATAGCATCTATGTACTGACGGTTACGTGCTCGTTATTGCTGTAGGCATGTTTCGCATTTAATCAAAAGCCTAGTACCAAAAAATATATGTAGAAGTGCCATTGTGTCTATTCTCAACGAAGCGCAGACACATTACGTGCTTGCTCGAGTTTGCCAGACGACGTGAACCCAGGAGAAGGTACCTGAGTGTTGGTTATCTAGCCGCCCCTTACCACCTAGGGTGCGGAGCTCCTCCCCCAGGGGAAGCAGCTGCGCCTGCGGGTCACCCGCTGCAGTCACCTGGCCGAGGGCGGAGCCGCCCAGCTTACCTCTGATCACGTGGGGAGGGGGCGTGGCCTCCAGGGGTGGCCCCCTTACCAGGGACAGCGCGGTGGGCGACGACTGGGAGGGGCTGGCCCACGATGGGATGGAACCCGGGGCTACTTTGCTGCCGTAGTAGAGGGCACCTGTGTGGGAAAAGCTGCCCGTCGTCACTTCTCCGTAGGAGGTGCGCAGGGCGTCAAGAACCTGTCTTGCGCGCCCCTCCAGGTTCCTGGTACGGTTTTCACCCGCTCCCTTTTGCAGCCCTGGAGGGTGAACCCAGGGCTTCAAACATGCTAGGCACGTGCTCTACCCTGAGCTAAACGCTAGGCTCCCCCTGAGTTTATTCCCGAGTCCTCTGCTACAGCATCTTCTGGCATCACACTGTGTTCAACTAGAGGAGAGAATATTATAATTTTCAATAATTAAAATAGAATTATTATTTGGTTTTTCTCCGGTACCGGGAACCAAACTCACTACCTTGAGCTTGCCAGGCAGGCGCTTTTGCCGCTGAGCTAAATCCCCAGCCCTTAGAATTATTATTATTTACAGGAATGGAGATTGAACTCAGGGCCTTCACACTGAGCTACACACACGCACAGGCCCTTTTTAATTAAAAAAAAAAAAACTTTACTGGGGCACTGATTCTCATTAAATTGCTAAGTTGCCCCAGCTGGGCTCAAATTTGCCATCTTCCTGCCTCAGCTTCCCAGAGTGCTGGGATGGCCGATGTGCACCACCACACCCAGCTTTGTTCATGTATTGTTTGCGAAGATGAATGATAGTATCAAATATTCTGTTTCCTCAGTTACACTAACACTGACCTGGTTTTACTACAAGATTACTGTTCACCGCATGCCGGAAGTGCACGAGTGGCAACTGTGTAAACGCGATGAAAAAAACCTAAACGTTGATTTTAAAAGTGGATGTGGGAGTTCATAGGTTTTCAAAATTCCTTTGGGAGATTTGAAGTCCACCGCAATAACCCACCCCGAAAGCAAGTTGAAGGGGTGAGCTTGGGGTTCAGGGACCCTCGCTGGGAGCAAGGGGTGGGCGGGGCGAGCAGAGGGTGCGCCCACGCCCGCAGAGCAGCTGGCTGACCTGAGCAGCACGAGACGTCCTGCGGAGGGGCGTCGGCCAGCATGCGCTCGTCCCCAGCGGCGTTCTCAATGAGCATGGAGGTGAACGGGGTCACGATGTGATGCTCCAGGGACATCTGCAGGATTGTTTTTGTGATTTTCCTCTTGGAGGCCGCAGTAGGGGCCAGGCTCCTGCGAGGAGAAGTAGAGGCGTCACAGCACTGCACCTGAGGGGGTGCTCTGATCGCGTCCCCGCCCACCTCCACTTGGGTGTCCAGTCGGGCCGGGCAGATGGTGGACCGGGGTGCATGGAACCAGCTGGCTTCGTGAAACTTACGCTTTTGTCTAGCTGTGCAATCCCAAGGATTTTTTTAAAAACAGACTAACATTTTTTGGAGCAGCTTTAGGTTAGCAGAAGTTCAGCACAAGGTACTGAGAGTTTTCCCACGTACCCTCCACACCCCAGGATCCTTCCCTACAGCTGTGGTCCTGCGCCAGGTACCCGTGTTACACGTGATGATGTAAGTCAGTGGTTTACTTTAGGGTTTTTCCAGGCATTGTTCATGTCTCGGTTACTTTTCTTTCGTTGCTCAGACAAAATATCTGGCGCCCAAAATGAAGGAAGGAAAGGTTTATTGAGCTCACAGTTCGTGGAGGTTTCAGTCCATACTCAGCTGGCTCCAAGGCAGAGTGGCACGTGGCCGAGGGACAACAGTTCATGGCAGCGGTAGACAGCAAAAAGCAACAAGAGCAAAAGGGAGGAGCGGCGGCAAGCAGCCTCTTTCCCGCCCTTACACTGTACGCAAACTACCCGTCCCAGGGTAGGGGTAGCACCCACACCCATAATCCCGGCATTGGATCATGGATCAATCAGAAATCCAAAAGCCTACCCCATGACTGCATGAGGGTTTGGGGGGACATGCAGACACAAACCATAACAGTTCATTCTGCGGTTTGGACAATGCATGGCGTCTATCCATCACTGCAGGAGCACACAGGGCAGTGAGAACTAGTCCCTGAAAACATTCCATGCTCCCCTAGTCACAGCAGCTCCCCTGAATCCCTGGTGACCAACTGATCCCCTCACAGGGATTTTAAAAAAATCAGCATGTAACTGCTGCAGCAATTATGCTCCGTGCCTTTAACTATGTCCAGTGTACTTCTGTCCAAAGGACCAGGATGTTTCTTGCTTACTTCAAATCGCAGCTTACAACCTTGTGTTTTTTTTTTTTTTTTTTTAAATCTTATTGGCATCAGAGATTTTCTGAGCCCAGTTATACAATGATGTTTTATTTCCCAGCCTACTTTAATAACCTTGTTCCATCTTTCCAAAATCTGATCCAACAGGTGGTGTGAGGCTTGGGAATGGTCATTTTTGTCAAACACCCCATGTCATTGTGATGCAGGGTACTCTAGTGATCCAATGTCTGTGCTGGGGAGTTGAGGTGACACATGAGTCTTAGGGTCCCTTCCATAAGGGACATCATAATTGCATGATCGTACATTTCTCTTTGGACAATAACCTGTTCTCAAGAGTAAATGCAAATGAATTACTGGTCCACACAGCAACATGGATAAATCTCACAGACATCAGATTGAGTGAAAGAAGCCAGAAAAAGACTGCATGGTTATGTGAAATTTAGCAACAGGCAAAACTAAGGAATGGTGACAGGTGCCAGAAAAATGATTTCCAGTGTAGGGCAAGGAAGAGGAACAAGGGATCACTCAGCAGCTGTCCATCGGGATGCAGATGGTGATTATGTGAGTGAGATATCTCACAACAGAGTTCCATTCCTGCAACCAGGTCATTAAATGAATTGGTTGCTAAATGAGGAATTGCATGTAGCGTGTACCTTATGTCTTAGTTACTTTTCTTGTTGCTGAGACAAAGTACCCAATGCCCAAAGTTACAGGGGGAAAGGTTTGTTTAGCTCACAGTTTGTGGAGGTTTCAGTCCAAGATTGGCTGGCTCCAAGGCAGGGTGGCACATGGCAGAGGGGAAACAGTTCATGGTGTCAGAAGATAG
>NW_004955421.1:24131642-24179794 GCF_000276665.1 Chinchilla lanigera | reverse complement strand
GGGGCTGGGGATTTAGCTCAGCAGCAAAAGCGCCTGCCTGGCAAGCGCAAGGTCGTGAGTTCGGTTCCCGGTACCAGAGAAAAACCAAAAAAAAAAAAAAAAAAGAAAAGGTAGATTCAGCCACCTCCAAAAAAACCATCTGATCACATGAGGTTTTGGGGGACATCTAGACATAAACCATAGCACATTACAATATTCAGAACAAAAAAATGGTCAGAGGAAACTGCCACTTAATGATTTTTCTTTTATTTGCATAACTCTTGCATGCAATACTATAATGTATAACAACATATACTGCAGTACTGTACTGTGCAGTACAACCAGCAAAAAATACCTTATCACATAAATAAGGTTTGCTGTAAAAAAAAAAGACCCTGAGGCTCTATGAACAAGATATGTCAAACTGCACAGAAAAAAGACGGGTCTTAAGTCTGAGCAGATTGTAAGTCTAAGCAATGCACTGTTGTAAGTCCAACAGTCACTAAATGGTATGTCATTAAATGAGGACTATCTGATGTATCTATATATTTCATATTTATACAAGATAAATTTTATATTTATTTTGGTTTTTTTTGAGACAAGGTTTCATGATGTAGTTCAGACTGGCCTTGAACTAATTATATAGCCCAGTTGGTCTTGAACTCACAGTGCTCCTCTGGCCTTAGCCTCTCAAGTGCTGAGGTTATAGGCATACACCACCATGCCCAGCATAAATTCATCAAAATTAATACATTTTACACACTTTAAGAATGTTATACTGAAAAAAAGAATGTTATTCCTTGATTTTTTTTTTTTTAAGAGTGAATCTAGCTTTAGCTGAAGTTTTGGGAACCAGTAGAAGTAAATAATCAAAACATTATATTAATTTTAAATTAATATAATTTCTTCTTGCTTCTTTTCTTCTTTCTTTCTTTTTTTCTTTCTCTCTCCCTCTTCCTTCCTTCTTCCCTTCCTTTCTTTCTTCCTTCCTTCCTTCCTTAATTCCTTCCTTCCTCCCTTCCTTCTTTCCCTCCCTCCTTCCTTCTTTCCCTCCCTCACTCTTTCCTTCCTTCCTTCCTTCCTTTCCTCCCTCTCTTTTCAGTACTGGAGACTGAGCACAAGGCCTTTTCACTGAGCTACATATCCAGCCCTCCTTTTGTTTTGAGACGTGGTCTCATTAACTTGCTAAGTTGCCCAGACTGGGCTTTAATTTGCCGACCTCCCACATCAGCCGTCCAAAATGCTGGGATTATAGGTGTATGCCGCCATGCCCAGCTAATTTGCTTCCTTTCTGGTTTCAGACTCTTTCTGTGCGAGGCATGGTGGCACGTGCCAGTAATCCCAGCACTGAGGAACTGAGGCAGGAGGATCGCTATGAATTCAAGGCCAGCCTGAATTACATAGCAAGACCCTGTCTCAAGAAACAAAAAACAATCAAACTCTCCCTGTGCATGACCTCAGATATCTAGGTGAATATTAACTTTTGCAAATCACTGTGGTGTGCTTCTGCCCTTACCGCTCGGCCAGCAGCTGGTTGATTGTTAGATAGGCCCACAGTTTCTTGGTGAAGTTGGGATCCGCATGCTTGTCTTTTGATAGAAAATCCTCCAAGTCATCCATCTGGGCCAGGGTTTCCAAGACCAAATCTGTGCTGGCCTAGACAGGAGAAGTTCAGTTGAAGGGTGCCGGCGGAGTAGAACTGTTCAATCAAGTCATGTTTTAGCATCTAGTGTGAGTTAGGGCACTGCATACTTTTAGGAATATAAAAGAAATGGGAGTTTTTATTACTGCTTCAGTTTTATTGCCTGTTAGGGGGTCTGTTTTATTTTTATTTATTTATTTATTTTTTGGTCTTTTTAGAGACAAGGTCTCACTATGCAGTTCAGGCTGACCTTGAGCTCACTTTGTAGCCAGGCCTGGCCTCCAACGCGCAAAGATCCCCCTGCCTCAGCCCCCAAGTGCTGGGATTACAGGCATGTACCATCATGCCCTGCTCCTTAGGGGCCTGTTTTAAAGAGTGAAAAAAGGAGAGATGGTAGGAGACAGACTTCTTGGAAACAGGGAAGCTAAGAAAAGGGAGGGTAAAGAAAGGGAGGAAAAGGTACTAAAAACAGTCAAAATACTATATATATGTATGTATACAGACATATGTATAAACATATATATGCCTATTTCCCAAATGTAATTTGTATGTATTAGTGACATATGCCAATTAAAAATATACTGAAAAAAAGAGAAAGACGTGGGAGAAAAAAGTACATCCTCCAGAGGCTGGGCTTGGGCTGAGGGCACAAGAGGGTTTACACAACAATTGGGAAGGTGGCAGAGGGTCTCGTGCCTTGTCTGCCACCCGCTCCTCCCGTTCTACACACAGGATTCTGGGAATGCGGACCATTAGCTTGTGAACTCGCAGGATCCGCTGCGTCTCAGGGGACCATTTAGTGGCACCTCGGTTCATGAACGCTTTTGTGTGCAAATAATTCGGTCTGCAAGAGAAGCGTTTGGCCAGATTTTTTTTTTTTTGTCTGCAGTTCTGCATCAGGTGACGAACATGACCACGGCCATCTTTTCCAGAATCATGGAGCGAATCAAGTTTGTGAACCGAGGCACCACTATACGTTCAGACTAAAGCGAAGAGCAGAAGTACCGAAGTTGCGGTGATAACGCTCTGTATCTGCTGTAGTTTATCCGGGTCGAACTTCCCTGCCACCACGATCTCCGAGCCTCCAAAATAGTTGGGGAAACTGTTCTGAGTGACATCTGTGACTGCGGGGTGCGGATAGCTGAACTGAACGTTCCGCAGCAGGGGAGTAGACACTTGGTTGTAGAACTTCTACAATTCAAGAGAAGGAAAGGGGAAAAAAACACAGAGAAATTTTTATTTTCATGTCACCTTGTTTATCAAAAGCATTTTCCTATCATTTTTTTCACATGCTCACCAGATATGTCTTAAATTATTCTCATGAATCTCTGGGACAAGAAAGAATACACACAATTATTTATTTAAGAAAAACTCAGACACAGGCATGAGCATGACTTGTTAAACCACTCTCTGTGATTTAAGAGCCCAACATGATATCCCATTTCCGTTATGATCAGCTTTTAAAATATCATGAAAAAAAATATCATGGATGCTCATCATAATAAGAATCAGTTGGGTTAATATTCCCCAAATTAGAAACTCGCCCCATACTTGTCAAGGTTTTCAATATGATGCTGGCATTGGCATCATTTTCTGGTTCATTTAATTAAAATAAACAAGTACTTTGTACTGATTTTTCTTCTTTATTTAAGGGATAATTTTGGGGGGAAAACAGGTGACCATGATAACCGGAGAAGGGGGCCTAGGGAGCCAGCGGAAGCCGGGTGGTGTCTGGAAGACCCCGCTGTTTGGGCCCAGGCCCGGCCCGCCCTTCGCACTGTTGGTGCGGAATACCAGGGGAGGAGGGGAGTGCGTGGGGAGGGAACTGAGCACCCCTCAGGTTCTCACAGCCGGCTGTGGCTGAAATGATGGCAATTTGAATTAAACTCACCTTCCTCTGGGCGTCAGATATGGGTGTAAAGCGGGAAAGAAGGAGAACTTGTTACCTTGAGCTGGGAGGATGTATCCTGGTTTCCATAAATTCTCTGAGCAATTCCACGGTTGTCGTTAGATAGCCTCTTCAGAAAATCATAGTCAACATCAAATCCTATCCCCAGACTGAACAAGGAGATATTGTCTTGTATATTCTGCTTCACGTTCTTCTGAATTTTTGATACTTTTAATTCACCTGAAGTTGGTGAGGACGGAAGGGAAAGGATGAGGAACTAATGTGAAGAAGGTTTTGGAAAGTCCAGAGGGAATCATTTAGCAAAAATTATTCAAATTAAAAACGTTCTTGCCCTTTGACTCAGTAACGCAACTTCTGGGGATTTTTCTTACAAAGCACTCATACATGTGGAAATGGAGTACAGGGACGGTCCCCAGCAACATTATCTGGGCATAGCAACATAATGGAAATAACTCAAATGGACACCAATAAGCGAGGTTGGTTAAACCAATCCAGACAATGAAATATTATGCAGCTAGTAAGAAGGACCCAGCAGACCCAGCAACTGTACATGTTTGTATTGAATAATCGCACTTTTTTCTTTTTAAAACCTGGGGTCTCATTATGTTGCTCAGGGTGGTCTCCAACAAAAAATACTTTTTCTGGCTTGAAATAGTGTCTTGCTATGTTGCCCAGGCTAGCCCTGAACTTATGATCCTCCTTTTTCAGCCTCTTGAATAGCTGGAATTATAGGTGAAAGACACTTTTTTAATGGAAAAAAAAAAAGTCAAGATGAGTGGATGATTCAGGAGGTATTTGCATGTATATATATATATATATATATATATATATATATATATATATACACACACACGTGCCCTGTAGTTATGACTGTGGGATGCACACTTTTGACACTATTTGAACATATACTTGTGCATATATATATATACACACATATGAATGCATGGACAGGTGTATACCTATGTATATGTACCAATGTGTATATTGAGTAATTCAGGTAAGCATAAACTGCAGGATGTGATGGAAATATACAGTGAATGTTTACATTTTTAAAATTTTTCATTTTTAAAGAAAAAGAAACAAAAACCAAAAAAACCCAAAATTCCAAAACAATATGATAGGAGGGTAGCAATGGTCAACATATTGTGTTTGTTATCTTTAAATTAGTTACTCAGAGTACAAGCTATCAACATTTAATTGTCCAAACAATATTAGCACAAAACTATCTTTTCAACGAACTGAAATTAGCAGCATAAATATCTTAACTATCTTTTATATATACATATATATTTTTCCTTTTCCTTTTCCCTTCCTTCTTTTTTCCATTCCTATAAACAAGTCTCTCTTTCCTTTTGAAGTTTCTTCCCATTTTACAATATCTACTGTACATTTTGGATCACATTTACTCTTTCAGCTTCTCACACTAGGGAGACAATATGATGTTTACACATTTGCATCTGGTTTATTTCACCTAGGAGTATGGATTCAAGTTGCATCCATTTACCCATAAAAGTCTCCAGTTTATCCTTCTTTATGGCTGAGTAATACTCCATTATATAAGAAGACCACATCTTTTTTATCCATCCTTGGTTGATGAGCATTTGGGTTGTTTCTAAGATCTAGCCATTGCAAATTGTGCTGCTATAAACATTGGTGCACATATATATATATCACTGTGGTACAATGTTTTTAATTCTTCTGGGAAAGTACCCAGAAGAGGAATAGCTGAGTTGAATGGGACTTCTAATCCTAGTTTTTTGAGGATTTTCCACACTGATTTCCACAGTGCTTGCACCAGTCTACACTCCCACCAACAGTGGAGAAGAGTTCATTTTTCCTCACAGCCCTGCCAGCATTTGTTATTGGTTGATTTCTTGATAATAGACTGAATGTTTACATTTTTAAAAAACTATTACATTAAAGGACACATTGCTGTTAATCAAATACTTCCCCCACTGCAAACACACGTATCACTCTCGCCGCTGTCTGCAGCTGTTCTAGGAGTGCTTTCGTCGGTGTCTTTATGAGATGTGACGGGTGCTGCTGTGGAGCACCGCCCGCCTGGAAGACAGGCTCGTAAACACCTTCCGGGGAGTCCTCCTCTACCTTATTCACCGGGTCTGGCACCGTGTGACTTCTCACTCTTCCTCAAAGACAAAATGACCATGCAAGGTAATGTTTTGAGTAGACTCAGGACACTGAGGCAACTATGACAGCAACTAAAGACACTCATGAAGGAAGACTTCCAGAACTGCTCCGGAAAGTGGCAAGAGTGATGGGACACCTGTGTGTGCACAAGGGGGCGTATTCTGAGAGGAATTAATGGCAACGTGTCCTTTGCTCTCATAAAAGACACACTTGTTTTGATCACACTTTGTCCATGTACCAAGGGGCACACAGTGTAACACAAGCGTGCGAGAACTCTCCCTGAGAACCGGCTACGGCTGCCTGGCACAGTCAGGAACCGGGTGGTTAAGGGGCAGGAGGAAAGGACATTTCATTTTTTAAAGCTGTTTTTTCTTTTCTTCCTCATGGTTTTATTCAGAAATGAATTTTAATTTATCTGCTCTGAAAGGGAAAAGCCTTGTATCCACTATAAATACATAGATAAAGCCTGCTCGCGTTAGTCTCACTATTAATAAAAGGGTTGCTCTGGGTGTTTTGGAAACTCCTGTAATCATTATTATCGCCTCACTAGTTCTCCTTCCGCTTAGGCAGGCCAGGCCCAGGTTAGACACATCCACACGGCAAATTCGAGCAATCCATCTAGTACCCACTATTACTTTCATTTGTCACTGTAAAGACACCAATACAACAAATAAAAATAAACGTGGATGGTAAAAGCCAGGAGATGTTAGACGCTGGACACTACTTTTTGTGAATAAGAAGAATGATTAACTTAAAGGACGTGTCAGAGAGCAGTGATTTCTCCAGTTTAAACAGGGAGAAGAGTGGGCCACAGAGGATGTCACCACAGAAGTGCTATTGTGAGAGCCGGGGGTTGTATGCCTCCTTCACAGCCCATGTCTTCCCACACCTAAAGTTCAGGACATACATGCATTTTGCAAATACATCAGCAAATCCTAACACCAGACTGTTATAGGTCAAACTCAGCTTTCTCCTCATTGCGGAGAGGAAAGCGAGGCACTCAAGAGCTACTGAAGGCATCTGAAGACCATCTTAGGGTGTGTTATGGTTTAGATCCAAAATGTCCCCGGAAGTCTCATGTGGACCTTTTGGAAGATGACTGGATCACGAGGGCTCTTACTTTATTCATTCATTGATAGGATCATAATTTTTTTTCACTAATCTTTAGTCATTTTCAAATTGCCTTCATTTTCCTTTTTTTTTTGGTACTGGGAATCAAACGCAGGACCTTGTGCTTGCCAGGCAGGTGCTTGTGCCACTGAGCTATCTCTCCAGCCTTTCATTTTCCAATTAATGGGTTCTCTGGACCACAGTACATAGCATCATAATTTGATGGCATTATTTGGAAGTGACAGCGATTTAGGAGATAGGACCTAGTGGAAGAGGGTGGATCATGGGACATGGCCTTGAGACTACGTCTGTCTTCTGGCTCCTTCCTCTCTGGCTCTTTCCTTTTCTCTCTGCTTCATTGCTGTCATTCTATGACGAGTTCTCCTCCACCACACCCTCCCCATGTCATTTCTGCCTTGGAGCCAGCCCACCATGGACGGAAACCTCTGCAACCGCAAGCCAAAATAAAACGTTCCCCTGGTAAATTGTATGTTAGGTATTTTTCTGAGCAATCGGAAGCTGACTAACATAAGGGATAAGTCCCTTCTAGGCCAGAAGACTTCCTTGAGGAAGCAGAGACTTAAATATGTTAGAAACTCAGGCAAATGTCATCAGAGTGAGTGCTCATTTTAAGCAAATCACATTCCTAAGGAACAGTAGTAAAAACATCTGTCTTGGGAAGTTTGAAGTGATACTCGCCTACTGTTGGATCTCCATCAGAAACCAGAATGATCAGAGAGACTGAGTTGGGGTCCAACAACCCTAAGTTATTGGCTTCGTTCAAAATAAAGATGGCCCGCAGGAGTGCTTCATTGATATTTGTGCCTGTGAAAGTGATATAATGCGTCACTGCAAATTCTTTCTTTACACACACACACACATACACACACACGCACACACAACACATCTTGGATTCAAGCTGATCTGTCTGATAATTATTCCTGCATAATTTACTCAATATTAAACTCCTTTGATAGCTTTCCAAGTAAATTTTGCTCTACTTGGTTAAGATCACCCAGTGCAGTAAATTATTTAAATTATCCCCTTGGAAATGAAGAAGCCCCTCAATGCACCTGTCTGTCATTTTTGTTTGTTTGTTTTGTTTTCCGGTACCGGGAATCGAACTCACGACTTCACGCTTGCCAGGCAGGCGCTGTGCTGCTGAGCTAAATCCCCAGCCCCTGTCTATCATTTTGTATAACACCCACTTTAAGATACCTAAGTCAGCTTTGCTGACATACTCTGAAGACAGTTACATTTCATGCTATGCAAGTGAAAATAAAAGGCTAGTGTGTCCATCACTGGAGAAGGCTTCCATAAAAGATGGGAATGGTTAAAAATTTGTATGGGTGGAATTATGCATTTTACTTTTACCATAAACAATATTCATTATTTAACAAGAAATGTGTCTTTTAGAGTGGGCCATTGCAGGCTGGCCAGAGATCACTATAGCGGGCAACAGTGATTCTTAAGTGAGGCAACATTTGAGCTATGCAGCCTTAGGCCAAACCCCCTCACCTCCACTGGGCTGGATTTTCTCTATGTATCTCTTGGCATCTGCAATCTGAGTTTTAGTAGCAGAGACTAAATCATTTCTCCAGGTTCGAACATTGTGGTTGAAGTCAACCACAGAGAATTGGTCTTCTGCTCTTAGGTCATCCAATATGGTCTTCATTGCTTCTACAGTCTGTTAGAAAAGAGATTTAGAAGGTCTCATCACACAAACTATGCCTCAGAAGGAAGTAGGAGCCTCGCACTGACCTGTCCACCCTTCACTCACGGACTCAAGCTGAACATCTTCCAAAACCCCGCTTCAGCCCGCCTTGCTTAATGCAGACCTATCCCTGGCACATTCTGAACATATATTGTTGACTTTTTTGTACTTAAATTTTTACTCTGTTTTAAACCGCACAGCCAGTTTGACTAGTCCTATTTGAAGGATCACAAACTTCAGCCGTGTTGAGTGCTTGAAACTCAAATACTTGAAAATCTCAAACTACTGTTCCACGTGTTTCTTCCAGAGCAGTTCACTTCTCCTTCTTCCTCTCTCTCAGTGGATGACCTCAATTCCTGTTTCACCAAAAACCTGAAGCAATCAGAAGAAAATGTCCTAAACTCCCAGCACCATAAAACTACAGCTAGCAACATTTGCACCCATGCACATTTCCCTCCTGCAGCGTAGTACAGAGCAACCAGCAGTATTTCTACCTATTGCAAATTCATCTAATGCAAACTAAATTCCATTCCTCCTTGTCTACGAAAATCATGACCCTAGCAATTGTCCTTTGCTTCTGAATCCCCCTCCTCTGTTGATACATTTCTGTAAACATAGAACATGCTGCACTTCCTTGTTCCTTTAAAAATCTCACTTGCACCTACTTTCTAGGCTTCTCTTTTAATAAATTCTTCGTATGAGTTGCCTAGGTACATGGTCTTCAAATCTTTTCAGTTAAGCCCACTCCATTCAGATGCTCATCCTCATCATTCCCCTGAAAGTGCCTTTGTCAAGGTCATCATCAATGGCCTTGATGTTGCTAAGTCCAGTGGACTCCAAATTCCTCATCAGACACAGGCTGTCACCAGCACTCCCTCCTTGGTACGACTTCCTCATTTTGTCTCCGAGGATTTTTCTCCCCCTCTCCTTTGTCACCTTCTCTTAATGGCCATTGCTGGCTGTCCTCCTCCCAGTTCTGGGTGCTGGAATGCTCTATTGTTCATCTTCCTCTCTATGGGCGCTCTGGCATTCCCCTCTAGTCTCATGCTGGATACCTTCTACACGCTGGTGACTTCCAATTGTTTATCTCCACGTCTCACTTTTGAACACCAGCACTGCACAGACAACATCCTCCTTGACAGATCCGCTTGGATGCTTACTAGCATCTCACTCTTAACATGCTCCAGATAAATCTCCTCTTCCCCACAATGTGTGATTCTCTCTGTGAGTCTTCCAGTCACTGATGGCAAACTCCATCCTTCCTTCTGACTGCTCAGGCTGATACCTCTGTCTTTCCACCTTCTTTCTCCTCCTCCCTAACAGTTATGCCTCCAGGAAACAGTATTTGCTGTACATTCAAAATAGATTTCAGAATCCAGTCACTTCTTACCATACCCACAACCGGTATCCTGGCCTCAGCTACTATCCTGTCTTGCTTGGATTATTACAGTGGCCTCTTCTCTGTCCTCCCTGTTTCTACCCTTAGAACTGAACCAGTCTGTTCTCAATATAGCAGCCAGAGATACTCTTTGGCACACATCAGGTCATTCAATGACACTCCTTCATTCACACCTTCTCCCCAGTAGCTCTCTGTTTATCCCTAAATACTGTAAAGGCCAAAGTTCTGACTATAACCTGCAGGTTTTACATAAGCTGCTGTTATGGCTGTGTCTGGATGTCCCCACAAAGTCTCATGCAGTTTTAGGTGGGGCTTTCTCAGAGGTGGCTGGATCTGGAGTGTGTGACACTGGGACGAATTCAGATTGCAATGCTAGGCTCAAGGGCACTAGGATTAAGGGTGTGAGTGCTGCCTTCCCTAAGTAGCCTGGAAAAGATAAAAGGGGGAGAAAGATGCTATGAAGGTCCCATCCTCATTGTTTTGCTGCCTTCTGCCTGCCATGAACTGTTTCACCTCTGCAGTGCCCGTCTGCTGTGCCACCCTGCCTTGGAGCCAGCCGATTATGGACTGAAGCCGCTACAAACTGTGAGCCAAATAAGCCTTTCCTCCTTTAACTTTGGGTTCGGGGTCTCTTGACTCAGCAAAGAGAAAGTTAACTAAGACTCCAGCCCCCACTCCTTACTTCTCAGCTCTCACCTCCCACACTGTTCCCAGGCCTGCTCTCTGCCCTTCACCCCTGGCTTGGCACCATCTCACTGGCCTTTCCTGCCACCTACGTGGTCTTCCTCCAGATGCCTGCATGGCTCTTTCTGCCTTCCAAAGGTTTCTTCAAAGAATTATCAATGAAGCCATCCGTTTAATTTACAATTCAATTTTTTTTTTAAGTACAGAGAAATGAACCCAGGGCCCTCACACTGGGCTTCATCCTTGGTCCTTTACTTTTTTTGTTTCTTTAAATTTTGAGGCAGGGTCTCGCTAAAGTGCTAAATTGTCCAGGCTGGGCTCCAACTACAATCCTTGTGCCTCAGCCTCCCAGAGTGCTAGGATCATAGGCATGTACCACCATGCCCAGCTTGTTTACAAATTTCAGATGGCATCTTCCTGAAATTGCTACTCTTGGTTTCTGATATACTCTTCTTTTTAAAAATAATCCACTGTTGAACACTCTTTAAAATTTAATTATGTGTGTTGTTTATTCTCTGCTCCTTTTCCCCCTAGAATGTAAGCTCCATGAGTGCAGGGATGAAGTTTTACATTTTTTTTAAAAATTCACTAACATATGATACTTTGACCTTTCCATACCTGCATACAGCCTGCACTGATCAAATCCAGGTAGTTAGAATTCAATCTCCTTATCATTTTTTTTTGTGTTTGGAGCCTTTGAGAGCCTCTCTTCTAGTTTGTTATAACATCTGTAACAGGTTTTTTCAAACTATTGTCACCCCAGCCTGCAGCAGAACTTCATAACTTATTCCTCTGGCTAAGGGAGCCGGGGAGTTCTGTTTGGTTGTTGTTTTTTATTTTTATGCTTTTGGTCTGTTTTGCCTACTGGTGAGCTAAGTATCTGACACATAATAGCCGCTTCACACATACTTGTTGAACGGATGAGGGAAGGAAGGAAGACAGGAAGACAGGAAGACAGGAAGGGAGGAAGGAAGGAAGGAAGGAAGGAAGGAAGGAAGGAAGGAAGGAAGAAAGAAAGAAAGAAAGAAAGAAAGAAAGAAAGAAAGAAAGAAAGAAAGAAAGAAAGAAAGAAAGAAAGAAAGAAAGAAAGAAAAAAGAAAGAAAGAAAAGAAGGAAGGAAGCAGTGAATAAACCACTGTTGAGCTTTGGTCTTGCTGTGTAGCTCAGGCTGGCCTCCATCCTCCTGCCTCAACCTCCTGTGTGTTGGGATTACAAGTGTGTGCCACCACGCGTAGCTATTTTTCTTATTTATTCTTTAAACTTGCCTCTGTGCTATTTCTTTAGACTTGCCTCTGTGCTTATTTATTCTTTAGACTTGCCACTGAACTCTGAACTAGAAGACATGGGTCAGGAGAGCCAACTTCAAGGAATTGTGATATAATTGATCAGACGCACAAGGGATTATTTGGAAGTGACTTATGAGTAATGAGATGATATTACAGTGTTATGCAGAAGAACTGAAATCCACGACACGGAAGATGAGCAGAGCGAGAAGAGATTATACAGAGATGAGACTTCAAAGAGGTGCGCTGGGAAATGATTTCTCGGGGAAATGTTACACACAGAGTAGAAAAGGGAGGAAAAGAGGGAGGAGGAACCAGGAAACAGGGAGTTGAGGAGGAAGGAAAATTTACAAGGGGGATAACTGGGACATATGTCCACAGAGCAAGTGATAATCTCACAGCTTTGGAAGAGTTTGCACCCTCTGGCGGTAACCTGAGTTGTTGAGTTTTGTCCCAAAGGGCAGCAGCGGCGCATTCCTGCCTTAAGAGAGGGTCAAAGAGGAAGGAGGCCCCACCTGCCACTTCCCAGAAGGTAGTGCTTACTTGTTTCATCTTAATTCCCCACATGGAGCCGCTAACGTCAATGACAAAAAGGATATTTTTAGGAATGGGGTCCAAGTTCTCAGGAGCAAAGAAGTGGACAAAATATCCGTTGAATACCTGAAAATAGAATACATATTAGGTCAATGACCAGCGGCCAGAAGATAGGGAATGGGGACCTGGGACAGCAAGAGGAGAGCTGGCGGTGGGAAAGGAGGCAGGACACTCCGAGGAGAAGAGAGGGACAAGCTAGGCGCAGGTCCATCTCTGCCTTCTGCTGCTGCCGCTTGTTCCTCTGCGGTGAGGTCCTAAGCCTTCTGGGCAGAGGTTCCACCTCATCCCACGCCATTGTGCTTCACGTAGTCTTTATCTCAAGCCTCTGTTTCTACCCTGGTAGCCAGAGGCAAAGCAGGCTGAGTCCTTGCTCTTATGGTACTCATGGCAATGAAGGACACAGACAAGCCAGAGTAATTAAAGCTCAGGTACCAAGTGCTGCGATCAGGAAGGTAAAGGCCTCTGAGAGGGTCCAATGGAGGAGCATCTAACTCAGATGAGGGCATCTTCTTCAAAGACACAGAGCTCAGCTGAGACCTACAGATGTGCCTGCTGCTGCGGGAGCTGGGCTGCGTTGGGGCGGAGGAATGGGGAAGAGAATGCCACGCAGAGCTGAAAGAGCATGGCACCCTTGGGGCTGTCTGAGTGCCTCAGCAAGATGGGCCCATAGAATTCCAGGTTTCAAGACACTTGGTGGAAATTAAGCAAGACAGTTCACAAAGGATCGTTGTGTATCACTCTAGGAAATTTAGATTTTTTTCCTTAATCTTAGTGGTAGGCCATCCAGCTAGAATTCTGCTCCTCCTCTGACTTCCAGTGGCTGGCTGCCTAGTTTTCTCCCCTCACCCTTTGCTTCATTCTATCCCAGACACTGCGGTCCTCAGATGCTGGGTGTATGGCTGTGGCCTCCAATATACTTCTACCCTCTGTCCCTGGGGAGCCTCACGGTGTTTTGATACATTCTAGGGGTTCCCACGCTAGCACAAGGGAAATGGAGACATATCTTAGACATGGCAAAGGCTGAAAGGAAAATCTGTAGGAATCTCACAATAAACACGGTCCCGGTTCACCACGAGCTCCGACCTTCCTTTGGGCTTTGTTGTGCTTGTTTCCTCACCCCATCAACTCTTTGATCATCTAATCACAAAGGGCCTTAGAACATTGTCCAGAAAGCCCAGTTTATAATTTCTATAGCTCTCCATAGTGCGGCAGAAACGCGCCCCCGCAGCCGGGATACTTCAGTTTCTGTGAGCTGCCCAGGTGATCTCCAGTCCACTTCAGTTCCTATCACAGTTCCTGTTACATCCGTTTCCCACAAATGGCTGGTCACTGTGATGCACCTTGCACACGCCAGTCCCCAGCTGACAAGCCACTCTGCCTCTATACTTCCCACTCGCAGCCCCATGATAACCTCCTCCCTGAACCCTCAGGGCCCGACGCTTTTTGGAGATCAGTGCCCACTGATGTTAAATAGATCTGCCTGCAAGTCCTGGGTGATGTTTCAGTGTTTCTGTTTGCTGCTGTGGTAGCAGATGCCCTTCTGGAAAAAACCACAAGACTTCTAAGGTTTGCACTTGGGTAGTGTCCCCCAGAGATCCGTGTGTTAAACCTCGCTCCTTAGCGTGGTGCCGTTGGGAGGTGCTGTGGATCTGTAGGAGGTGGAGCCTTACAGGAGGCCCTTAGGTCGCTGGGAGTGCACCCTGAGGGGGATGGTGAGTTCCTAGCCTCACGTTCTTCCTCTCCTTTGCTTCCTGCCCGTGAGGCGATCAGTTTGTTTTCTCTTACACTCCCAGATGTTGCCAATTTGCCCTTCAACCAGATGCCTAAAATGGGCCCACGTGGTCATGAACCTCTTACATGGCCCAAACAAACCTTGCCTCTATATAAGTCAGTTACTTCAGGTATTTTGTTATAGTGATGGAAAGCTGACTAACACAAGACCCAATGAACCTGTATTTAGTTTCTATGACACAGAAGATAATGTGTGGCATGTTAAAGAAGTAGGATTTTAGTCCCTGCTCTGCAGTTCCACACTTGCTTTGGCAGCTATAAACTACCCACAGACCAGGGAGCTTCTTCAACAAGGAGTTTCCTTGGATTTGGCTTGGCAGTTCTACCAGAGACGGTCTACACTGACCTCAAGCTCACCAGCCTTCACTTCTCTGTTCACGTCATACATCACCACCAGCTCTCCGTCCACTGCAGTCTCAGAGCAGTTGGAACATTTTCTTTGCTGTGCTACTGTGGGCCGGAAGGAGACATGTGCCTGGAAGGAACAAGAACATCAGAATCTGTGCTCTGCTCGAGCTCCTGCCAGGGCGGGGCTTGGTGGCTGCACCTGCTCATGCACAGGGGTGAAGGGCACTGCCGAGGGGCCTCTGTGCCTCCCACCAGCATCACTCGGCCCATTGCGGGCAGAAGGGGCAGAGCCAGGGCTTTCAAGGGATGTGACTACCACACTTTACATCTTTCAAAAAGTGATTCAAAGAATCTCCCCTGTGCCTCAAGGAAGGGATGGCCACCACCTCTGGAAAGAGTTTGTGAGGGCTCTCAGATGAGTTTGACTTACTTACAGTTTCTTACCATTGACCATTGAGGCAGAAAGAATTCAGCTGAATCATTCTTGCTGTGAGTCATGGAAATGCACTATGTATTATGTGAAAGCTGTCGTTAGCTACTGTCAAGTAGATGAGTAGGGAGAAATGAGGTTTCAAAAGGGACAGTGATTGGCCAGAATGGAATCAAACAATTGGGAGCATTGTTTTATATCTTCAATAAAAGATCCTAGACTCTTCCTGGGGATCGCTGGTCCTTTACATAGAGCGCTTGGCCCCACATCAGACCAAGTTTTTATTCTCCAGAACATGGGAGCCTGTAGCTGCTCAGGTGGCTGGAAACGTGCGGTGTTTATGGTACCTTCTGGGGTCCTTTAGATATCACAGGAACACCTTCAAAATGGCCTTCAAACGTGTCAGGAACATGAAGAAATCTCATTCCCTGGGGTTCCACTATCCACACGTCCACCTAGAGATGGGAACAGCATCAGAAGGCTGTAAGCAAGAAGTGAAAGTACTATCAAATCATCCAAGGCTTTTTTCATCTCCAAGTCTTCCATGATCACTTCTGGAAGTTGTTGAAGTTCCCTGGAATGGGATGGAGGCCTAACCCCTCTCTATGAATTCAGTACACTCCATTTCTTTATTTCACCAGGATTTAATTCCCATTTGCTATAGCTTGGATATGGTTTCAAATATGTCCCCCAAAGTTTCATGGAATCGTGGTCCCAAGCGCATCAATGTTGGAGACTTTAAGAGGTCCGAGCTAAGGTAATTGGTCCTGGGTGTCCCCTTGGAAGAGACAAATGCTGGTCTGCATGATTCAGCTGGTTCACCAGAGAGTGGACTATTACAAAGCGAGGCATTGCATGTAGTTTCCCCGCTCTGCACACAACCAAATCTCATTTTGTTTCTCTATTGCATTGTGACAGGGGGATCTTTCTCAGGATGCTGGCGCCATGCTGTCCAGACCCTCCAGCCACCAGAACTACCAGGCCGAGTAAATCTCTTTGCTTATTAGTATCCAGCCTCAGGTATTATAGTAATACAAAATGGGCCATCTCCATTCTGTTACATTATTTTTGTTTTGCTAATTTTGTTTATTTGGTGTTGCTCGGTATCAAACCCAGGGCCTCACGCATGCTAGGCAAGTGCTCTGCCACTGAGCTACATTCCCAGTCCCAATTTTTATTTTTAACAGCATTCATGTTGCTGGGGAAGAAGAAGGAAAACCATTATTAAATTATACTGCATTTTCTCTGTGGATCTGTCAAAATAGATATTTTTCCTACATAATGGGGCTTTTTAAATTTCTTTTATTTTCTTTCTTTAAATAGAGCTCAACCGAGAGAAATCCTTTTTAGTGATTCTTGACAAAGCCATAGTCACAATTGCTATTTCTTTTTGTCTGTTGAAATAGGATCTCACTATGTAGTTCAGGTGGTCCTGAGCTCACTATGTAGTCTGCACGTCTGTGCTACCTGATACATGCAATGAGTGGTTATCTGCATTGACTTGTGGCCTAGAATGTAGTTTTAGGTGCACTCAGGCCCAGGAAAACATTACTTGTTAGCGCTGTGACCTTAGGCAAGTTATTTAACTGAGTCTCACTTTCTAAATGTGTAAGTGAAGGGTAATGATAGCTAATTTGTGATGAGGGTTTGATGACATAGTGGGTATAAATACTTCCCCCCAAGCATCATGGGAGGTGTATATTCTCGTATCATTTACTCAGCTTTTTATTAGCATCATTTGTCATCAACAAACTCAATAGTAGCCTCATTACAAGGTAGGTGCTAATCTCACGCAGCGGCTCCCTCAGTACTACTCACCTTGGGATTCATAGTACTGAGCAAGAGAATATGGTAACTTTTGTCATTACTAGAAAAATAACCAGGAGCATATAGTTAGTGTCCTAGGGAACCCGAGTAGCTGTCTTGCTGAGTCACATGTCCTGGCATGTGACAGTGAGTGCCAGGAGGAAAGTCCCCTTTTCCTGATTCACATAAAGGTGCTGTATGTGCAAAAGGAATGGCCTCCAAAACAACTCACAGCATACATCCTGTTAGTAAACCAATCCCAAGCAGGGGATATTATTTATCAGATGTGCAGTTGTTCACATTGGAATTAAAATTTCACCCTGATTAATTCACCTCATTTCATTTTCTTGGTCTATGGGCAATTTACAACTGATCTGAAGTGAAATAAACTTGTGAAAATACTTACGAGTTTGTGGAAATAGAGCTCGATGAGTGTTACCTTCCTGCACCCACCTCAAGAAAGCAGTGTCTAATCCGTACAATTAGTATGCATTAATTATTATAATTTTAAAATAGAGAGAGCAATGCAATGATTGCATTGGCTGTTAATGTGAATTTATCTTTGCTGTTATTGCTTCACTTTCTCATTTGTCCTGGGGAGAGGCCTGTTGCCTACCGTCCTGTCTTCTAGCTTTGCTCTGCTTCTTACATAGAAGGTTCATAGGATGTCACAAAGACTCAAGCAAAGAAAAGAGCATTTCCAGTCTTTTTGTTTGCTTTTGATACAGCGGTGATTGAAACCAGGGCCTTCACACAGAGCTACATCCTCAATACTTTTTATTTTTTATTTTAAGACAGGTCTTGCTAAGTCCTTAAGTTCCCCAGGCTGGACTCAAATTTGCAGTCCTCCTGCCTCGGCTGTTCAGAGTGCTGGGATTGCAGGAGTGCGCCGCTACACCCAGCTGCATTTCTGTTTTTCAAGCAAGCAATAACAGCAAAGGTAAATTCACATTAACAGCCAATGTGATCATTGCATTGCTCTCTCTCTTTTTAAAATTATAATAATTAATGCATACTAATTGTACTGATTAGACACTGCTTTCTTGAGGTGGGTGCAGGAAGGTAACACTCATCGAGCTCTATTTCCATAAACTCGTATTTCCACAAGTTTATTTCACTTCGGTATGTTATAGTGTCCTTTTTATAGATGAGAAAGCAGCTACTCAGGATAACGTGACCCTGAAGATCAGTGCTGTGGGGAAAACATGGCCTTCAATGGGTATGTTGTGGTTAAACCCTTGGAGCCCGTGAATGTGAATTTATTTGGGAAAAGGGTCTTTGCGGAGATAGTAACTAAGTGAAGGGTCTTGAGACGTGCTCACCCTGTGCTCCTGGGAGGGCCCTAAGTCCACGGTGAGTGTTCGTACAAGAGAAAGGGGAAGGGAGATTTGAGGTTGTCAGAGAAGGAAGCAAAGTGGCCACAAGGGAAGAGACTGGGATGACACTGACAAAAGGAGCCCCCAGTCCAACAATGCCAGCAGCTACGGAACTCCAGAAAAAGCAAGGAACAGGATATTCCGCCGAGCCTCCTGAGGGAGTATAGCTCTGCCGACACCTTGCTTTCAGACTTTTGTCCTCCAGGATTGTGAGATAATAAGACAGTTTGTGGATGGCTGTTACAAAGCCCCCAGAAAACACATACAGTTACTAAGGAGGTGAGCTGGTGCTGAAATCAGAAGTGGTACGGCTGACTCCGAACCACACGTGCTCAGCGTACCATCTTATTTTGCAGGCTTGAGTGCATTGAGCCCCAGATAGGGGTGACAAACAGGAAGTATGAGGCAGGGATAGAAACCAAAAGCGACAGGGTCGCTGCACACCCTGCACACCCTTGCTCACCTCCAGGTGTTTGGCCAGCCGTCCAGGCTGCAGGTGAAGCCTGTGCTCATACGATCCCAGCTTCCTCCACTTCACTTCCTGGTAGTGAAGCTCGAACTGCACCTTCGCTCTGGGACGGATGTTAACCTCGGTTTTGAAGTTCTCCATGTCAAGGGCTCTGCTCCTAGACGTGGGAGCCCCCAGTGTAAGTCATCAGACAGGACAGAGCTACAAGACCCCTCCGGCCTTTGTGCTGGGTGATCAGACCTGTGCAGTTGTTTACGAAATAGGCCCAATAGACATAAACACCTAGAAGTGCGATTTCTAGATACATTTAACCCTACCAAGAATTTCAATCTCTTCTCCTCCCTTACCTGTTGATTCCACAGCTTCTTGCCGATTTGAGTGTCATCTACAAAAAGCTGCCAGTGACTGGTCCCTAGTGCGTGCCAGGAACATGACAAACAGCACGTCTGATAGAGCAGTTCTGCAGGATGGAAATCACCACCCTCATTTTCCAGATGGAAACGAAGGAGGCTCAGAGAAGAAAGTAACCTGCTCAGGGACCCGCTTTAGTCAACTGTAGCACCAAGAGTTGCATCCAAGTATCAGTGCCTCTGAAGAGAGCACTTATTTCCTACACTGCATTTTGAAACGTGAGGGATTCTTAATATTTTTGGAGGTCTTCAGGGAGAAGAGTTCTATTATCCCGTTAAGTTGGATATGTATTTCCAGTATAAGGCCTTGCTTTGTCATTGTCCATGTGGTGTCCAATGTGAACACTGATCTTGAGGTGTTTATGGTTTTATAGAGAAAACAGCAAGACTATCCCGTGAAAGTGATCCCAGTGTTATAATTAACAATGAATGGTTTTTTAAAGGAAGTAAGTAAACAAATGCACAATCAGCCTATTTGGGCTAAGGGAAGTACTGCACTGTGGGCAGTCAGTCTGCATACTGGCATTGAAGAAAAAACTGAACGTGGCCTGGTGCCGGGTCTTGAGGTAAGGCCCTGTTTACCTGAGAAGCAGGCTGGGAAGTGAGCTGTGTTCCTTGCTAACTCGTCAGTGTCCAGAAGAGTTTGTGTTACAAAGAAATGTCTGTGGGGTGAGTGAGTGGATGGACTTTTCCCAGTGCTGGGTAAATATGGTAAAATGGTCCCTGCAGTTAAAATAACCACTTAACATGCAGCAGTGCGGGAGGTGCTCCCTCTGTTTAGAATTTCTTCTTTCCTTTCCCCACCTGGCTGAATTCCGCAGATCTCCTTGGGCTCAACCGGAGCATCATTTCCTCTGTGGATTTTCCGAGCCTGCTACAGAACCGCACACCTGTCCATGTGCACGCGCACTCTACCTTAGCCCTTGCCCACTACCCCGTAACGGTCACCCTTTCCTGCCTGTCTCCTCCACAAGTCTGAGAGTATTTTTGTTGCGTGCTGAGTCTAACAGAACTGGGTGCAGCGTTAACATCCCATGTGCTTTTGCTGAATGAGTGCAGGGCCCTAGTGAAATGAAAAGAACTTCAGCCAGAGACAAGTTTGGGGACGTAGACGAAAAAACCTGGCAGAAGTGGACAGAAATGACACGCGCAGTGTAAGGAGTGGTAAGTCAAAGATTTCTTTGAGTATCTTGCTTGAAAGGTGGACTTTTGAGGTGACTTGGGCATTTTCAGTGTCTTATGCAATACTATCAAGGAAAAAAAAATCCCTAGAATCTAAGCTTAGTAACTGATGCCTTCAAAGGCCCTCTCCCATAAAAATAAGGGGGAAGAAATCATTGAAACAAATTCCAATCATTTTCTTCTGTAGGCTCGGTAAATTTTGCAGCAAGGTTACTAAGGAAGGATTTCTGTAGCTCTTCTCTGCATTCTTTAGGAAAAATCCTCAGCGTTTATTTCCAGAACATTTACCTACCTATAAGACAAGAAATACAAGTGCAACCCATGTGAAAGCTCCCAAACTCACTGGTGGAAGAGAGCCCTTAGGGAAATAGAAATCGTGATGTCCAGTTCTACAACCAGACTATGACAGCTTGCCACTGGCTTAGGTTCAGTGCCCCTCTGGAGGTGGCGTGTGCTGGGGGGATGGGAAGCAGAGGGAGAGCAGCGGGGATGAGATGATAGGCCCTGCCAGGCCCGCCCTTACCTCACCAATCCAGCCGTCTTGCCTTTTGCTCTTGCTTGTAAGTAGAGAGCTCGGCCCATAGTTTTGTCCTTAATGGTACTAGTAAATGTTGTGCCATCTACGGTCCTATAGAATGACAGGACACAAGCAGTTGGTCAAAATAGTAGTCTTAGCAAAACTAATAGACAATCAGTGCAACAGGACTGATTTATTGAATGGGGGCAATTTTGCGTCTGAAAGAAACAAGAAGAGAGAAAGTGGAGTAATTCACACATGGGATTCTCTTTTTCTGGCATTATGATTTGAGAGGGCTAGGATGGCTCCCACCTAAGCACTGTTCCTCCTGTGTGCTGTTGTGTATTTAAACTTTCATGTATGCAAATTTTATCAGATTAAGCATTATTCTCTTTGGGTGTCCTTTTTCAATGATATGTAAGAGAGGTGACTGATAAATTATTAATTTTCTAACTTGTATTTGGTTCATTAGGTCATTTTTCTGCAAGTTAAGAGTTAGGGATGGCCGAGTATCGTGGTGCATGCCTGTACTCCCAGTACTTGGAAGGCTGAGGCAGGAGGATTACCATGAGTTCAAGATCAGCCTGAGCTACATAGTGAGTTCAAACATGGCTAAAGTACATAGCAAGTCTTTGTCCCCTCCAAAAAAGAATTAGAGATAAACTGATCATGGTGGCACATGCCTATCATTCCAGCACTCTGAGAGGCTGAGGCAGGAGGATCATAAATTTGAGCCCAGTCTGTACAATTTAGCATCCTGTCTCAAAATAAAAAATTAAAAAAGCTTAGAAATGTAGTTCAATGTGAAGACCCTGTGATCAATGTGCAGTAACTACAGACAAAAACAAAACCCCCCAAAACTAGGCATAACCTGAGGGCACACAGTGGGCTGAGTGTGTGTAACCCACCAAACTCATAGGTTGAATCCTACCCCTAATATGATGCGTTACAAGTGGCCTTTGAGAGGTAATTGGATCGAAGAAGCAGAGCCCTCACAAATAGGATTAGTGCCCTTATCAAAGAGAAGCCCTGAAGTTCTCTTGACCTTGTGAGAACAGACACGTGTGAATTAGGAAGTGAGCCCTCACCAGACACTGAATCTGCCAGCACCTCGATCTTGACCTTCAAGCCCCAAAACTGTGAGAAATAAACTTGTGTTGTTCAAGTCCACCCATCTGTGGTACCTTGTTATAACAGCACCAGCAGACTAAGACAAGGTAGTATCTCCTCCTGAAAGGGTGGAAAAAATACCAGAGATGCAGGGAAGAGCAGACACATGCCATCAGGAAGTTTGTGTCTGTCTCCATACCCTCTCCTTTGGGGGCCTGTGTCTTCTCTTTGCATCTGTCTCTACTCATCTTGCTTTTAAGTGGCAGCACCTAATCTCACCGAGCAGTGCTTTGGTAGAGCAGCGGAATCACAGAGCTTCCGAGGCACGTGGGAATAGTACTCAAACGGACAATGCCTCTCTAAGGATGCGCTTAGCAATGTATGGAGAAAGTTTGCTTGCTATCGTGCCTGGAAAGTGCTACTGGCATTGTGGGAGGACACCAAGAATGCTAGACAACCCGCGGAGGAGGGACAGGCCCCTCAAACACGTTACCTCCCCAAATGACAGTAGCACTTGCGCTGAGGCGCGTTCCTTGGTTAGCCCCTTTAGATGAGACAGCAGACCTGAGGAGCCAAGTGGCCTGCTCAAGGTCACACAGCAGTCAGAACACCGCCGGTCAGAGCCTGAGGAGGAGCCAGGGCCTACAGGCCCAGGTCTGCATTCATCCATCAAAGCACAGTACGACTCGAAGGCCAGCAGTTCTTTAAGACCAAGGAAGAGTACTGGGGACCTTGATAAAAAGGCAGAAGACAGTCTTTGGCTGGTATGGAGGTGGTTTGGGCAGTTTATTTTAAATTGTGACAATAAGCAACTATCTGCAGGGGTCTTATAATTTCAGCCCTGGTCATAAGGAGACCAAAATAACTACATGTTTCACAGTTCTGTATTTTGTCACCTCAAATCTTCTAGGGGAACTAAAAAAAAAAGAAGGAAAACAGAAACAATACCTAAAATAAATTCTGATTATGTGATTTAAAATAAGAATTTAGATGAATAGTTTAAAGTATGCTTATAGACATGGTGTCCTACAATACCACTACAGAACAACTTTTCCCTTTCCATTTGCTTTTTTAGAAGAGAACTAAAAAAAAGTTGTAAATCTTTATGGCAATTAAAAGGATACCAATTTGCATACTGCTTTTTTCTACTTATTTTTAAAACAAAAGCGTGGATCTGCAGATTTTAGCAGCCAAAGTGCTTGCTAATGAGCCCTTAATTTTATTCATTCACAATTATCATTGATTACCTTGGTGTATGAAAGACAAGAACAAATGAAAAGTAATTCAAGCTAATGCTTGAATAGGAACAGGGAATATTTATCCTTGATCATGAGCCCTCCAAGTGGATAACTGGTCCTAAAAATTTGAAAGCTATTGGAGTAGTTTATAATTGTTTTTATTATGGAAAATTTTAAATATATTACAATCTAGAGAATAGTATGAGTCTGCCGAGAAACCATTGGCATTGTGGGAGAACACCAAGAATGCTAAACAACGCACGGAAGAGGGACAATATTCTGCCTCAAATTGTCTGTATTCCCATGCTTTCTGCCTCCATTATTGTGCGGCCGATCTCAAACAGCGTATCATTTCATCCATGAGCACTTCAACCTATATTTTGTACAGAATTTTTAAAGTCTATGGGAGTAGGGCTAGAATCATTGGGTAGAAAATGGAAAATGTTTAAGTTAAGTATACGAAATAATTCCAACAGAGCTGTCAGCCATAAATTGATTGCCTTGGGAAGTAGTGAGCTTATCATTAAGGAAAGAGTCAAGTCAAACTCAGATCATCCACTTCTTAGTGATGTAACAGAGGAAGTTGGTCCTGGGTAAGTGATCAGATTCAATCAGCGGTTCTCAAACATCTGGCAGCTGGCACTGACTTATTTTTTTTTCTTTTCTTGGTACCAGGAATCGAACTCAGGACCTCATGCTTGCCAGGCAGGCGCTTATGCCCCTGAGCTACATCCCTGGCCTGGCACTGACTTACTGCACACAGTCCTATGTAGTTTCCTATAAGCCAGGGCAGCTTGAAATATTTTTCTCCCCTTAGCAAAGGATACTAAAATGTAAGCAAGCAAAAGGTTGTTACCACACAGATTAAGTTTGCTTTAATTTACTGACAATAAAAATCCTTTACGAACTCTGGTACTTGGAACAGAAACAAATTAAGGGGACTCATCGGATAGTGAGTCTTGCTATCCAGTAGCTCCACAGCTCTGGAAGTGAGAACCACTGGACCAGTTGACCGGTAAGATCTGTTCTCATGAGGAAGGTTTCAGATTCTGTCAGTAGAGCAGAAAGTATCCAAAGTCTGGCTCTGAAGAGCAACTACTCACATGGAGAAATTGGAGATGAAGGCTCCTTTCGGAATTTGGACATCAAACACCACATCTTGAGGCCGTGGGGAGTTGTTCACCAGTTTGCTCTGGATGATGGTGTTGGCTACCCGAGAAGTAATTGTGGACTGGACTTTATAGCTATAAAGAGTTACTTGATCAACATCCTCCTGAAATTGGCAAGAAGGCATCACTACTCGGAGAAAAATCACACAGAACGTCACTATGCACACGACAGTCACAGCCGTGACATCTTGCTTGTTGTGAACAGTCCTAGGGCATTGGTGAATACATAACTCAGGTATTTTTGAGCAGTCTCCTAACTTCTTGGAGCAGCCTACAAGAAACTGGCTTTTGTTTTGGAATAATTTGTTTTGAGATACTTTGAGAGAATTAAAAAAAAAAATCCATGTAGAAAATGACTGTAGGAAGACCGGATTGAGAATGTCCAGGAAATAACTTGGAATTCAGGGCCACACTGGGGAAAGGAAGAAGGATCGAGGACGCTTGCCGTGTGTTTGGAGTGGAGTGAGTGCTGGCCGGGCTGCTGTGGGGTGAGGGGCACATGCGGCTCCCCAAATGCCATCGTGCTCCTTCTTGCCTGCTTTAGTTCCATCTATTACTCCTGCATCTCCAGTCTTCATTTCTTTCATTAAATTAAAATGAGCTATGAGCACACTGATGCATGTGAGTGACAGACTGGTCTGGAGAGGTGGTGTGGTGCAATTATTGGTTCCCACTCTGGACCTCCTTTCCCACCTTTCTCCATCACTTTAAGGCAGCCCAAGGGTAAAAAAGAAATCATAGTAGGTCTGCATGCCCAAAGGCAAGGTGTGAAAAACACGCATCTTAGGATATGCCTGAGGTCTGTAAGCTTCTTCAGATCTATGGCAATTATGTGACCTACTAGTTTTTTTTTTTTTTTGTCCAAGAGGACTTGTTTTTTTCAGTACTAGATTTCACCTTCCAAATTTTATTGTCCAAGATTAAACCTTGCAACTAGTTAATACCAACCTCCTCTCAAGCTAAGATAAATCCAGCCTAATTGACTCGTCCTTCTCCCTCAAGCATGAGTCTCCAACGGTTATTGTCAGTACAGAGCAGGAAGTGCTACATCAATCACTTCCTCTGGCTGTTCCTTAGCCCCAGATGGTCCGCTTTGAACATCTCAGGAAGTGGGCCATCTCATGTCCAAGAGTGCTTTTCCACAGCCACTATTTTATCCTCCATAGCTGTCAGGTGTTATATTCTAAATCAAACTCTTAAGTTGTAATAAATACATGCATTTGGATGGAACCTATACGGCTGGTGAAACTACATAAAATAAAGAGAAAAGACGTTCATTATCTCTTGGTGACATTTGTCCTGTCTGCTCAAACTGTACCGTTACTGCTAAATTTTAGAAATACTTCCAAACAGAATTGGGCAAGGAAGGTATTTCAAAAGGCCGGTAAATACACTCAGGGATGGTGACTAAAGAGATACCTCTATTGATTTCCAGATAATAGTTAACAGGAAAATCATTCAGATATCAATTTGTAACAGTCAAAGCAAACTTACCATTCTTTCACCTGATTCTTCTTCAGAAAGGCTTCTCTGTGAAAAGAAGTTAGACAATCATTCTTCAATTGCATGTTACTTATTAACTTGAGGGCAAAAACTGTTCCCCCAGTCAAAAAAATTTTATTTTCCTTCAATATTGAACTGTAGCTCATTCATTGGAGCTGAGACATAAATGTGGAACATTCTTGAAATTATTTTCCCACTGTGAGTTTCTCTGAACAAATTTCTTGGCCATTCTTGGCTGTATGGATATCATTCTACAATGACAATGGTAGAATATTCAATCAAAACGTCCAATGAAATTCATATGGCGTACTATAGATCCCCTTTACTCTGTCTGATTTATTTTTATGCAGTTGAATGGTGATTTGGATGTTCCATTCTGCTATGAGGCCATGGGGCTGTGGAGATGCTGTTCCCACTCTCTGAAATGCCAGGTCTCCTCTGACCACACCCTTTAAATCTCAGCTCTTGTAGAATTTCCTCAGTGAAATTCTGATCTCCGGATCGGTCAGTTTCCTTTACTATATGTTTTCACTGCGGCTTATTCCTTCCCTGAGAGCATCTACTGGGCTTTGTAAACACCCATTCTACTCGACAGATGATTTACTGAGGGTCTGTCTCCTTTGCATCAAGCTGTACGAGAGCAGGGACTTGGATGTGCCTTCCCCATGGTTAACCCCGGTGCCAAGCACAGTGGCTGGCATCTGAAAAATTCTGCGCTCCTGCCTCCAGGCTAGGAAGTTATCCATGTGAATAACTGTCCTGTGAGAGGGACAGAGGAAATGGCCTTATCTTTGAAAGGTGAGTGGCTTAAGAGCAATGGGTGAACACTTGCTGTTGAGGAATTATACAACAAGTCAAGTGTGGGATGTAATGTCAGATTGCCAGATGTGCGGTAAACTGAGGTTTTAGTGGATGCTGAGTAACACAGTGATTATTTTCTTCTGGACTTTTTGAGAGCAAAGCTCAGTAATCAAGTTTTCTCTCTTGTGCGTAGACGAAGAGCTAACGTGAAGTCTTGCCTGTTGGGTTTTAATTTTATTGACCCACGAAACCCTGGACTTTAGAAAGTCAAATATTCACACCTGTACAAAGTAAGTCATTGGTGAGCTTAGAGTTGCTTCAGTGCATACTCTCCTTAGCACAGGGGCTGTGCTGGAAAATCCGAACCCTCCCTGGCACTGCGGAGAGCTCAGCCCTCTGAATTAGGGGATTCTGCCTCTGCCCGCTCGGTGACCTCTGGGATGCAGCCCCATGTAGCCAGGTCTCCTTCCCAGGGGCTCTCTGGGCTGCTTCTCAAGACAGAGTGACCAGAGGGAGGAAAATGTGTGGCTGCAGTGGAAAGTGTCTGTCATCACTGGATTAAGAGATGTGCTGCTAAAAGGAAATTCCTTCTTAACAGGCAATGCAGCCACTGCATTATCTTGCATTTTGAAGAAACACATAGCCAAGTACCCTTTGAGGTACTATGTGGTCACTCTGGTTGGAGGCTGCTGGACACCCCACAGGAGGGTCACTTTCTTGACAGTGGGTATAAAACCACTGGACTCTGCTATAAAGTGAGCTCTTGAGAAAATCTAGCAACAGGCATCTTTACACCTCTCTTACTTCTTCATGGACGGGCTCATGCACTATCTCCCCTTCAGGAGCAAAGCGTACTTACCTGATACCTCCGGTTGTCAGGGACAAATTGAAATTTGCCTGGGGCCAATTCCACAAGATTTCCGTATTCTGCAAACTGAAAACAGAATTTAGGGTATTTTTCTCCATTTAAAAATGTGTAGAGCAGAAGAGGCACTGGTAGTATTCATTGTGCTCTTTTACATTCTTTACTCTGCTTCCATCAACCTTTTTTTTTTTTTTTTTTAACACAATGGTTTCTTCTTTAGAGTATACTTAAGTTTGCTAGTTAGGTCTCAGAGGAGAGTAAACGGAAATTGACATCGTCTGATTTTTTGGATGCAGGAATTATATTTCTCATTTTCTGTTTGTGTGGAGATGATGAACAGGCATGTAGGGGGTCAAAGTGACCCAGTAGTTAGGTACGTGCCTGGGGAAGCAGCTGGGTGGAGCTGGAGGGGTGGGGGCGGGGGGTTAGCACATTCGCAGTGTTGGATGGGATGGATGTGAACTATTCATCTCCCTGCTTTAAAAATGTATGTAGGAAAGGAGCATCAGTTAGAAATGACTGAAAAAGCACAAATACACCTGGGTGTCTTGGCTTCAATTTGAAATTCCAACATGCTGGTGCTTTTCAAAGTATTAGAAAATATGATGGTGTCTAAACAGAGTGATTTTTTTCCCATTGCAAATATGCTATCACATTCTTAGCAATTCTTTGCAATTAGAAAATACTTCTAATTTAAATTTATTTTTGACTGATACATAAAATGGTAAAAATTATACATATGTATGGAGTACCATATGATGTTTTGATACATGTATACAGTCTGTTAATGTTTAAATCAGGGTAAATATATCTGTTTCCTCCAACATCATTTTTTCCCTTTTTTTTTTTACGAAAAAATAAAACACATTTTCAAAACCAAACAATAAGAAAATAACAATAGTTATTATACTATGTATTGTCATCTTCAAAGCAGTTCTTGGCATTTTTTGTAGGCAATCCATTCTTCCAACATGAAGAACTTCTCCATTTGCTGGGATAGTTCTATAACATGTTTTGCTTTTCTAGCTTAAAAGCAGCTCTTGTCTGACTTTCAGAATGACTCAGTCCAAGAACTTCCTTATATTGGGGTGGCTAAGGCTTCAAAGTGGACACTGACCTCCATGGGAATGATTCCTTCACTTTGCTGTCTCCCCCATAACAAGAATATTTAAAGTGCCTTTATTGCAGAAGTCATTGTTCAGTTAGGAAACGCAACAGTGCCATGAATGACTTTTACTAAGAGCTATCACGATATTTCGTAACAGTAACAGCTGACAATTATTAAGCACTTACTAGTCTGTGGACAGTGCTAGGTGGTTTATATACATCCTGTAATTCTCATAAAAATTTTGTCTTTCTTGCTCCCATTTTTAAGTTAGGAGTCAATAACTGTGCTCCATAAATGCTGCGCTGTGATTCCTGATCATTGCACTTAAGTTAAGGCTCATACAAAGCCTGTTAATGTGCTAACAGACGAACACACATTCCAGTAACGACACCAGGAAACACTGGCGCTCTGCTGAATACTCCCATGAGTGTCCAGTCTGCGTGGGACACGGTCACCGATTAGCAATTACAGTACCGTCAGCTCTTTACTGACCATAGGTTTAGGGCAGCAGCAAGGAGTCCTCCGGAATTACTTACTTCAGAAAGTCCATTTGTGGGGATCTCGAAGGCGGGTGCTTCCAGGAGAAATAACCAGAGGAGCACGCACGCGAGTCGTTCCATTTTCCTGGACAGCTTCGCCCACCTGTCCAGAGCAGATGGTCTGGGGAGAACACCGCTCCTTCCTACTGAGTCAAGTTCGAAGGAAACACAGAGGAGAACAGTTCACTTTACAAAAGAAGAAAAAGAAGAAAGCTCTCTAGCTTTGCTCAAAATGTGGACAAATATTTGCTCTAGAGCTCAAACTTGAGCCGTGGGGGTGGAAGGGGCGCCCGGAGGTTACTCAAACAGCAAAGCCGGGAGCAGCTGCCCCAGCTGGGGGGACGAGCCAGGTCGGAATCTGGGTCAGTGGCTCTGCGTTTTTTTCTTCTTTCACTAATTTCTATTGACCTAAAAATAATTGTCACCTTCTTTAAAGGACCAAGTGTGGAACCATAACAAGAAATGGAGGCAGAGAGAAAAGCTAAAGTAAAAACTTTCTGGGAACAAAATTCTTTCCTTTAAGTGAAAGCAGGAGACAGTGAGGCCTGCATGCACATCTGCTGCTGGCTTCTTGGGGGACGGAGGCGGGAAGGTTGCAAGTTTGAAGCCAGCCTGGCCAGCTGGGTGAGGCCTTGGCTCGAAATAAAATTTCAAAAGGACTCAGTGGTACAGCACTTGCCTGGCATGCATAAGCCCTTGGGTTCAACGCTCAGCACTGCAAAACAAAGAAACAAATAAGAAATGAAAAATAAAGTAGCAGAGATTTAGGAAAAGTAAGGGAGGAAAGACAGTGGTTTTCTTTCCTAAAAATCCCTGGGTAGTGTCTTCCCTCTCTCTGATGATGGAGAACGTCTTACCTTCAGAGTCGACGCGGTAGACAGAGGCTCACTCTTCAGGGCGCGGCCTCGTGCCTGGATCTGGTTAGGGCCGCAGCGTGCAGCCCTGCTGGTCCCTGATCCCAATTTGCCTAGCGGCCCAGTGAGGCCCATTGTCCTGGTGAGTCGCTGGTAAAAAGTAGGAACTGTAAATTTGCTGCCATGTTATTTCTCTGGGAGGAACAAATTCCCAGGCAGTCATATAGGAAGAACGACTGTGCAAAACTTCACATCCAAGGAAGATGCACAGCAAGCACACTGAGAGAACACGGGGAAGGGCCCAAGCGGGTAGTTTGGTTCGTTAGTGAATCGGTTCATGTGCCGCAAACCTTGAGGGGGCTTCGCTGCGTGTACTGGGTGCCCAACACCTAGGCGAATACACAGGGGGTCCTCGCCCTCGGCCACTCAGTGCTGTAGGGGGAGGAGGCACAGGATCTAGGACAGCGGATAGGCTGGAGAGTCGGGCGCAGGGCGAGCGCGGGGCAGAGGAGGTGGGCTTCCACTGGTGGGGCTTTCTGCAGGCTGCGGGGGGCGGCTCCCATCGGGGAGTGAGGTGGGGACGCAGGGCTGGCCAGCCGCGCAGGGACACAGCGCTTGGCGTGGCAGGGGCCGGGAGGGAGCCGGAGGAGCAGGCCGCCGAGCCCGAGGGCCAGGGGCCCGAGCACCCGGCTGCGGGCGCCTGAGCTCTGCGCCCACCGGGGGCACTCGCGGGCCGTTAGAAGCGGGGAGCACAGCGGGCGAGGCTCACGCGGGTGAAGATCGCTGTCAGCGCGGCCCTGGGGACGGAGCGGGCGGGACCAGAAGCGAGGAAGCACCGGGAGAGGAGTTTTGTTGAGATGGTGCGAGGCCGCGGCGGTGGCAGGGAGGTCGGCTTGCGAAGGGGTTCATAAGAAGCTCCGGTGAAATGCCAGATATTAGTGAAGACGCAGGCGTATGTTTTTGACATACGGAAGCGCGTGTGCAAATTCCTGTTAGTAATGAGGAGCAGCATGAGGATCAATGAGGACATGTACTTATGCCTATGAGAAAAATGTGTCTATTGGCAAATAGTCAAGAAACCACGGTGACCAACGTCCCGGCCGAAGGCTTCGGAGTAATGTATGAGGTCTTCTTCAGGGTGGCTGTTAAGACCGTTGTCTGTCTTCCTAGGTCCGTAAACCTGCTCCTCTCGCGTAGCAGCTGTGAGAGCTTAGGTGGTCCCATTAATACCTGTGAGCTCTATTTGTTAAGTGACGTGATCTTTCATTGCATTCCTCCCAAACTTTCACCTTACAGCCGCGGGTCCTGGTGCAGCTGTATTTGAAGTAAGGAAGTAGTTAGAGGAGGTGGTAAGAGTGGGGCCTTATCCAGTAGGATCAGCACCCCTGAGACACAGGATGTGCATTCTCTCTCTTCTCCTTCCTCGCTGTCTTTCTCCTCTCCTTTCTCGTATTATTCTCTCCTCCGCTATGTGAGGACAGAGTGGGAAGACAGCGGCAGTCTGCGAACCAGGAAAACAGTCCACACCGGAGACCAAACGGATTCGCCTTCCGATGTTGGACTTCCAGCTTTCCGAACTGTGCGAAATAAATTTATGTCTGCTGCTCTGTTTGTGATATTTCGTCATAGCAGCCTGAGTTAAGATGCATCCCTACCTTTAGGGGGTTTTGTGAACATTAAGTATGACACTATGTGTAAGTTACCTGACACATACTAAATGCTCAGTAAACATTGTTTACAAATTAGCTTTTTCTTTTTTATTTGAGACAGGATCTCACTATGTAGTCCACACTGGCCTGGAACTTACCATGCAACCCTGGCTGGCCTCAAACTCATGGTGATCCTCCTGTCTTAGTCTCCTGAGTGTTGGGATTACAGGCAGGCACCATCACATCCAGCCAAATTAACTTTATCATTGAAGAAGAATGTACATTTCTACATTTTATTAAACTCATAAAAAAGTTTCATACTTAATACTAAGCCATTTTTACCTATAAGGTTACTTTTATTTTCAGATTTTTTTTTTTTTAAGACGGGCTCTTGCTATGTAGTTCAGGCTGGCCTTGAGCTCACTATATATCCCAATCTGGCCTCAAATTCATGGTGCTTCTCCTGCCTCAGCCTCCTGAGTGCTGGCATTATAGGTGTACACCACTAAGCCTGGCTAATTTTCAGGTTAGTGGCCTAAGTCTTTATTTAGATCCTATTGGCATATTTTCCTGCCCATTGTAGATGCTGAACAAATGTCTGCTCAAAGAATTAATAAGTTTTCCCTCACATTACTTTCTTTTATTGCTTTTTTTCTTTTTGTCTCTGTTCAACAGTTGAATTTCTTTAGTATTTTATCTCCTTTTGATTTTGCACATTATCATCAAGCTCTCCCTGTAAGATTTTCAGGAAACTAGTGCACGGAAGACATTTTAGATATGAATCTATCTTCTTGTTCTTTTTTTTTTTTTTTGGTGTCAGGAATTGAACTCAGGACCCCACTCTTGCTAGGCAGGCGCTGTGCCACTGAGCTGTATCCCTGGCCCAATCTTTTATTTTCCTTGTAGCAAACAAGAAACAGCCTTTTGAACAAGGCGCTAAGATAGACATCCCACGCTGTGGACAGGATTATGTCACGAGAAGTTGTCTCACATCTAAGGCCGGGGACTCTCTGTCAACTTCTGGTCTCTCCCAGCTCCCTGATATGGGTGAGGCTTAATTTGCAGGGTGCATAGCTGAGACTCGTGTATTTCTGCCTAGGTTTTGTCTTCAGCCCTTGCAACTGCACAGGATCAAATGTGCTGGGGAAATACGAGTTCTGGAATCATGGCAAGGAGAAAGTGGGTCGTCCTTCCCGTGTCTGTGATGAGCTTGGTGGGCTCCTGCCCAAGTCGAGCGGCTGCCTTGGCCAAGCCCTCCTGCGAAGGCCCTGCCCTCGCTTGGCGTTTCCTGCCGAGATGGTGCTTGGGGCAGTTATGACCCAATGGCATCTTTTTCAGAAATTGTGATCTTCACCTTTCTGGCCTCTTCCATCAATCGTCTCATCTTCAGTCTGATCTTCAGAATTACTTAAGAAACCGTAGCAGCCTGGGTCACACCTGCTGACGGCCTGTCTCCAAGCCCCAAGGTCTCAGGAAAAACACCCTGTTTGTTCTCTCCCGATGTTCAGAAGTGCGGTGGGCCCCATCCACGCAGGTTGTGTGTTCAGGTCACCGAGTTCTGAACCCGTGACCCCGCCCCGCCCCCGCCCATGCTCAGGAGGCTGAAAGGTGGTGAGTGGAAAGCGTTCACTGGGTCACATGTTCCTGGTTTACAGGACTGAAACTACTACTGCGATGGCTGCAAGAATACTCACTTCCATGGAGGTGAACACCGGTGGGAAATCTACAAGGAAAAAATGTATCATATGTTGTCTGTTTGAACAAACTAATAATCTAATTGAATGCTCCTTAGAATGCTGGAAATATCACTAAAATTGAAAATCATCACTGCAAATATGCCACTGCGATTAGTTAACAGTATAGCCACAGCAATCACGGACTTACAATATTTAGTTCTATCCTTGTGAAAAGTTTAATAACTTTTAAAGTCCAAAGCCGAAGTTGAGCTAATGTATAAATAACTACATCTGACCCTC
Organism: Chinchilla lanigera; assembly: GCF_000276665.1. NCBI lineage: Eukaryota > Metazoa > Chordata > Mammalia > Rodentia > Chinchillidae > Chinchilla > Chinchilla lanigera. The sequence goes on along the minus strand of NW_004955421.1, from coordinate 24,146,191 downwards.
ACCTTGATCACTAGGTCGGGTGAAGCACACTGTGGAAAAGATCTGTTTTGTGCTTATATTTGAACTCTGATGTCTTCCTCCTCATCCTGAAGACAAGACACTTGGTTAAGAATTAAGGATTCATTGTTTGAATTTTCAAGACAATGTTCTCTCCCTCTGCCACCCTTTCCTGCTCTTTTAGGCCCAGGTGTGGTTTAGTGTGATCTGGAGCCAGAACATAAAGATGTCTTGGAAGAAAAATGTTTGAAAAAGATGTAATGGACTGTAGGGCTAATACTCCCCTCTGTTCTTGAGCCAGTAGAATCCACTGTTGAATCATTTCAGTTATTCTATGTTGTGTGGTCCCAATATCTAAAGCTCAAAGCCATACCCACAGCTAGAGCAGAGGCAGTTGGGCTCAGGGTACAAGTGACCCACCACATTTTACAAAAATCTCTGTGTGCCATTCTAGTAGAGCAGTTTCTGGTATTCTTTCTAGGGTGTCTCACCCTAGTACTCGGATTAGACACTGGTGTTCCATGTTCCAGGTGGGAGGCACCTTCACATGAGCATTGGGGTATCTCCAAGATATAAACAGCACGAGAGCATATTCGAATATCTGGGGCACAAGGATGTTCGATGTCATCTAACTGGACTCTCTGAAAGACTCTGAGGTGAGGCTCGTGTGGCCAGAGTCATCCAGCCAGGTAGAGGATGGGGGAGTGACATGGCAGGCTGAGGATACAGGTGACCCTACAATGGGATCTGAACCGAGCACTCCGGTTCCAGAGTCTCACTGTTGATTACTCTGTAGCGCAATAGTGCTTTCACAATTCTGCACAAATCTCTGTTTGCCTTGATGTTCTCATACGGAAACTGAGGACAATACACATAAAGGACTTCAAACGGGGCTGCGGACACATCAAGTGCTTCCTAAGTATTAGTACTTATTATCAGTAAAGCAAGGGCAGTGCAGGGTGCTGTGACTTCCATGGAGGTGCCGGTGCTTTCCCCATTTACGTTACTGCTCTGGACTCCACAGAGTGTTAAGGGCGCTTCACAGGGAATGGTTGGAGCCAAGGAGAAAGGCAGATCTTATTAGCATTTAATCAACATTCACTCGCCACCACTTCACCCTAATTAAACCCAGCAGTACAGTGATGAGGCGATGGACTCAACCTTGTCCCCTCTTTCTAGTGAGAGTGAGTATAAAAGATAATACAGGGGAGGCGAATGAAGATTCATAACTAGAGAGGTGGCACTTGTCAGAACAAAGAGGGGGGGTCTACGGAGAGAATAAACCAAATCTTGTGAGACCCACCAAGATGCGCTTTACAAACCGTGTATGAAAAAATGAGGGAAAACATGAAGAGTGACAGACCAACAGTGAGGGAAAGACAAGTTCATGTCAGTTCATAGTTTATTTCGGGTGATTTTTTCTCAGAACATGACCATCGATCTGGAAAGAACAGCAAGCAGAGGAGAAGAGGGAGAAGAGGGGACAAAACTCAGAAATGTGGTGATAAGAGGACTGCCCTGAGGTAGTTTGGATGAATTGTTTCCCAGACTAATTGTACTCCAGGGAACCGAATGAAGTTCTGAGTGGAAAGAGCTTGTAAATTGTGACTACTGGGCTACTTCAGTTTTCAAAAAGGAAGCCACTTAGATTCTGAAAGTTATAGGATGAAGAGTTTGAAGTTGACTAGACTGTGAAAAAAATTATGAGAAACTATTTAAAAAGATGGTTTGAGACCCCTTTTGTAAATGAGTAATTTGGCAAAGTCGTGTGTGTGTGTGTGTGTGTGTGTGTGTGTGTGTGTGTGTGTGTGGTCTGATGACTAACAGTCGCCATTATGAGGAAGGATGAGACAAGGAGCCACTGGGCAGTGAGGGCCGAGGCAGGGTAGAGGCTGTTTGTCACTTCCTGTGTTGCCAAATGCCTGAGGCGAACACTGACAAGGAGGAAGTGTGTATTTGAGCTCATAGGTTCCAGTCCACATTCAGTGTCTCTGTTCCTTTTGGGCCCATAGTGAAACAGTACACTGTGGTGGGAGCTTGTGTCAAAGGAAAGTGCTTGCCTCATGCAGCCCGAAGACAAAGAGAGAGGGGGGAAGGGATTAGGGTCCCAATACCCTGTGAAGGCCACACCCCCATGGCCCAACTTATTCTCAGTAGGCCCCGCCTCCTGAAGGTGCTACTACCTCCCAGCAGTACCACAGGCTGGGGCTTTCGGGGGACATTCCAGATCCAAGCTATAGCCAAGTTCCACAGACCAAGGTAGGCAGAAGAAGGCAGCCTGGCCCCTGAAGTCCAGGAGGTGCCTGCAAAGAATCCAAAGGGAGACTGGAAACCAAGCCGAGGAGAGAGAGTACTATCAAAACATTCTCAGGGCCAGGAAGCAGAAGAAGAAAGCACCCTCAGATGGAGCTGAGGCTGGGTTCATGTCCATGCCAGAGATTTGCCCTGTCCCAGCTGGGGCTGAGAGGTGAACCAATTTGTCAGCAGACCCAGGAGCTGGGAACACATGCGCAATGCACAAGACTGCCCACAAGTCATAGCCCACTTCTTCCCCCTTGATTACTGAGCTTGCAAGTGCACCGGAAAATGTCCTGCCTGAAGAGCCCTGATTACATGGTGCTTGAATGAACATTAGGTTAAATTAATTTTACTTTTTTGGGACTATGGTATTTCTAAACTGAAAGATATGGACTCATTATAAGCACAGATTTGTCACAACATGCTTATGGTGGATGAAGGAGAAAAGAAAACTGAATGAGTTTCATCTATTTAATTGTAGAACCAGTTGTCTGAACAAATTCAAGCTTTGATGAATAGACTGACGTTACTTGAAGGAATGAAGTTAGTGGTGAGAAATAGGGCTATATAATTCACAGAACCTGTTTGAACAAACTATTCCTGAAATAAATCTGAATGATGACAATGGAGATCCGCTGAACATAAATTCTAAAAGCGTTTCACTGAAGTCTGGGTGTATTCTTTGATATAGCCTTGGAATACTGTATTCAGTTTTGAGCGATAGTGTGAAGGAGTTTAATAAATTAGAGGCAAGCTATTGGAGGCTATGGGATAGAGATCTGGAAACTGTCCTGTGAGGATATAGAATTAATACACAGTTCAAGGGAAAAACCCATTCAAAAATAAGAAGCTGGGGTGGCGATGACACTAACCTCCATATGAAGCCAGAGCGGAGGTTATTTAAGCAGCTGTTTTTCTGTGGAGAGGCCACACCAGAATGGAGGAGCAGGGAATCCAGGAAAAGAAACCAACAGTTAGAAGAAGCCGGGCAGGGGGCCAGCCTGGGTGGCAGAAGGATGAGCAGGACGAATGCTGCACCAAGGAGCTCAGATGAACGGGGCAAGGGCCTTCCGGAAGGCGTCGGAGGACTCTCAGCAGCTGCCGGCACAGTCCTTTGAGATGCAAGCTTGGCAGTGTCCACGGGGCCACGACACTGTAGCGAGCTGGCCGAACTCCCCGTGCGTGGGCTCCGTCACTGTGTCTCCAGGGCGTGGTACCTGGAGTGTTCTTATTATCTACTCCTACATTCGTGTTTCAAAACAACGGTTTAATACCTCTCCTGAGTCTGGGGGTTCACTGGTTCAGAAAGGGGATGCTGTCGTCCTGTGTGGCGTTTCACCCAGCCGGTTGGAGCATCCACAGAGCTCGCCGAAGGCCCGTGGTTGGTGCCGATCATGGCTGGGAGTTCCGTGAGGGCTGCTGACCAGGGTGCCTCGGTCTCCGTGCGGTGTCCCTGCATGACGTGCATGGCAGGTTGGGTCTCCAGAAGGCTGTGGGTCGCTCACGGCCCACCTTTAGGACTTACATGGTTACATTCTGTAGTGTGGGCAAATCAAGTCTCAGAGGCAGCCACGATTCCAGGGGAAGGGAAGTAATTTCCACTCCAGTTAGAAGACAGGCAGTGAGTATGGGCCATTTTAATCCACCACGAGAAAAATGGGGGATAGGAGATGGCATAGGGAACAGGATTTCAGAGACTGGGACTTAAAATGGAAACGACAGCCTACCGGAGGGCATTGTGAAGATGAATCGGATGATGGATGCGACTGTCTCTATAACAATTGGAATGCAGTCAAGTCTACTTAAACAGCAGCTGCTGTTAATAACACTATTGTTACTATTAATACCGTGTCTGTCGTGCGTGTGTCCAGTCTCTGAACGGAGGCTGCCAGGCCAGAGCTCAGGAGGGCATAGAAAGGGTTCTCACGCTGGGATAGTCCACTATTGGAAGATGAACCCTGTGGAACATGAAGCTCCTGGAGCTCAAAGTGCTAGAAAAGGACTTCTTCCCATCTTCACTTGTGTCCGACCACTTCCCTCCTCCTTCCTTGTCTAGAGGAAAATCCATGTGAGAAAAGCTCTGAAATGAAGGCACCAGGAAACATAGACCCAAGAGGAGAGTATTTCAGGTCAGTGGGGCTCTACAGCACTCTTCACGTTGGAGCAAACAAATGAACAAACGGGCCCTTTAAAACATTTACTTGTGTGACCTGACTTTTTACGGGACTTGATCTGTATAACAAGCTAGCTGTAGTTTCATTTCTTCTAGGTACAGACTAGGTGTCAGTTAGTTCTTTAGTCCATAAGGTCCTACCTCTTGAGTATCTACGGCCTGTGCTCGTAGATATACAAGGGAAATGGCTCTAAAGATCACAACCGAATGAAGCTGCTTTTGTCTCTAAGGGAGTATTATAGCTTCAGTATGGAAAATGTAGTTGTTTGTGTGAATATTCTATGATAGGCTTCTTTGTTTCCCATGTGTGGACTTCAGCTACTATCGTGTGGTTAAATGGCCCAGCCTTCCAGTGTCACAGCTCAAACTCAGGCTCACAGAGCGTCCAGGGGACCAGGTGCCCAAAGCGCATCCTGGCTGCAGGTTCCCCAGTTGGTCAATCAATTTCACAGTGACGGACCATCACGGCTGTGATGGGTGATCAATGGCGTTGCTTCCTGCCCAGTCTTCATGTGACTGATCGCTGTACAGCCGCTCTTGGCCTCAAATGCAGGCATCAAAACATGTAGTTTGTTTCCTCCTTATCTTGCAGCCATCAGCCCACTTGACACTTCTCAAAAATAGAAAACTGAAAGACAGAACAGGCAGTAAAGATGAAGGTGCCACAAAGACATAGAAACTGATGCGCGGAGAGTAGAGTTTGAACTTGAATGTAGATAAGGTGATGGAATAGCTGAGCAGGGGAAAACACTGTAGAACACGATCAGTGATCCTTCCTAAACCAATGCACCCTTGTAAGACTTAAAAACAAGCATCTATGTCCCACAGCTAGGTCAGTGCAGGGAGAGAGGAGGGAGGGAGAGAGCCAGAGCTTTGGGAAACGTGTTAGTCAGGACGGGTGAGGCAATGTCCAGGTAAGGCACACTCCCCGAATCTCAGGGGTTGAGAAGAGCCACAGTTAGCTGCTTCTTGGGCATCCATGTGCCCTGTGCGGGTGAGCAGGAGCTCTGGTCTCTGCCTCCCTTGCTCAGAGGCCCGGGCGGAGAGGGGCAGAGCGCACCCGTAGGGAGAATGAGGAAAAGGAGAAGAGGACCTCGGTTAAAGCGTCATGGGTGGAGATGACACATGTCAATCCCATCATGGTTCCTCAGCCACGGCCAGGCACGTGCTCAACTTCAGGACAGCGGGGACTGTGCCCTCCCCCGGCCCGGAAGTAGGAGGAAACGGGGCATGGCGTCGATACCACCGGAGGAACGCTCTGAGACCTAGGCTTGGGTGTGATCGTGCAAATAAACGCCAGAGTTTGTGAAGGCCGTGGGTGGGTGGGGGGCCTTGAACCTGCTGCGCAGCGTGAACGCGCGCGTTCCAGTGGTATTTCCGTAAACAGCCGAGGCGATGCCCAGCTGCCGCGGGTTCTCACAGAGCACCGACTTGCACAGTCCGCACCGCTCTCCCCGCCCAGGCGCAGCGCTGACTGCCAGGAACCCTGTGCGGTCACGGAGAGAGAGGCTTCTTCTCTTAGCGCTCCGCGGCATCGGGGGCAGCGGGTAACCGGGAGAGGTGGAAGAATAATTTATTTATTTATTTATTTATTCCGGCACCGGGAATCGAACTCACGACCTTGAGCTTGCCAGGCAGGCGCTGTGCCGCTGAGCTAAATCCCCAGCCCCAGGAAGGGTAATTTTAGAGCAGGTGTGATCATGGCCAATGATCATAAAAGACCCCAGTTTTATTCAGCGTTTCCGTTGTTTCCGTCATAGGTTTCTGTTGTTTGGGTGGTATCCACACCAGACGCCAAAGTTTAAAAATTCGCTTGGCATGTTTTTTTCAAAACTATAACCACTAGGTGGCGTCAAGTGCTCATCAATTGGGAGCTGATGGAAAGGACTTGGGCTAAGGAGAAATTTGAAATCGCGCCTCCTGCTGGCAGCTGACAGGCACGCAGCCGGTAGGTACCAAAGACTACGCACCATTCTAGAATAATAGTCTAATAAGAGCTTTACTGCAGTGACATTAAATAAATACACACTTGATGTCACTGGAGTCAATTATGTTGTTTCCTTGTCCCAAATAATTTAAGTAGTTAATATTAAAACTATTGTGGTAGATTGATTCTGATAGAAAATATAAATACATCATATATTACTATACATAATACTGTGTATGTAGAACATATTGAAGAATGAATCACTTGCAAAGTACTCAAAAACCGTACTTACAAAGCAGAAGGTGTGTATAATTATTGACAGCAAATTAATCAGCTAATGATATTCGTGGGGTTTTTCCTAGATAGTGTGTGGTTAGGGTTTTCGTGGCAGTGAGGTATAGCGCGCAGTGGTGACTGCCAGACTGCCTGAGTTTGTAGCCCGAGTTTCTGACCAGTGGCCAGGGGCGACCGGGGATATGCCCCTCTGCCTCAGGCAGGCACAAGCCGGCCAGCCGGTGTGAGACTGCAGCGGGAGGGCGAGGAAGAAGGCCTGCTGTGCTGTTGTGCTCTGTGGTTGCTACGGAGAACAATGAATGCATACGTCAAGAAACTGGTGAAAAGATTTCATATGTCTTTATCGCAGAGAAATAATAAAGTCTTTGGGAGACAGATGCCCTTAATGTGATTGACTATAGCACAGTGTACCCAGGTATTGAAACAACTCGTGGTACCTGGTCACTACGTACAATTTTTATGTTTTCATGTATCAGTTAAAAGAACAACCCCAAAGGGCTGCAAGAATGGATGAAGGGTGGCTTCTACTTACAGAATCCAAGGATTTCCCACACTGTCCAACGCTCACAGCTCTAAGGAGGAAAGGTTTATTTTGGTTCACAGTTCGAAGAGGTTTCAGTCCATGGACATCTGGCACCAAGGCAGCGTGGCACAGCAGGGGAGGCTTGCTTCCAGCCTGCAGTGGGGAGCAGAGCGAGGCCAAGGTGGGAGGGAGCTAGACCGTTCCAGACCTCGTCTCCAGGGACACCACTTCCCACAGGCTTCACCTCCCACAGGCACATTTAGCTATCAACTCACCGTGGACTAATCTGCTGATGAGAATCGCCCCCGTCATCTAGTTACCCCCCAAAAGCCCCGCCTGTGCTTGGGTGAGGCTTTCGGGGGACATCTGGATGTGAACCGCAGCACGACCACGCCCAGTTTCCATGGAGGAGTGGAGGTGCCCTCCCCAGGCGATGCCGAGTCATGGTTGGCCAGTGCCTGTGCCTAACGTTCAATACCGCTTTGGACACAGTGAACTTCTACCCCTTGTGGCGTGTAATGGCTTTAGAGCCAGGTGGCTGCTTTCCTGATAAAATGGACAGATACAGCAAGAGACTCCTTTTCGCTGCTTATCTCCCACACGGTGTAAGATCTGAAGCAAGAACAACCTTTTTGGGACCACTTCCTTTCCCAGGAGGAGAACAAAAGGCCAACATAAATGAGGCAAAGAAAAACCATGCGGGTCCTAGATGGGAGGGCTCAGTCAGTGGTGGGCGGTCTTTTATACCTGGAATCTCTGAGCAAAAAATAAATACCCCAATAGAGGTGGCTACTGTTCGTGCTGTATTCTGCTCCTTGCAGAATACAACATGTCTGTCATGGTTTGTGTCTGGATGTCCCCCTAAACCCTCATGCAGTCATGGGGTGGGCTTCTAGAGTTAATGATTGATTCATGGTCCAATGCCCGATTATGGGTGTGAGTGCTGCACCCACCCAGGGCGGGTACCTTGCATACGCTGTGAAGGAGGGAAAGAGGCTTGCTCTCCCTGCCTCCGCCTGCTCCTGCCCTTTTGTTCTTGTTGCTTTTGCTGTCTTCTGCTGCCATGAACTGTTGCCCTGTGCCATGTGCCACTCTGCCTTGGAGCCAGCCGAGTATGGACTGAAACCTCCACAGACTGTGAGCTAAATAGACCTTTCCTTCCTTAATTCTGGATGTTGGGTATTTTGTCTCAGCAGTGAGAGAAAAGTAAGCAAGACAATATCAATCAAATGAAATCAAAGTTTTGTTTTAAAAAATTCTAATTCTGGAAATTGTAAAACAGAATTAAGAAAAAAGAGATTATCAAGAGTTCCCATTGTGATCATTCCAAAAGTCATCAATTTTGGCAAATCATCTTCTTTTCCATTTTACTTGAATATTGTAAAGTACATCACAGAACTCAAGCCATTACACCCTTCAACACCTCAAGATGATCCCCTACTGGGAGAACATCTTTTAATTTAGCCACAAAACCATTATTACAACTTAGATAACTAACAGTATGTCTTAAAAGTGCTACTACTTATTTGAAGTTGGTTTTGTTATGCTTTTAATAGTAAGAGAAGAAAGCAAATCCAAAGAGAGACCATCTGGGGTTTATTGCCATGGTTGTTGCTAAAAGCTTGAGTTTAGACATTTGCAGTTCCAAAGAGAATATGGAAAAGCAGTACGAAGCCAGAACCAAGTGAGAGGGAGATGTAAGAGCAAAACACAATCAAACGAAGCACAGGGCAGACGGGGGATGACAGGAACAATGGTCCCACCTCACTAGTCCTCTAATAATATGAGGCTAGTTGTGCAGAATCAACTGGCACAGGGGTTATGAGGGAGACAGTTATGTTGAAAAAGATTGTGTAAGGTCACAGGTTTTGAAATCTGACATTAAACAAAAGCATGCCTGTTTTTACACACACACACACACACACACACACACACACACACACACACGTTTGAATTCTTAGGGTTTGGGTAGTCTTCCAGGAAGAAGAAAAACAGAATGAGCCTGTTTTGGGCCACCACCTCCCAGCCATGTGTTGTAGCTTTGATCTTGTATTTTGTGCAAAAGCCCACACCTTGAAGCCTTGGTCCCCAGCCTATTGGTGCTACTGGGAGGTGGATCACCTGTAGGGGGCTGGCCTAACAGGAGGAAGTGGAGTCGTTGTGGGTGTGCCCCTCAAAGATGTGCTGGGACCAGGGTCCCTTCTTTTCTCTGCTTCTGCCTCCTGGCCCCACGAGGTACACGGGCCTCCTCTGCTGTGCGCATCCCCAGACCCAGCGCAACAGGGTCAGTACACCAGCGACAGAGACCTCTGAAGCCACGAGCCAAAATAACACTCTGCTGTGTCAGACTGAATAGGGCAGCTCCAGTCCTCATCTTCAGCGTCGCCTCCTGGCCCCAGTGCAGGTCCCTCAGCTGCGGGCACAGGTCCTTCATCCCGCTGCCACAGACCTCTAGCGTACCCACTGACCTTGGGGCCTTCCCCATGCAGATCCTTCATACAGACGTGCATGAGACATTGCCGTGGGCTCTAGGCCTCCAGCTGGACTCGTGGAGGACGTTGTCATGAGGTCCAGGTCTTCATTTGGATGCATGCAGGACATTGTCGTGGGATCCAGGCCCTCAGCTGGTTTCTTTGGGTCTCTAGTGTGTGGATAGATCTCCTGCACTCTCCTGCATTTGACTCTTTGGGTGAATATTATAAGATAACCCTATAAATTATGTGACCTGTATTAAATCCGTTCCCTTGTAAACTCTGACTACAACAATTGTTGGTTTTTGTTCTGGTCGTGGAAAGCTGACCTAGAACCGTGTGAGCTTCTGCAAACCCTGATTCTGTCTGCCTCTGCTCTTGCATCGAGGAGGGACAATCAGAGCCTCTACCTGCAGTGTCATGGAGCGGATTAGCGGGTTTGTAGACCTAGGGCACTTGAACCGTGCCTCACACACAGAAGCAAATGGAAGTGCGGGCCTTCGTCAGATGTGGACTCTCGCGGCCTGTGTTCTGCGTCACGCACTTCACTGACGCACGCACTCCATTCCTGTTACAGTGCGTGAGGTGGCTGCATGGACCTGTCTGTGGTTTCTCTAACTCTGAGGAACTAACAGGGCATTTAGGGTGCTTTAGCGGGGTGACACATTTACACTGGGAACTGGAGGTGCAAATTTCTCTACTAAATTGAAAAGCAGTGAGCCTGCCTGACAATTTCACTCCGCGGGGGAGCGGGGTCCATCTGCAGAACTTTCAGATATGGCAGCAAAGCTCCCTGCTGGCTGCTGCATTCCCTTCCTCAGCTGCTGCTTGAGCTCAACCGGCAAAGCATCTCCGCGCTCACACGCTCCTCCTCCTTCCCAATCGCCTCTGCGTCTTCCCCAGCACCCTGTGCTCGGCTGGTTGCTAATTCGACGTTACACCGGTGTGTTTCACCACTAAGTGGTATTAAAGTAGGGGAGAGGTTGGCTTCTCGCTGTTCTTTTTTTTAAATCTAATTGAAATTTACACAGTGTAAAAGTAGCCATTTTACAGTCATTCAGTGGTGCATAGAACACAACACATCTTGGTACAACCACCACCTGGGGTTGAGAAGTTTAACATAGAATTCAGAATAAGTCTAGAGGCTCCCACGGTCCTTGGGGGCATGGGTACACAGAGGGGAAGGGAGGGCCAGGAGAGACAAAGGTGCTGCAACTGCTCATATGTGAACTTGGCCGTGGTACCCAGTCATTTGGTCAAATGTTACTCTGCATGTTCCCGTGAGAGCGTTTTTGGAGGAGAATAACGTTCAAATCAGTGGACTTGAAATAGGGCAGCTCACACTCCCTAAGGGGTGTGAGCCTTGCCTGATCTCCGCAAGGGCACAGAAGAACTGGGCAGAAAGGGGTTCTCCAGCAGCTGCCACGGAACTTCATCAGCCGCACCAGCTCTTCCTCCTGCAGCAGAGCACCTTCGTACTCAACTGTAGCTCTGCTCTGTCTCCAAGATGATGGCCTACCCTGCAGATTGCGGCCTCACCCAGTCTCTCTGATCACGTAAACACAAATATCACACACACGCGCACACACACTGATTCTGTGCCTCGGGAGAAGCCCGTCGGAATGCTCTCTCCGGGGAGGAATCTCCAGTTGTCCTGCCTCCTGCACGGCACTGGCCATGTCCGTCCTGCTGCTGCTCCCAGCACCTCCCTCAGCCTCTGCCCCCTGTGATCTGCCCCCCAACTACGGGGCCATCCAGTGCCCTTGTCCAGTTCTCTTGGGTGGAAACAAACTAGTCCCGGGGCAGCTCCCTCCAAGGGTGGCCGTGCCCACCCCAGAACACAGGCAGGATCTCCCTGGCAGCCATCAGCTCTCTGCTCAGCCTCCTGAGATTGGGGGAGACTCCCAAGAACATCGAACACCTTCCCCAAAGGACCCTTCCCCAAAGGCATCCTAGCCTCAGGCTCCCCATATCTGTCCCTGGGGAGGGTGATGAAAGAAGGACATCAGGCTGGTTTGGGGACACTCCTTCCCATGATCTGCAGGGCGATGAGGATGGCCTTGTCTTTGCAGTATGTGTGAGCAAATATTCAGCTGGTACTTGGCTGCATGATTCCCATGACAATGTCCCACCTTAATCCTGGAACTGTGAGTATGCTACTTTACATCTATGAGGGACTTTGATGTGATTGAGTCATGGATCTTGAGATGAGGAAATTTCGTGGGTTAGCTGGTGGGCCCACAGTGCTACCAAGAATCTCTATAAGAAGTGGGGCCAGGAGGGTCAGAGAGGAGATGCGATGAGGGCAGCCCAGGTCAGACTGATGCAAGACCATGAGCCAAGGAATGTGGGTACCCTCTGGAAACTGGAAGAGGCAAGAATATGATTTTGCTCTAGAGCTTCCTGCGAGAATCAACTCAGCAGATCCATTTTAGACTTCATGCCCTTAGAAGTGTAACACAATAAATCAATATTGCTTTAAGCTACTAGGTTTGTAGCTTGCATCAATAATAGGGAAATAAAGATGATCTTGGGGTTTCTGCCAGTGAAAAATCTACAATTTATGCATAATAGAAAATGGTATTTCCATGTGGTACTTTTAAATTATCTCAGCGAAACTTTTTTTCTTTCAATGCTGGGAATTGAGCCCAGGACCTTATGCAAGCTAAGCATGTGCTGTATCATTCAGCTACATTTCTACCCCCTTAAGACTTTTGCTATAAGAGGGACATATATTATTATTCCTATATTAAAGACAGTGAAACCGTAGCAACATAGAAACTGAAAAAGATACTCAATTACAAGGTTAAATTACATAATCAGTGGCATTTTCTGGAATATACCTACTGGCTTTTCAGAATTTAATGATTCTAAAGATTTGAAATAAACCATAAGACAGACGAAATATTAAAAAAAAAACACAGCAACCATATGAGGAGTTAAAAGCTTCATTGCTGTTTTTATGTTTATTTATTTATTTATTTATTTTGGTTTTTCTCCGGTACCAGGAACCGAACTCACGACCTTGCGCTTGCCAGGCAGGCGCTTTTGCCGTTGAGCTAAATCCCCAGCCCCTGTTTTTATGTTTAGATACTGGTGATCTTACTAACTCCAAATTCTTCTATTTACAACTCTGTCACTTTGGAGAAGCTGCTGAACATCTCTGCAGTCCTATCTGCATCTGTGCTGTGCCAGTTACCTAGTGTGTGAGCATGGCATGATGGTGCACACCCCTAATCCCAGGGCTCTGGGAGGCTGAGGTGGGAGGGTGACGTGTTCAAGTCCAGCCCAGATAATGTGTGAGACCTTGTCCAAAAAATGTTTTGAAAAGCTCTAGGGATGTAGTTGAGTGTGAAGGCCTTGAGTTCAATCCCCAGAGGCTGAAAAAAAGAAAAGATTTGGTGCGGAAAGACTTTGCATGGTGTTGGCATATGGCTGCATTAGTACAAATAAGTTGTCTTTCCCTCTGATGCTATAGAATTATCTTAGAGTGACTCTTGGTAGAAGGGGAGTGTGGCCTGTGCTCGTGTTCCCATTGCAGCGGTGGTAGTCTTTGACAATGAGAGACAGAGAGAGAGAGAGAGAAGGGAGGCTTGATTAGGTACCTCATGCCTAATTGAGAGACTTTCAGTGGAATTGAATGTTTTCCTTTATTCCCTGTTTCAATAAGTCAGGCCAAAAGTAAAATAGGTAATTACGGTAAAGAGAAGGTCGAGGATGACCACCCACACACATACACACAAATACGTGCACACCAACACACAGGTCAAAATGGGTGCACATACACACAGGTGAACGCACACACACTCACAAGCACACACTCACATCACACCCATACATACACAAGTGTGCCCAGCTGCTGGAAACTTTCAGGCCTGGCAGGGACAGACCCACCCTCTCCACTCGGTCCCGGGCACTCGGACATCACAAAGCTCAGAAGAAATCCAGGGCACAGGTGAGAAGACAACCCAAAATTGATGAAGAAAACAGTAATTCACTGCTTAAAAGGAATCAGTATTGACAGCTGCCCCTGAACTGGCAAGAGGAGCGCGTCTTCGGCCCAGGGACTGGGCACTCAGCAAGGGCGCCCCGGGAGCGGCCAAGCGCGAGAGGGTGAGAGGTTTTGCTCAGTAAGTCTGGCCCTGTGTGCTCCGAAGGGCTGCCGGGGTTGCGCGGGAGAGGCTTCCCCCCGCCATGCGCCCCGCTGGAAGAACCCAGGAAGTCTTGCTGTAGGGCCTGGTTTCGTTGAGTGTGGTATATCTTTTGGCATCAGCCACAAAACCAACAGTGCCCTCCCTCAGCCGAAACCCCCCAGAGACACGCCTGTGGCTTTGAGGGAAAGCGCTCTGGACATCTCCCAACGTCGTCTGAAGCGCATCTGGCAGCTCTTCAGGTGGAACACACGCCCTGTGAGTGGACTTGAGATGCTGCCGGCTTCTCTGGCTTCGTGCCTCTGAGTCAAAGAAATCAGCAGGGCGGGGAGTTAGCACTCGGGCGAGGCAGGTGGAACGGATCCTCTGTCTTACTCCAGAGCGCTAGCAAATCCCTCGCACTCTTCTGGGATCCCAGGAAACTGGGCCACCGCTTCTGACTCTAGCAACTTCCCAGGAGGAAGTAAAAATGAATTTTGATTTTGCACCGAAGGTTTTTCAGTGTTCAGTGAGTATTTCCGTAGGGACAAACTGTTGCTTAACTGATAAATATTTCTGTAGACCTCTCTGCCTGGCTTTGAGTTTCGCGTGCAGATGCAGAATGACAAAGGCAGCTATTGACAGTGAGTGTCCAAGAGAGAAGCGCTGGCTTTGAGATTTTGCTTTTGTTTTTGTTCTCCTTCCCTCCCTCCTTCCTCCCTCCCTCCCTCCTCCC
>NW_004955421.1:24125472-24130883 GCF_000276665.1 Chinchilla lanigera | reverse complement strand
CCCTCCCCTCCTTCCTTCCTTCCTTTTCCTTTCCCTTCCCTTCTTCTTCCTTCCTTCCTTTCCCTCCCTCTCTCCTTCCCTTTTGTTTTATTTTTTCATAAAACACAAAAATGTGCTAGTGTCAATTACTTACTTTATAGAAAGGACAGTGAGAACCAGCATGGGTAAAAGAAACTATAATATCTGTCACTCCCATGTGCATGGTATACTATTTGTGGGTTTTGTGGGCAGCATTTTCAAACCATCAAGGAGGCTTTTCCAAAGACATGCTTCTGCCGCTGGCTTCCTGAGATCCTGGCTTACCGTCTCCTCCCTCCATCCAACATATACACTTCCACTGGAAACACAGCTTTCCATTCTCCCATGCCCCTGGGGAGTAACAAAACCCTTAGCAAAGGACAGTTATTTAAAGTAAGAAATTAATTGTATTAAAATGCATCATAATGAGTATTTTTCTCTTTCTGCTAGGCGCGGACTATGTTACCAGGTGTTTGCACTGGTCTGGGATTTGCATATGGGGACCACTGGGAAACACTTTCCATCTTCCAGCTCAAATTATTTCCACAGGTCACTGCTCACATGGGAACCTTTGCCTCGGTACTTTGTATTCACTTTCCAAATACCCACGCCTTTTCCACCCTGGTATCCTCTCTGTCCTTATGCTTTCTCTTCTCCAGTTGGCTTTCAAAATCTAGTTCATGCAAAGATGGATTTCTACTGTCTTCATGAAATCTTCTAGCTCACAATAGCAGTCTCAACCTCTTCTTAGTGCATTACAACTGAACTCAAATTATGTACATTTTGAAGCTACACCTTCATATCTGAATGGGAAATTCTTCTAGGTCATGGACTGTGTCTAAAACTTCTGTTTATTGTACACAATAGTAGATACACAGTCACTCATTCATTCATCAAACATATCACATATCTACTGCATTCTTTGCCAGGTGCCAGATATTGGGGTTATAAAAGTGCGCACAATGCAGTCCTTGTCCATGAGGAAATCAGAGTCTGACTGGACTCTCGGATATCCCAGCAGATGTCTTAGTCACTGTCCCAGCACTGTGACACAGCATGCAGCACCTGCAGCTGAAAGAAGGAGAGATTAACTGTGGCTCATGGATTCATCCTCCAGAGGCAGGACGGCAGAGGGGCATGGCAGAAAAACAGCTGCTTGGCCCAGGGCAGCCGGGCAGCACAGAGCACAGGGAGGAGTGGAGGACAGGGTACAAGCCCCCAGGGATCACCTCCCTTCAGGCCTGACCTCCAACAGCGCGTTCAGCTACCGGGTCATCCACGGATGAGCCCACGGATGAGCGTAGCATCCCGTGATCCTGTCGCCTCCCAGATGCGTGAGAATTTTGAGGGGAACATCTTAGATCTAAACCATAAGAGCAGATCTTTAGGAGAAAGTATGGTGAAGTGTGGCACTTAGCGAATAGTTCATGAACTCGGCCAATTATCAGTCCTCGAGTTGAAAACTGCACTCTCTGTTTCCACGTCCACAAGTATTCTCGCTGGGTAAGACACAGGGTGACGACATAGATGCCAAATGGTGTAACTGGGCCCCCAGGCACCCCGGGCTCCTCAGAAATCCCTGAGGCCAATTCCTTTCCAGCTCTCTGATCAAGGAAAAGCAATTCCAGGTTTGTAAAGGACTGTCACAGTGATGCAAAGTTGTTAGGACCCCAAAGAAACAAACACAAGACCCTGTAAACAGATTTTTTAAAAAGGATCAAGGGGCAGGGGAGCAGCAGGAAGAGCCGATCCGGAAGAGAACGATCGCCTCAGGACACTGAAGGGCAAAACCGCCAAGGCGAGCCCAGAGGACGCGGCTGCGGCCTGAATCCAGCTGATACAGTTCCCACACTGGATGCAGGACCTAGGTGGTGCCAGGGTGTAAGCTCAAGGTGAAGGAAAGGAAAACAAATATACAATCCGCTTTCAGCTCTTTAAGTGGCAGCCAGTGTAGCACAGCTCTGGGCCTGTGCTGGTCTTAAGTACAGGAGTAAAAGCCACTACCTCTTCCGAGCCAGAGTCTAGTGCTCTGGATGAGGGTCCTGGCCTGGGATTTGTCACGAGCAGGTGTGTGGTCCTGGGCAAGCCCCTCAGGGGACTCCTTAGAGAAATCAGAACCGGGCCAGAGGTCCTGCACGGTCTTCTCTAGCTTGGAGACTCTATGTGCTCAGCAATCTTAAACAAGGAAATCAGCTCCAACTGGCAGTAAAGTGAAAAACAAAGGATCAAGGACAAGTGTGTGTAGAGGCACCTCAGCCCTCATTTGACATGTCCCCTGCAGGGGTAGTTCATTGTATCATTCTTATTTAGAAAGCCAATATAAATTGTTGCCTATACTTGCCAAGAGTCTTGGAAATTTTTCACTAGGTCTTACTTTATTATACCTACATAACTTTTAAACAATATCCTAAGCATTCTTGAGTGTCATACAGAATAGTAGACTAGTACATCTTACCCCAGAGAGAATGGCTATGATCAAGAAATCAAATAGTAGCTGGGCATGGTAGCACACACCTGTAATCCCAGCACTCAGGAGGCTGAGGCAGGAGGATTGTTGTGACTTTGAGATGAGCCTGGGCTATAAAGTGAGCACAAGGCCAGCCTGAACTGCATAGTGAGGCCCTTTCTCAAAAAAAAAAAAAAAAAAAAAAAAAAGAATAACAACAAATGCTGGTGATGCTACAGGGAAAGAGGAAATTTATTCCAGTTTATAGGAATGTAAACTGGTACAACCAGTGTGAAGCTTCCTAAAAAAAAAAATAAATAACTGGAAACTCCATTCAACATAGCTATACTAACCTTCTAGGTATCTTCCCAAAAGAGTTGAATACATCATATAACAGTGATATATTCATATGCATGTTTATAGCAGAGCAATTCATAATAGCTAGTCTTAGAAGCAGCCTATAGGTTCATCCACAGATGGATGGGTAAAGAAAATATGGTATTTACACACAATGGAGTTCTACTCTGCTGGAAAGAAAGGCAAACTTGAGTCATCTGTAGGGAAATGGATGTACCTCAAGACAATAAGGTTAAGTGAAATAAATCAGACACATAGCTTTAGTATTGCATGGTTTCTCTTGCACAAAAAACCCAAAATATAAATAAAGAGCAAAATAAGAGACTTTTCAGGTGGGAAGGAGACAGATCTTTCTCAAATGGAAATTAAATCAAGAGATTGGGGAAGTGGAGGGTAAGGGAACAAAAAAGGAATTAGATTACATTATATACATGAACCCACAAGAACTGTGAACATCATATACTACAACCATGTACTAATAAGAAATAAAAACTAGAAAGAAATCAGGCTTAGATGAGTGCCAGCTTAAAAATGCTTAGCAGTTAGTGTGGACTGCTATGTTATCTGCAAATAGAAACTACATTCCTTTTAAAAAATAAAATAGAATACTCAAAACTCACAGATTGAAAATACAGATAATCCTGGGCTTACCATGGGGCTACCTTCTGGTAGACTCATCACAGGCTGAAAATGTCATTAAATTGAACATGCATTGACACACCCAACCTACTGAACCTCACAGCTCCCTAGCTAGCCTGCCTAACATGCCCAGAACGCTTGGACTCACCTACAGCTGCCCTTGATGAGACACACAAGCACAAAACACAGCATCCAAAACCCTGGCGACGCAACATGCCAGAGAGCACCTGCTGTTTGTGCCCTGACCGTTTGGCTGACTGACGGCTGCGGCTCCCTGCATGTTGGTGGTCCTGGGAAAAGAGCAAAATTATGAGCTTGAAGTATCTTTTTTATGGGATGCATGTCACTTCCACACTGTCACAGTGGAAAAGTCGTCAGAAGTCAAGGACCATCGGAAAAACCATCAGAAGTCAAGGACCGCTGTAACTGGAAGTTCAGAAACTGGATGGTCCCGTAGCTGCTGGGTGGCCAGGTCCGAGCTCTCCCCCAACCTGCTTCTCCCCCAGCAGAGGCCAGCACAGTGTCAGTACCTCCGGAGATGAAGGACATAAAGTCACATTTCCTAATGGGCCGCTCCCAGCAAAACCCAGGTAATGCAAATCTGGAAGAACAGATGTAAGCGCAATCATAGTTGAGCGCGATCCCTGCCAGTACTGCAGCAGGCAGGGGCGGAAGGCAGCCAGGTGTGTTGGAGCTTGGGAGCCACAGCCGCGGTCACTGCCCCTTTTCAGATACCATGGTTTCGTGCAACGCAACTCTGAGTTCACAGATAGTTGCTTTTCCCTTGGGGGAAATAGGTGAACTGATTCCAGAAGACTTGGGGTTGTCTTCCTCAGTAAGAATGAGGACAAAGTGTGCACACACAGAACGGGTTTTATTGCACTGGACCTCTTGTGGGCTGTGTGCTTTTAAATCAGTCAGTGTGGAGCCTGTTAAATGCTCACCTGCTAATGACAAAGCTTTTCCTTCCTTTGTTTTACAGTGGCATCACGTTTGTTTGTTTTAACCTCTCTTCGCTTCAACAAGAGTAGAACAGTGTTGTCAGGGGAGCATCAGCTCAGATCAGCACACCACGGCTGCCATTTTCACACTTCTTAGCTCCGTTCATGCACGTTTTTACCTGAACACGATCATACTGTTGACCAGTTCGGTGATCTGATTTCCTCCCTTACGTCCCACTTTCCACAGTCCCTGCGACTGGCATTAGACGGCTATCATTTAGTGGCCAGGGCGGAGTGCTAGCATGTCCCTGTTCTTGGCTACTGGGACTGCTTAGATGGAATTGTCGCAGAGACATAGAAAGCGATTTGGAGGGATTGCCCCTTGGGAGAAGACACAAGCAGACCCAGCTACGCGACCGGACGCTGACAGGCCAGGGAGGGACGGCTGGTGGGTAGTAACCCGGCCGTGGCAGGGACGGAACCCCACCGACAGTGTATAACCAAGGTGCAGATTAATAGGCAGAAACTTAGGATGACCACCACGCAGGGCCAGCTCCGCCCCTCGTTCCTGCCGCCTTGCTCCGGGACGGAGGACGCCTCGGTGGTCTGCGCGGACTAACGGGCACCCTTCGCCCGCCGCCTGGGCATCGGTGGTGAGGGACGGGACGTGCCCCGCCGGGGCGGAGCGGGCGGGTCCGCCTCGGCCGTCGGCAGCAGTGGGTGGGGGACTGGCCTTCCCGCGTCCTCAGCGAGTGGAGCAAGAGCAGGAGAGATACCCCGGACTTCGCAGGAGAGAAAGAAAGGGCGGCGGCAGGTGGAGGTGGAGGAGGATGACCGCAGAGCACGGGTCTGGAAATGCCACAGGCAAGGGTGCGGGGGCCGGGCAGAGGCCCGGGGCGGGCAGAGGTGGCTGCGAGGCCGGACTGAAGCGGCTCTTTCCTCCCTGGGCGGTGGGCAGGCTGCGCGCCCGGAGCCGGGGGCAGGGTCTGGGAGGGGTGTTGAGGCTCGGG
>NW_004955421.1:24092851-24125085 GCF_000276665.1 Chinchilla lanigera | reverse complement strand
GGGCGCGAGCGCAGCCCCGCAGCCGCCAGTCCCCGAGCTCCTGCGTGTCCCGCCGGCTCGCACTGCGGTCGCGGAGCTCTGGCCCCGCCATGCTCCTGCTCCTGGGGCTGTGCTTGGGGCTGCCCCTCTGCGCGGGGTCGCAGCAAGAGGCCTGGAGCTGGGGTGGCCCTGCAGAGCAAGTAAGTGCGCGAGCCCAGGGAGCCGGGCGCCGGGCGCGCCTGCTGTCCCTGCCCTCCGCCTCCCGGGCCCGCGTGGCTCCCGGACAGGCTCCCTCGGGCCCACCAGACGCCAGCAGGGGCCGTCACCTCCCTCCGCTTTCACACCGCGCCTGTCCGCGGCGCTCTGCCCCGGGCTTGCGGTGCGCTGGCCGCGGCGGGCCAGCTCTGCGTGGTCTCGGCGCCGGCCCGCGCGGGGCCCGACGGCGTCTCTTGTTCCTCCCCGGGAGGGGACCGTCCTGCTGCAGAGAAGCTGATGACGAGCTCCCGTCTTTGCTGCGGGTGTGAGGTCCTTGTGGCTACCGCTGCTCATTCAGGGAGGAGAGGCAGTCTGGGAAAAGTCGCCAGCTCCTGGAGGCCTCGGCGGCCCCCTCTGCAAATCGGGAGCGCACGGCCTTCCCAGTCGGCTCTTACCGGTGGGTCAGCGGCTTCAAGGCGGCCTGCCACCCGCCGGCACCAAGACACGAAGCATCTGGGTCTCTTGCGTTCATGTCTGTGCATTTGTCCGAGTTTGAGTTTTTACTGGCTTGGCCCTGCGGGTGAACGCGAGCCCTCCGCACGGCGTGAGGGGACCGCGAAAGCCCCGAGAAGCGCAGGGCAGGTTCACACCTGTATCCCCGGTGTGACATCGCTGTAGGCCTCGGGCGGCGAGTCGCTGTCGGAGTGGACAGCGCTATTCAGACGCATCTTTTAAATGATGAGCTGCTTAGCTTAACGCATGCTTTTGCGAGATGAAAGGAGCATATAGGTAGGGCCACGTCTCCCTTTTCCAGCCTCTCGTTTTGAAGAGCGGGTCCAGAAGAGGGAATCTGCGCAGACATTGGAAGGTCATCTTCCTGCCGTCTGGCGGGCTCTGATCTGTAAAGTGGAAATGGTGGTGATTCTCTCCAGGGCTCGTCCTGCAGAGTGACCAATAAAAACCCCAAGAGGCTTTTGTGGTGGAGGCAAAGGCAGGCTCGGGTGCGGGCTGGTGCCCACACTGCGGCTTCCGGGTGTGTGGCCAGGGCGAGCCCTTCGTTTCTCCCGGCGGTCCTTCCCTCGTGGCCGCAGCAGGGACCGCGGCTCCTCTGAGCTGGCCCGCGAGGACTGCGCCGGCTGTGGGAAGGACCGGCTCACAGGGTGGCGGCGGAAGGTGTTTCCGCGGGTGGTTCAGGGCACGCACTCGGCTGCCTGGGCTTGGGTCCTGATTCTGCCCCTTACCGGCTCTGTGTCCATCTGCTGCCTCAGTTTCTTGTGCTGCAAACGTGGAAAAGTAGTAGCTGTGCGGACTGGGGGAATTCACGCACAAACGTGCTCGGAATGGGGTGGGGTTAGGGTCAGCTATCACCAGCTGCTGGGCTTGAGCGGCAGAAGTGCTGCGGGAAGGAATTTAGGGCACAGATGCTGAAAGTTTTCTGAGAGGTGGAGGGAGGCGCGCGTGGGAGGGACCGAAACAAAGACCCTGTTTCTGAGCGAGGAGGACCCACGAAGCTCTAAGGCCCGCAAGCCCAAGCAGGCTTAACACTGCACTTTCCTTCTTGGAAAGATGTGGACTTGGCCCGTTTTGCTGACTTCATACATTTTATTTCTTCAGCGCCTGGCTCATACTTGTCTCGAAGATGACTAACTCAGAGGGAAAAGTCTAGAATGTGAAGTCGGGGAAGCAATACAAAATTAAGTTGTGTTAAGTACTGGTACCAAGTCCCCACAATTAATGCAGTCATTATGTGCTGCAAACGTGTCCTGATAAAATTAAAAATTCAAAATATAAACTTCTGAATTATAAAGAAAATTTGCAGTTTTACCCGTGATCCATACTTTTTCAGAAAATTACCTTTTTTTGTGTGGGTGTGCGGCAAGATTTAAGAGACAGGTTCCAGCACCAGACTTCCTGGGTTCAAGTCCTGGCTGTGTGCTTGCTGGAGATTACTTAGTATTTCTGAGCCTCTACCTCGGAATGAGGATGATAAGGTCACCTACTGAAAAGCATTTTAAGCAGGTGTGGTGGTGCATGCCTGCAATCCCGGTGCCCAGGAGGCTGAAGCAGAAGGAGCACCACGAGCTACTTAGCGAGTTCAAGACCAGCCTGAACTGCAAAGCTGTCTCAAGAAAAAAAAAAAAAGATTTTAAAGAGTGAAAGCATCAATATCATTAAATTTTAGAACAGAAGTTAGGAATGTTCTACCCTTAAGTATTATGGTCTTCAAAATGATATATAAACTTAGTTTTTAACAGAACATGTAAATGCATGCAAATTTTAACGTAATTAAGCATGCCTACTTACACTGCAATTCTTGTTTGTCATTTACCTTATTAAAGGTAAAAGCACTAGTGACACTTTAGATTCAGATTCCTTGCTTTGTCCCTTACTGTCCACTCCATGTGTAAACTATGCTACCCATAAAGGAGTAATTAGTAAAATGAAATGGTTTCCAACCTTCTAAGTGCCCCAAAAGTCACTTGGGGACTTCATTAAACATCAGTAGTATAGATCCATTAGGTGTGGTGGGGTCGGGGTAGGGGACAAATGGTTTTGATACAGGTGATCCTAGGACCTTGAATAAGACTAAAAGAACCTCTTGCACCTATAAATCCAGCATTCTGGGAGGCTGAGGCAGGAGGACTGCCAAGTTTGAGCTCAGCCTGTGCAACTTAGAGACTTTTTGGGCCCCTGTTTCAAAACAAAAACAAAACCAAAAACAACCTCAGCAGCAATTAAGGCCAAGGATGTAGCTCAGTGCAAAGGCCCTAGGTTCAATTGTAGTACTGCTTTAAAAAAAAAAAAAAAAGGACCTAAAGAATCTTTTAGGAAATTAGCATTAGAAAGGAGTTCTCTTGTATAAAATCAGTCTGGTACAATATACTGATTTATGTGTTTTGCAACTTTAAAATTTATATGGTAATATAAATATGATAGGGCTGTAGTCCTATTATTACAAAAGCAGTTTTAAATTTATTGAAACATTAATAGCTACTAGTTATTGAGTGTCCAGTGGCCCAGAGAGTTTGCTGGGAGCTTTATGTAAAAGAAGTCAGAAGAAATACAGTGTTGTGGCTGAAAGCGCTCCAGCTGGAGCCAGACTGTGTGGGTTGAAATCGGCAGCACTGCTTCTGGGCTGGGTGTCACTGTGTGTCAGCTCCTTGGCTGTGAACTCCGCCACTCACGAGATGGGATGGTGGGTGGCTCCTAGCACATAAGGGACGTGGCTCTATTGGGGAGGGAAGTAAAATTTGCACAGTTTTAGGTCCTTTAGAGAAAGAATATTAAATTACAACTATACAATTAGGTGCTAAGGTGGCCATTTATTTAAAATGATAAAGCACAGCAGATTACATATTTTGTCAACCTGAGAAATACCATAGATATCACCCATTGCTAGGTGCCTCTTACAAGTGAGGGAACCTCAAATTTATAGTCTATTACATTTCTAAATCATAACACAGTATTAAAGATTGCTTGCTGGCCTGTGTGAGGCCCTGCATTTTATCTCCATTACTGCTAGAAATAATAATTTAAAAAATTAGATAAAAAATAATAAACCCATTGGGTGCTCTTCAAGGTTGTGGTGAGGATTAAGTGAGTGAATTCAGGTGAAACATTTGCATATAGGAAGAAAGAAGGCACTATTAGCTGTTTTTTACTATTTATGTACAGCCTCATGAAATCTCCAAGAACCAGTTCAAGGTCTCAGTGTATCTGTTTTATAAAAGACAGCTGGGGAAGTCCAGGAGAAGTGACATACCTAGGCCACTACGTGCAGAGCTGGATTAGAGCCCAAGTGTGTTGACTGCCAAAGCTGGCGCTCTCAATAAATCCACTAATAGCAGGCTACTCTCATATTTGTAACTTAGTTTGTTTAAATGTGACTTTAATTTGTAGCTCCTGGCACATAGACAGTGTTCAATACATGTTGGTCATAATTCAAACATCTACTGTGGTGATACATTTCCAATTCTGGGAACTAGACATTTTCTGCACTTAAGATTTTTTCCAAATTATTCCCCATGATCCTGTCTTTACATTTAGGGGAAAATTGAGAGCTGAGACAATTTTTTTAAAAAATTCTACAAAATAAAGCCTGTAAAAGAGTTTTGCAAGCTGCAAGCCCCTTAGTAATGATTCCCTTATGGGCAGGAGCATGATTGCAGAAAAGAATTGCAGAACTGAAAGGGAAAGGAGGGTGTTGTGTGAGAAATTCCAGAAATTTGCTCACTCCCAAACCAGCCATGGCTCATTTCGTGGGGGCAGGAAAAAAGGGTGGGGAGTCCTGAGAACTGGGTGATGAATTGTATGTGTCTTTGTGTTCTTGATTCTCAAAGGCTAGGGCGCTCAGATTTAAGGAAACCCTACTTAAGGTACTGTTAGAATTGTGGTCAGAAATGCCGGTAATGCTTCTGCATCCAAAGACCAGCAAAATCCATGTGGAAAGATGGAACTATCGAACGAAGAGCTTAGTTTTTCTTTTTTGGAAGGGGCGTGTACATACTGAACCACTCACAGTCTTCCCACAAGTAGGGTCTGTTTCCTGTATTTTCCACAGGGAAAGAAAGAAAAGTAGGTGACTTACTTTACAGCCAGTTGATTTTTTTGGCCCCAAATCTTCCTGGAAGTTGTTCAGAATTTTAACTCAAATTTGAAGCTTCTCCCATCACTAAGGTGTAACAAGGCACCTCAGTTTGCAAGTGGTTAGTAGCTGAACAACTTGCAGCAACATTATCCCAAAATAGGAGCGGTTTGGGGCAGATGATATAGAATCACTCACATGGAAATACTTTCAGATTAGCACTTCTAGACTTGGTGATAAGTGGCATCCCATGTGAGTTTCCGACATCTAGCCGTGGTTTTGTTCCTGGTTCTGTAGCAGCTCTCTAAGGTAATAGACTGCTTAGTTGAGTATTTCAGAAAATCCTCAGAAAAATGGATGCTGGCTTGTTGATCAAGTCCTCAAGTTCATCTGGAGTCATAGATTCGGTGATAGAGCACAAAGGGGTTGCAACTTGCAGCTTTACTGGTTTTATTTTTTAGGGAGAGGAACACGCAGATTTCCTTTCATGCTTTCTTACCAGTCAGCTTGAGTCAGTCAAGCATCCAGATCCAAGCGGAGGGATATACCATGAAATTAGGCTTTGTCCCTCCTGTCCCTTCTCACATTCTTCCCACTGATGGACTGTTAGTCAGCTGTTAGTTACCATAACAACTACCTGAGGAAGTCACCTTATAAAGAGAGATTTACTTTGGCTCAGGGCCTCAGAGGGTCCAGTCCGTGATCACCTGGCCACATTGCTTGTAAGCCCATGGCGAGGCAGCATATCATGGGAGAGGAGCATAGCAGAACAAACCAGTAGGTGATTACATTTTCTGTTATGTTTTCATGAGTATATTTCTTTTATTTTCTCTTTAAATTACATAGTATGGTCCTTGATGGCAGAGATCATGGCTTATATTTCTTAATAAATATTATGGTTTGGACAACGTATGTTCTGATGTTGGAGAAATAAGCTAGAGCCAGAGAATTCTATGGGAGTCATCTCTTAAATCTATGGGCTGGGGCTGCAAGGAAGTTGGTGGAAGCTCTAAGTTTGCTATTTATAGTTGTTATTGCCATGAAGCTGAAAGTTAGTTACTTGTCTGTCCCTAGTTTCCACCCCCAGAGTCATTATTTTCTTTCTTTTTGTTTTATGGAAAAAAGTAAAACAAAATTCCATAACAGAAGTATAAGAGAATAATGATGGTTAATACATTGAGTATTATTATCTGTAAAGTAGTTAATCAGAGTAAAAGATATGGGCATAAAAATTCTCTAAATGATATTAGCACAAACCTTCCTTTGCAACGAGTTAAGAAAAACTAGTAGTATAACTGTCTTGTATTTTGGGTTTTTTTCCTTTTCCCTTCCTTCCTTTCCCCTTTCCCCAATCCTAGTTCATTTTTCCTTTTGAACAATTTCTTGTACATTTGACAATATCTATTGTACATTTGACAATATCTATTGTACATTTTGGACCTTATTTACTCTTTCAGTTTCTTACATCAGGAAGATAATGCGATGTTTACACATGTGAGTCTGACTTATTTCACTTATGAGTATGGTCTCCAGTTGCATCCATTTACCTATAAAAGTCTCAAATTTGTCTTTCTTTATGGCTGAGTAGTACTCTATTGTATAAAAAGACCACATCTTCTTTATCCATTCTTTGGTTGATGGGCATTTGGGTTGGTTCCAAGATTTAGCTATTACAAATTGTGCTGCTATAAACATAGGTACACATAGATAGCTGTGGTATGATGTTTTTAATTCTTCTGGGAAAATACTCAGAAAGGGAAAGACTAGGTTAAATAGGACCTCTAATCCTAGTTTTTTGAGGAATTTCTATGCTGATTTCCACAGTGTTTGCACCAGTCTACACTCCCACCAACAGTGGAAAAGGGTTCCTTTTTCCTCACATTTGTTATTGATTGATTTCTTAATGATAGCCATTCTTCCTGTAGTGAAATGGAACCTCAGTGTTGTTTTATTTTTTTTTATTTATTTTTTTTTCTTCCGGTACCAGGAATCGAACTCACGACCTTGAGCTTGCCAGGCAAGCACTGTGCCACTGAGCTAAATCCCCAGCCCCCTCAGTGTTGTTTTAATTTGGGTCTCTTGAATGACCAATGATGCTGAACATTTTTTCATATATTTATTTACCATTTGTATTTCTTTATTTGAGAAGTGTGTATTCATCTCAGATGCCCATTTTTTGATTGAGTCTTTGAATTTGACCCTCATATTCTTATAAAAATGGAAAAACACTCAAAAACAAAAAAAGAATCAGGAATTCCAAACCAAACCAACAGTGATGACACTGGTCTCATTTGCCCTCCAGTCCTAGCTGGCATCAGGAATTTGTCTGTACTGGGATGTTTTGGTTCTGGTTCAAGCTAAGTTTAAATGTGTATTGAAGTGTAGCCATAGTGATCCCCTGAGACAGTAGATAGTCATCTCAAAAATGAAAAAACAACTTCTCTTGTTCTCCTTAAAGCTTGCTTATTTTCTTGGAAAACCTATTTTACAAAGGAGGAAACTTCAAAGAAAGTACTTCAGGTCACACAGAGAATCTAATACCCGGGAGAGGCTTGGCTCTCCTTCCAACCATAGTTATTTTAAGTGCTCCCCAGTCTATTCCACAATTTTAGGGAGGGAGAGACCTGAGGTGAGCCTGCAGAGCTCGTGAAGAACTTGCCTAGGATCCTTACTATGGCCTTCCATCGGTTCCCCATGCACCTCAGCTCATGATAGAAAGCAGAAAACAGCAGAAATTGTTTTCATTTGCAGTCAAAGGGGTTGTCAATCTAAATCCTATACTATTGCTATTTATATTCTATTAAATAGGAGCTTATAGGGGGCCAGGGATTAGCTCAGCAGCACAAGCACCTATCTAGCAAGCATAAGGCCCTGAGTTCAATTCCCAGTACTAAAAAAAAAAATGGAGGCTATGTCATGGGTTATAGAGTTAATTTCCATATTAAAATATATTATGTACACTGTATTTATGCAAATATATTTTGTATAGTTGCATTTATGCAAATATTATGTATTTGTATTCATGCAAATGTGTATTTATATTTATGTTAATATATTTGTATGTTTGAATATATATATTTGGAGGAGTAAGGAGAGGACAGGATTAAAACAATTTCTGTTATACTTTCAGGTTTTAAAATGTAAATATACTTGTTGTTTATTCTGTTGCAGCAATAATATATGTTAATTTGTTAAAAATTGGATATAGAAAAGTGTAAAGAAAAGCAGTTAACCCATCTAAAAGTAATAGCCCTTAGCATTTTGGTACACATGCTACATGTAAAAACAGTATACTTAAAAAAACAAATGATTTTTAAAATACTGTTTTGTCATTTAATATTTAAAAACATCTGAGTATATCTATCAGGATAAGCTAGGTTACACACAATCTCCCAATCTCTATATCTTACATAACAAATATCTATTTCTTGCTTATACAAGGTGTCCATCTTGGGCTAGCAGTAGAACAAGCATGCACTTTTCAATCGCATGTGAACCTGGGCTTGATAGAGCAGGTACCACTGCAAGCACTGCTAATTACTGTACCAGAGGGAGAAGGGTGTTTTGCAGGATCAGATGTCTGTATTTTAGTCCTTGGCCCAGAAGTGACAGATGTTATTTACATTATTTGGCTAGAGTAGTATTGGCCCCACCTACTCACAGGGGTAATCCTGGCAGAGAACTAGAAAAATATTTGGTGAACAGCATGAAAGTCCAGTAACATGAGCATTTATTGATGTCAGTAAGTATACATTCACGTCATTATCTTCGAGAGCTGTATTGTAATTAATCAGTGTCTCATGATATATTTAACCAAATCACTTTTAAGGGTGTTTTAGACTATTTCTAAAATTATGAAAAATTGTTTTAAACCTTGCAAATAACTTTTCCTATACCTTAATTTTTTTTCTACTGATTCCTCCCTTATGCTACTTTAAGTGTTATATTAAATTTGACTGCAAGTAGAATTTTGAATTAAAAGACATGAATATAGGTGTAATATAAAATATTATAGTTACTTTGGAAAACAGTTTGGCAGTGTCTTAAAAAGTTTAATTTACCATATGACCTAGGAACTCCATTTGGAGGGAAATAATGTATCTCCAGTGCAAAGAATGGACTGCGAATGCTCATTCAGTGCTTTTTCCAGTTCCGAATTATTCGTATAGCTAAAAGATAGAGGCTATCTAAATGAGCATCAGCTGGTGAACAGATAATCAGAATATAGTCTAGCCACACAAAGGGATATTATTCAGCCAAGAAGAGAATGAAGTGCTGATTGCTACAATAGAGACAAACATTGTGCTAAGTAAAAAAGGCTAAGCACAAAAATCTACGTACTGTGTGATTCCATTCCTATGAAATGAGCAAAATGGGCAAAGCCATATAGAGAAAGTAGGTGAGTGATTACCTCGGGGTGGGGAGAAAGGGAGACGGAGCAGTGATGGGTAGGGATGCACGTTTCTTGGTGGGCTAATAAGAATGTTCGAATTTACTACGGTGGTAGTTAGTCAACTCTGTGTAGATAGTAACAAACATTTTCTTGTGAACAAAATGAGTGAATTGTGTTGTATGTAAATTATACCTCATAAAACTGTTTAAAATATCCGTAAAGTCTGGGCATATTTTTCAAGTTTCTAATTTACATCGTCAAATTGCTCTCCAGAAGGGAAAATGTATCGGTCATAGTGATCACTGCTTATGCTGGTATTATTTAAACAGGGATTTATCACGAGTAGTGGACAACAATGGGCTAAAACCTTCCAATCTGTCCCAAGGGTCGTGTTGATTATTACTGTGATTTTGCTTAAAAGATGGTTTTATTCACCTTTATAAAAGATGTATGCATATATATGTATTCATGCTTTATATACATAACAGCAAGAAGTTAATGTCAAGCCAAAAAATTCAATGAAACAATGCAAACACCCTTAATTATCTGTCCTTGTCATTTTATCTAGACTCCTCCTGCAGATTTAAAAGCAATCAGATGACAAGGTACTGTCACCTCTTGGGTCAAGGGTCAACCTGGTCTGAGAGAGATGGATTCAAATTCTGCAGTGGAAACAAAGTCTCTGCTAAAAAATCAAAGCTACTTTTCAGGATGAATAGTTCTTTCGGTGAATCTGAATGCATTGTAACGCCCCCATAGAGGCCGCTGAAGGCTGCCCTCTCAGTCCTGTGTCTCCTCTCTTCTCTCCTAGGTTGGACTCAGGGTCCCGAGGCAGCTGAGGCTGGTGCAGAGGCTGGTACGTATACTCACGGCACATCTCCGACGCCGTTCTCCTCCCTTTTCCTTGTTCGGAACCAGGTACCCCTTTGCATGTGCGCCCTCCCGAGCTTGTAATCACGTGTACAAGATTCTAACAAAGCCAAGCAGCAGATTCTTTCATTTCTTTTTTTGAAGTAGCTTTTTCTTCCTTTGGAAAAAATTTGATGATTTTAGTAGAACTATATAAGGACAAAGCATGGGATTTTAAAAATTTCCTTAAAAAATATCTAAATATAACCTCTGTTTATTGTTTATGACATCCTTACCCAGGAAATGAAGACTTTGTTGTGAGATAAACAGCTAAAGCAGCCAGAGAACTCACATCTGAATGTTAAAATGACACGTGATGAATACTGGGCCTGCCCTCAGTGTGTTTGAAGGTTTACAGATTGGAACTTGAGCAAATGTTTAGAAACACAGGAGGTTATGAGGTGTGACAGAAAAATATGCTGAATTTTAAACAAATTTTGCAGTAAAAGACACATTTCCTTTACTGTCCTTCAGGATACCCCCTTGCTTCAAACACACTTATCCCACAATTCCTGCAATTTTCTGAAGCAGTTCTGGAAGTCTGTGTGTTCGGTTGCACTGTCATGGTTGCCTGGATGTCCTGAGTTTATTCAAAACATTTATTCCATTCGCTGTCACTTTGGCTTTGAGGAGGAGCCACGGTTGCAGGTGCCAGGTCCGGTGGGTGAGGGGGGTGACGACACACACAGCGTCGTGTTTTTGCACGTCTGCTTTTCCATTCGATGGCCCTTGGCAGCCGCAGTCTTTGATCACACCTCGTAAAGACTCAGAAAGGGGCCTTTCAGAACTGCTTCAGCAGGGGGCGAGAATGACGGCACACGTTTGAAGCAAGAGGGACTATTTTGAGGTGAGTGAACGGCAATGTGTTTTTTACTGTAATAATTTTTAAAGTATTTTAAACATTCACTGTATATTTTGACCACATGATGTGTTTTTTAAAAATCTCAATTCTTCCTTATTCCTGCAGTGAATTATCACAATGTGGGGACGTTTAGTGAGGAGTTCTCACACCCCTTTCTCTGGCAGGCGTCTAAGTCGGTTTATCTCTACAAGTGTCACTGTCATTATTGCGTCTGCCCTGGGACTCCGCTGTCTTTTCTCTTCCTCCTCTTCTTCCTCCTCCGTTGTGCTGTCTTCCCCTTTCCTGCCCCTGCTTCCCCGTAACCCCAACTTTGTCAGCCTAGTGTTCATTCTTCTCTGTTTCCGCCATGCCCACATAAGCGTGATACACGTAGGTACGTGAACATGTCAAGCACAGCAAGGCATCTGGAAGTTTCCCTGCTTCCCAGCTAACAAGTTGTTACTGTTTCTTGGGAGTTAGCAGGAAACAAGAGCGTAGGAGGTCAGAGACCTGGTGCGTGTTACCACTGACAGCAGCCGCAGTGGCCGAGGACAGCATTAGCTTGGTTCCTCAGTCCCAGCTCCTGCGTGGTGATACAGAGAGGGCCGGGGGGCACGCACACATGAACTTGGTTACACTACATATGCGTGACTCTAGTATGGAGAACCAGACTCCAGACTGATCCTTGTCTGTGGAGGGAGATACTGTCTTCACTATTCCGCATACTCAGCCATCTTGCCTCCTGCGCTGGAGGAGACACCACCTGTGTTCCAGCTGTTTGTTGTACAGGCATCCTGACGCAGGTGGTTCAGAACACAGGCAGCTAGTTTTTGTGCTTGTCAAATGTGCAGAAACACCAGACTCATGGAGAATGGTTTCCCAACAACATATGCGTACACCACTCATTCATTCATTCATTCATTCATTCATTCATTCAACAAAATAGTTTTGGGAGTGTCTGTGACCTGTTCAGCACTGCTGTAGGCACTGGGATACAGCGATGATAAAACAGACAGAATATCCTCTCTTATACAGAGCTCAAAAGTGGGGAGATTAAGGCAAAAAGACAAAATATGTATTAATAGTTGGGAAGAAGACAAATATCACTGAGAAAACACACCAGTGGAAGATGGAGAAGCTTATATACATTTGCACATATGAGGTTTCTGATCATTGCTTTAACACAGTGAGCACATACAATGATAGCTGATGTTTACTGAGGGCATACTACATGCGGGGCGTGGTTCTAAGCACCTTTCTTTTCTTTTATGGTACCAGGGATTGAACCTAGGGCCTTGGGCATGAGTTACCTTCCCAGACCTTTCTCTCTCTCTCTCTCTCTCTGTACCGGGAATCAAACTCAGGGCCTTGCTGCGCCACTGAGCTACATCCCCAGCCCTTCCCTTCCTTCCTTCCTTCCTTTCTTTCTTTCTTTCTTTCATTTCTTGAGAGCAGGTCTTGCTAAATTGTCCAGGCTAGACTTCAACTTGTGTTCCTCCTGCCTCAGCTTTCCTGCATGCTAGGATTATAGGTTCATTCTAAGTTTGCAGTATTTGACAGATGAAAGGATTGAGATTAAGAGGTACTGAGTAGCTTTTCCAAGACCACACAGTTGGTAAGAGATGGCAGAGCCAGGATTGCCTCCCAAACATCTGGAAGTTTCTGGGTCCGTGCTCCTAAGTAATGCACCAAACTGCCCTTTAGTTATATGTATTCCTCTATTTCCTATTATTTTCACCTAAATAAAAGTACTTTATCTGGCATAGCTGTACCCATTATTTAGATGGTGACAAATCTCCTGTCGGCATACATAACTTATAAAGCATTCTGCTACTGATGAAAACTCAAGTTCTTTCCAGTTTTCTTTGCCCCATAAACAGTGCAAAAAGCCCAACAATCTGTCTTTTGTATATACTATTATTCACAGTTCACTTAATGCTATGCTTTATATTTTCAGAGGAAGCACTGCTGATCCAAAGTAACGTGAATTTTAAATTGTGATAAATTTTGCCAGATTCCTTTTTGAATACTGTTACTTTTAATACTATATTAATTCCATTTCTACCAGCAGGGATGAATATGCACATTTCTGCTAGCGATCAATATAATTACGCTTTTTGATTTGTCAACCTCTTAGACATAAAAGGACATGTCCTTGTTCATTTTGCTTGCATTTTTCTATGTACAAATTTGCACATTTTAAAATAGATTTGGTAGGCATTCAGAGCAGTTCTTCTCCAAATTGCTTTTATTGGGTCATTTGCCCACCTTTCTATTGTGTTTTTACCCCCTCGTGGTCAATTTATCAGAGATCTTTGCATATTATAAGTGCCTTCTGGCTTCTGAGGTGGAAGATTCCTCTACAAATCTCTCATTTGTCTGTTAACTTTGTTCATGGTATATTTGCCATATAAAAGTTTTAAGTTCATAAGTGATAAACAAACCTATCTTTTCTTTTATAGTTTCTAAGTTTTTGTTCTTGGCCACAAAGATTTTCTTCACTCCTTAACTTAGCTTGTTTATATAATCTTTTAGATTTTCTTAGAAACCTCTTAGAATTTTCAAAAAATCTTGTATTTATATTTATTATATTTTTTTCAGTACTGGGGACTGAACCCAGGGCTTCCACATTGAACTACATTCCCAGGACTTTAAAAAATTTTAAATTTTTAGACAAGGTCTCACTAGGAACCTAAACTGCCCAGGCTGGGTTCCCGGCGTGCTTGGTTACAGAGATGCACAACCATGCCCGGCTGCTGTTAGAAGTTTTAACATGAACTTTGCCTACCCGGATGTACCGGGATGATCTCTCCCGCAGTAGACCTGGCACATCACGCTCCCCTGCGAATGTCCTCCATGCCTCTGCCTCCCCTGGAGGATAGAATCCGAGCATGTATGAGACCCTGCGTGATCTGGCTCCGGCCTGTATCTGCGGTCTCGGCTCGCTGTGTGAGTCTGCTGTCTCTGATGCTCTAACCACCTCACACCAACTACAGGCCTCTGAATGAGCCACACTGCACTCAGTGAACAGAATGTGTGTGGTAACAGCTGGGAAACGCCTTTGTCCTCTGTTTCGGGTAATAACAATATACACTATATTGTTTTTTTCAAGAAGGAGAGGAGTTAATGTTTCATAAGTATCTTTGGACTGCCACACCCTAGCGTTTCCCTCTGTATGAGGGAAAGTGGAAGTAAATGATTTCTAAAGAGGTTGAGAAACTCCCGTATTTATGGTATCTAAAGAATGGTTAGGCCAGAATAAAACCTCAGAAGGTTAACCTTGTGGGCGGAGACACTGGGGCTCGGGTGCTGGCAACTGCTGTCCCAAACATTCCGC
The DNA here is from genome assembly GCF_000276665.1 of Chinchilla lanigera. Lineage (NCBI taxonomy): Eukaryota > Metazoa > Chordata > Mammalia > Rodentia > Chinchillidae > Chinchilla > Chinchilla lanigera. Next base: position 24,110,846 of record NW_004955421.1, on the reverse strand, counting down.
AGTCACATTTCCAGATGGCAGCGTGGTAATTCAGGACATTAGGTTGGCTTGATTTTAAGTAACTCACATGAGTCATACAAAAGCCTTTGGTCCCTTAGGCAGCTAATTAAGACACTCCCTGCCTCAAAATACTTTTCCATCTGTTTTGGTATTGTCAGAAAAAATAATAAAGAACTTACATTATGTCACAGGAAGGTGAATCTTTTTGCCCCCTATTTTGTAGTTGATATCGCCAACCAAAATTGTCACTTACGTGGAAATATGGAAGACATGCTGGATTTTTGAGAGCTGTGCAGTGGGAAATGTTGAGGCAACTTTTATTATGTCTCTTGCTTTATGACACATTTTCATAAACTTGTACCACTTGAAAGCCTATATTTGCTTTGCAGTGTCATTTCATGACTATTTTCGCCTGCCTGTCTGATGTACTTGTCGCAGTGTGCCCTCGTTTCTAGGTAAAGTGGCCTCTGTACTATGCTGGGCCGGGCCTGGGATCTTTTCTGTGTTGGTGTCTTTTGTGTTCCTAGAATGTTTTTTTCATTTTCTTTGATCACGTGCAAATTCTACGTCAATTTTAGAGCTTTTTCTTACATTTTAAAGACTTCACAGACTTGTCTTTCTCCTGGGATTTTGCTGTATTTATTTGGAGAATAATAACTTGAACCCAGGGCCTCAGTTATGGTAGGCAAATGCTCTGTTGTGGAGCCACAGCCCCAGCCTCTTGTCTTTTTCCTAAACTCTGGCAGTTTTCTAGTCAAAATTCCTATCTAAGGGGCTGGGGATTTAGCTCAGCTGCAAAAGCGCCTGCCTGGAAAGCGCAAGGTCATGAGTTCGGTTCCCGGACCGGAGAAAAACCAAAAAAAAAAAAAAAAAAAAAAAATTCCTATCTATTCTCTCCCTCTCTCTCTTCCCCTCTCTTTCTCTGTACCTACATATCTATTTGGTGATACACTTATACCTTGCTTCCTATATTTTCCTATGTGGCTTTTCATATTTTTTACATTTTTGTCCTTTCTTTCCAAGTTGTTGTAAATGCCTTAAGATAAGGAACCACGTGCATTCCCAAATTGTCATAGAACTTAGTCTTTAGCAGTACCTGATAAGTACTAGTTTATTACATATCATTTTTGGTGGATATATATTTTTCTTTTTGAGTATTCAATATTTAGATTCAATTCAATAAATGTGTTTTAAGTTATTCTCTAACCTGAGAGCTATGAATTAAAAACAGGAGGAAAAAAAGGAGAAGGAAGGAGAAGAGGAGGAGGAGAACAGAAGGGGAGAAGGAAGAGAAGGAAGTGGAAGAGGAAGGGGAAGAGGGGGGAAGAGGGGAAAAGGGAAGAGAAGGAGGAGGAAAAAGAGAAGAGGAGGAGGAGGAGGGAAGGGAGAAGGAGAATAAGAATATGTGGGTTCTCTTTCCCATGTGGTAGTGGGGAGCAGTATAGTGGGGAGGGGTAAGGGATCGGTAGCCAGAGCTGTGGAAGAAGTGCACAGAATCAATTCTGGTAGATTCTAGACCACGAATTCTGGACCACGAGGCCAAGGCTATGGTGTACAAGTAGCAGCAGCAACTCCTGGAAAAGAATAACTGGGAGAAGTAGTAAAACTAACACAGTTTTTTGAAATTTTTGAGCTTGTGTGTTGGGCCCATAGACTATGGTCCATATTCTTGATGTAACATTGTGGGAAACCTACTACATCCGTGATCTTACTTGTAGGCATAAGAAGACACTGTAATAGACAATGTTTTGTCATGTCTTCTAATTTTCATATTTTAAATTCAACAAAATTATTTATCTAGTAAGGATAAACCAACATGATATCAAAAATAGTCTCAGTGTACCAAGGGAAGGTTTTCAATTATTTTAAAAATAGTACTGGGCAAGCACTGTGTACTGAAGGAGCTGAACTTTATTTGGCATGCTGTGTGGCTGGAATTACAAACTTCTGTTGAACTAAGATGTGAACTTAATAAGTAAGCTCCCAGAGTAACCCTCTTTTATGTAACAGTTAAGTGATAAGTTGACTGAAGACTTTTTGGAAAGTGTCAGAATATGACAACAGGACAAAATAGATTCAGCCTGGTCTTCTTTATTCAACATTTACAACTTTAATGGAAAAGAACAGAGTTCATAAGTAACTTTTGAGTGATCAACAAAGTACTATTTAGTAAATTTTTGGAGTTCTGTATTTTACTGGTTATCTAATGACTATCATGGGAAAGTCTTGGCCCACCAGGGTGCCTATGAAATCCTTTCATGAGAAGGGAATGACTTCAGCCTGCACTGGTAAAATAAGAGGATCTGACTTGAGGGTTTCTTTTTCTTTCTATGTTGTCTTTCTGATTTATTCTGTCACCTCTTCCAAAAAGATTACAGGGGTATTTTTCATCTGAAGAAGTCTAGTTTATAAAATATAAAAAACAAAACATCTACAGCTTAGAGCCAGCACAGTGTCTGAAATAACAAACAAAATAACTCAATTCCACCCAAGGATAAGTCACACTCAAGTAGGACTGCAAACTCGAATGTCCACAGAGACTGGGCAGGTGGTCCTCTTTCTACTCTGCACAATGTCTTTTGCAAAACTAGTGCTTAAAGCCATGGCCATTTTATAAAATGATTTTGTGGGGCAGGAATTTGGGCAGAGCTCATCCCAGGGGTTCTTCTGGCCAGTGATGCCCATGTGGGTTTGGTGGTATTCAGCTGTCAGACTGACTGATCTGAGGGCGCAGGACAGCTTCCCTCCCATGCGGTGCTCCTAGGCGGGGACGGCTGGAGCTGGGCCTATGCCTACATCAGGCCCCTCTAGCAAGCAGGGTCAGGCCGGTTGGACATCTCACATGGTAAATCATGACGTGGACAAAGAATGTTCCGGGAGACTTGGATGGAAGCTTCCAGCCATTTATGATCTGGCCTCGCAGTCCCAGAACATTTCTTCTAGTGCATTTTCTGGGTAACACAAACACCAAGCCCAGATTCAAGGGGGGAATGAACTAAACTTTAGCTCTCAGTGAGAGGGGAAGCAAAGGGCTTGAGACTCTATTTTAAAATGATTTTTTCATATATATATTTATATATTTACATATGTACATTTATATATATATTTACATATATATTTATGTATATCCTTTACTCTTAAGGCAAAAGAGTACAGTATGTATTTGTGGCAGGATATATGAGAGACTGTTAAGTATTAGCCCTGAAGCATGAAACTATGACTCCAGGCTGGGAGGGAGACTTTTACTTTTCATTTTATTTCACTGTAATTCAAGGTTTTTGCCATTTGTGTATATGACTTGAGAATTTTTTGAGAATTAGTTTAATATGCAAATAAATTAGAGAATAATAAATATTATTCAATAATAAATATTAATAAATTTCAATAGTATTTTAAATGTAATATTAAAAGTATTAATAATAAACATTGGAGAATAAATATCTCTAATAAATTAGAGAATAATAAAGGTAATCTATAGGATTTTTTTTTAGTATTGTTACTATTTCCTTTCTAAGGTGTCTATACAGATCAGAACTGTCTGCAATAGTATTTTAGATTCACAGCTATACAAGAACTAACTGTGGACTATTTTTTGTGCACCAGCTTGGATTTGGAGATAAAAGAATATATTTAATTATGAATAATTTATAAAGAAAACCTGTTTCTAGAAATAACATAGATCAAAGTCAGTGCTTCATTTCAACTCATGATTTAATTCATCTTGGAGCTCTCTTTCTGAAAGATAATGAGCTACAAGTTTTAATTTTAAAAAACCCACCAGATCATTGTGCTGTTAGGACCGTTATCATTGTCTTCCCCAGCCTGATCCTCATGGTCCTTACTGAAATGTGTTAAATGTTTTTAGTGAGATCATTTCACAGCAGCATTTGGTTAAAATACATACGGAAACTCTTTTTAATACCAATGCCTTCTGGAGAGACAGACAGATTTTGTCCTAAGGAAACTGGATTTTTCCATAAAAGAATATTGTACAATTATTCCCAAATTCAAGGGTAATATCCTAAACCCAAAGGCTTTATTCTTTACTTTTGGATTTGTGTTACATATGTGGATCTCAAACTGGATATAATTTTAGTGACTCATTCAAGCCCTCTCAATTTACAGATAAAAAAGTTTACCTTGTTAAATTCTTTCAAGATAATGGCTCTTACACTTGAGTACACATCACAGTTACGCTGATGGCTTATTAAACACAGATTGCTGGCTCCATCTCCCAAGTTTCTGATTTTGTGGGTTGAGGTGGGGTCTGAGAATCTGCCTTTCCAACAAGTTTCTGGGTAATCCTAATGCTTTGGGCTTGAGGATCACAATTTGACAACCACTATTTTAATGTAACTCCTTCTCTGGAGGGTTTCTTTTCCTCTTTTAGGTAAAACTGTCAAATGTGCTGTTTTTATATTTTTTTAACTTGATCATTACTTAACTGGACTCTGTATGTTTCTCTATTTCAACTTTCTAAGAAAAACACACATACCCCTGACGTTTTCTCTAAGTTGGTCCCATTTTTCTTTAAATTTTGGATCGCTAAGACTGAAAGTTCTGCCACAAATAGTCACAAAGATGAACACCAATTAACCTGTTCTCTGTTCTTGCTCATGTGCTTCGCTCTAATCCGTGGAGCTCACCCTCTTGTAGGTGTTTGAGAATAGGCTCAGGTACACTTCATGTTCAGATCTACGTTTTGATGTGTCACATAAGATATCTCTTGAGATTCCTGTGGTTTGCTGTGCTGAGCATGACTCGACTTGAAGGTTTTGAATGACTACTGCCTTAAACAGAATAAGCCTTCCTTGGTGACCCATTGGAAACAGGTTTGTGATCATCCTTTGTTCCACAGGAGCAATTGTCTTCACATCAACACATTAATGTATTTTGAAAATGAGCCCAAGGCTATAAATAAATAAAGCAGATGAGGGTTGAATTGCTCAGGTATTGCCCCAAAGGAGAGAGAGTATAAAAGGAGAGAGCACAGTGCGATTCGAGGCAGCCCACTTCTTTCAAACTTACGCAGCGCCTGCTCTGTAACAAAGACCAGGCTGGGCCTCTGACCACACACACCCTGCACACTCTGGCCAGCGTGCATCCTCATTCACCCTGATGTGCTGCCATTTAAGAAACGACTTTAAAATACCTACTTCTGATATCTGTCCCAAGACTATTGTGGCATCCTGCCTTGTCTTAGTTGGCTTGGGTTTCCATAACAAGATACCTTGTTAAATTCTTTCAAGGTAATGGCTCTTACACTTGAGTAGTTTAGACAACAAACATATTTTTCTCACAGTCCTGGGGTCTGCAAAGTCCAAGATCAAGGTCTAGAAAGGTTTGGTTTTTAGCACAAGCTCTCGTTCCGCTCTGCAGATGGCCTCCTTCTTGCTGTGTATTTACACGGCTTTTCTTAGTGTGTGTACGTGGTGGGGGAGATAGGAAATGAGGGCACTGATCCCATCAGGAGGGCCCAGCTTCATGACCTCATCTAGCCATAGTCACCTCACAAGGGTTCCACCCCCAAACTCCGTTCCACTGGGGTTTCAGGCTTCAGCATAAGAATTTGGGGGATACAAGCTTGTCAGCCTATAAGGTGCCTATTGTTTGCTTAGCCAGTTCCAGAGTTAGCGATCACTGCTCATCATGCCTCTCCTCACTGATGTTCCCCCTTCTTTGGGATTTGTCTCACGCTGTCATCAGCGCTGTTTTGGAGCAAGAAGCAATGAGTGGTTTTATTGGGCTCTTAAATGAGCATCCTCAGCTACTGCCCTTGCCAGAAGCTTCTCGGATAAATTTAATTAGCACAGATTTAGGGCCTGCTTTTTCTTGATTCTAATTTCCCAAGTAGTTTCTTGAGTTCAGTATTGATTCCTGTTTTACAATAACATGACTATTGTCCAGATAGAAAACCCTGGAAGATAGTTTTTCTAAGTGCATCTTGAAATGAATCTGAAAATGCGAGAGTTTCTTTAGGCATTTTTGGGGGTTGTGATCCATGGAGTGATCCTGTACTTGTGTTCTACAAATTGACAGCAGAAAAGTATTACAGACATCACACACTGTACATCTAAACTTTATTGAACTATTTAAGCAATATCTTTTCTGTTAAACTGGAAATCTTAAAAGTTAGTATAAAAGAGTTGCTACAGTGTCACAAATTGGTTATTCTGATGAGGCCGTTTTTACAAGTAAAAAGAATTAAAAATGGAGACATAAGAAAGAGACAAAGAATAGAGGCAGGAACCACATGCTAACGACTTTAAAATTGAAGATAGTTTTCTTTGTGGAAAAAGACCTATACCTCTCCCCAAATGTTCACCTCATACTTCCTTGCATCACTGAGAATTCTGTATCCTTTAATTTCAACAGAAAACCAAGCCCTTGATGACAGAATTCTCGGTAAAGTCCACCATTATTTCTCGTTATGCCTTCACCACGGTTTCCTGCAAAATGCTGAACAGAGCTTCTGAGGACCAGGATTTTGAGTTCCAGATGCAGATTCCAGCTGCAGCTTTTATAACTAACTTCACCATGTAGGTGACACACTGGTTAGAGAGAGATTTCTATGTGGGTGGTCAGAGTGGGCCTGAGATGAGGTGAGGGTCATAGCCTCTTACTGAGAATTTATTTCCCATTAAGAATATGGATCCTTATATATGGCTTAGAAGGTTGCCTTCTTTCTTTCTTTCTTTCTTTCTTTCTTTCTTTCTTTCTTTCTTTCTTTCTTTCCTTCCTTCCTTCCTTCCTTCCTTCTTTTTCTTTCTTTCTTTCCTTCATTCTTTCTTTTCTTTCTTTCCTTCCTTCCTTCCTTCCTTCTTTCCTTTCTTCCTTCCTTCTTTCCTTCCCTTTTCCTTTTTCCTTCCTTTTTCTCCTTTTTTCCCTTTCCATTCTCTTTTGTTCTAGTCTTCCCTCCTTCCTTTCCTTTTTCTTTTCCTCCATCCTGGTCCAGTCTGGGCCAGGTACTCTTCAAGAGGATTGGTAAACTTCTATTAAAAAAGTTTCTTTGCTCCAGAAATTCTAGTGGGGAGAAATTGTCAATGAATTAATAGATTAACAAAGGAGATAATTTTAGACAGTAGTAAATGTAACAGTATAAAGATAGCAAATAGGATCTAGAGCAACTTTCATAGCAGGGAAAGCAGGGAGATGCCTTGAACCATGGTTGAATGGAGACCTGAGCAAATAGCACGAAACCCTTGATATACTAAGTTGAATATATTTCCTCTTTTTCTGGTCCAAGAGATAAAGATAAACAAAACAGGGTAGGTGTTTGGGTTTAGGTTTTGGTGTGGGCAAGATTTAAGTTGGAGAATCTTCATGAAAGTTTAAAGAGATCTTGTGATTTTTCTACTGGAGAATCATAGAGGCTCCTGGCTGGGTCTCACCATTTGGACCTGTTGAAAATTGCCCTAGAGTGAAATGAATGATTCAAGGCTGGTGCTTCAATCTGGAATGCACCCTCTCTGCATATCCAAGAGGCAAATAAAACTGTTTTCTGGGGTTGCCATGGTTTTGAACTCCATGTTTGAATTTGTCTTGGAACTGCGTGCTGTTAACACAGCTGTCTCTTGGGTTTCAGGCTTATTGGAGACAAGGTATATCAGGGTGAGATTACAGAAAGAGGAAAGAAGAACGGGGATAGGGTAAAGGAGAAAAGGAATAAAACCACAGAGGATAGTGGGTAAGTATTGTTTAATTAAGGGGTTCAAATCCAATGAAGCAAAGTGTCACACTTTCTGCCCCTTTGCCTGCTTAGCTTTTCATTTTCTCCAAATATTTTTATTTTTGATTCAAATAATAAATATATCTTATTAACAGTATAGTAGATAAACATGTATAATAAAAGAGAAAATCTTCCTCTGCCTGTTGCTTAGTTTTCCCTAACAACATTTGCTTCTAATATTTCTGGTCTTCTTTGTAATTACCTAACTCTAACTTGTACAATAATGTTGCTTTTTCTTGATTTCTTAATAAAAATAAGATATTATTTGTTGACCCTTTTCTGTGAAGGAAGAGCATTTAGTAAATTTATAATAGTTCTGTCACTGCATTCTACATTTTTATATTATTTTATTTCTTCTTCCATCAGTAAAGAGTTTAGAATATTTTAACTACCCGTAGTTTCTTAAGTGATCACAGTCTACCTTTCACTCTGACTCTCTTATTTCCTGTGAGCATCTTTTGTAATGTAATCATTTATGTTCACACAGTCAGTTATTAACATTTCAATTCTAGTCTGTAATGATCCTTGCAGTCTGTCTCTAGCCTGAACCTGAACATTTAAAAATCAATAAATAGTATTTGTTTTCAATGACTGTGTAAATCACATTAACTGCAGAGCCATCTGGTACACTAATGTGTACCAGCCCAACATGAAGGTCTCTATTCTCTTTGCAGAAAAGTGACTTAGATAGTGGTGTGATCTCATAAACCTGATTTTGTTCTTTAATAAAAGAGCAGAGCTTCGAGCTAGTTCTCTAAAATCATAGTCCATCAAAATTGCGCTGTTGGATCTTGTTAGTTAGTGAGAATGCAGTATCTCACTCTTGCCTGGAGGACCTGAGCTGTGGGTTTGCTTTGACACAGAAAAGCATCAGAGGTCCCTAGCATCAGAAAGAGCTTTTCAGACACAACATTCCACATGTATCTTAGTGCTACAGCTGCCAGAGACACAGAATCCTAAGTCTTGTTCAAGGTACAGGCTGACATTCATGGCTTTACACACAGCCCTGCTTTGCTTCCACCCTGTCCAGACACTGCTTCCTTGAACTTTTGCTTGACTACACTCCGCCCTTCCCCCAGCCCTGTAATAACCCTGTCTCTTCCTTTGTTTGATGAGATGCCTCGGTATGTGGTCTCCCTTGCTGCAGCAAATTATTAAAACCTCACTTTGTTGAGTTACAGCTCTGTGCCAAGTTGTCTGCATTGAAATTATTCAGAATCATGCCACAGTTTAGTTGAGTTTTACCGTAATGGGTTTATCTGTCACTTCTTTTTCATTCATTTTGTGTGGTGCCCAGTGAAACTTTCCCATCTTAATATCTGTATCTTTTTAGGTTCCTGGAAAGAGGAATACAGGAAGCCTGTCAGCTTAGTTATTCATTCATACGTGGGCTTGGAATGATCTTCCTTTATTTGGTGCCCTGTCTCACTTCTGAACTCACAGAACCCACAGAACCCACAGTCTGCAGTTTCTCTGAGAGTCTTCTAACAGCTTCTTCCAGCGTGTTCTGGGCTCAGGCGTTCTTTCTCTGTGCAGTCTCCATCTTCGAAACTTTCTGCACTGTCTTCTACGCTAAGAGCCGCCCCTCCCACCCTTAATCTTTGGCGGTCAGTCTGCCATCTTGCCTCAGAGAGCTCCAACTACTGAAAGCATTTGGAATAGTTGGTATTTTGTAAGTGTTATTGACAAACCCGTAGCCAACCTTATAGAAAAAAGAAAAGAAAAAACTCAAATTCATGCAATAAGGAATGAAAAGGGTGAAATCACTACAGATCCTATAGAAATTCAAAAGCTCATCAATACCTACTTTGAAAATCTTACTCCCGTAGGATAAAAAACTCAGAAGAAATGGACAGATTCCTAGATATGTACAAATTACCAGTGTTATTTCCTTTTTAGACATGTCTGCTAAATTTTACCAAGGTGCAAAAACATAATAATGTATTAGCACATAAAAGTCAGAATTCGTTAACCATCCCTGTAAAGGGCTGATCTTGATGCACAGCTGGACTCCAAAGCTCCCTCTCCTAAGTCCACCCTCTTAACCACCCACTTCCCAGGGATCTGTCCCAGGGCCAGGCAGAGGGGCCCTCAGTCTTTTTTTTTTTTTTTTTTCCGGTACGGGGAATCAAACTCACTACCTTGCGCTTGTCAGGCAGGCGCTTTTGCCACTGAGCTAAATCCCCAGCCCCAAATGAAGCTGGCATTTTTTAAAGTCCCCCGCCCCGCCCCGCCCCGCCCCGCCCCATACTGGGAATCGAACTTACGACCTCGCGTTTGCCAGGCAGGCGCTGTGCGGCTGAGCTAAATCCCCAGCCCCTCCCTCAATCTTTGAATTCTCCGCTCTTCAGGATCCTTGGGTGCTTGGTAACCATCCTCTAGCTCTGGTCTTTGCTTCTTCCAGAACTAACTTATTTTCCTTTCTAAGAATGCACCCTGCCTCCCATGGGCCTTCCTGGCACGCTGGTGTCCAGCAGGTGTCTGCGGGCACAAGGGAGCTTGCTTTTCTCGTTCTGAGCCCTACCTGCAGCGCCTTTTGTCCCCCTGACAGGGCTGAGGGCACCGACACCTTCAGAGCCTCTCTGGTGATTCCCAGCAAGGACAAGGCCGCCTTCCTCCTGAGTTACGAGGAGCTCCTGCAGAGGCGCCTGGGCAAGTACGAGCACAGCATCAGCGTGCGGCCGCAGCAGCTGGTGGGGAGGCTGACGGTGGACGTGACGGTGCTGGAGAGCTCGGGCCTCGTGGCCCTGCAGGTGCTGCCGCTGCGCCGCAGCAGGCAGAAGGGCGGCGCGCGGGCGGACGGTGAGTCCTGGGCGGCACAGGGTTGTGACTTCTCCGGGCGGCCGCAGGCTGCGGAGAAAGCCCCACAACACACAGCAGCCTTCAACCAAGGCTTTGAGTTTCTGCGGAAACTGGAAAGACAGCAACAAAGCAAACATAGTGTCTTGTACAGTTTTATTTTTAAAGAGCTAGGTCTATGAGGAGACTGAAGGAATGAATGTTTTTAAACTGAGATAGAAATCCCGCTCTGGGGAATCTGTCCGGCGAAGCATTTAAACATTGTGGATGTTACGTACAGGAACCTGCCTGATAATATTTTGTAGTATGTAATAAAAATATTCCATCAGCATAAATATTCAACAATATGGAAGGCATTAGTAAAATACACTGATAAAAACAACTTGGCACGTGACCACAAAAAAACAAAATTGTACATACAGTATAAAGTCAAATATGTTAATTATGTTAAATACAAAATAAAAGATAAAAGGTAAAAGATAAAAAATTCTATGAAATAGTTATATCACGGGCATAGATGGAATTATAGGATTGCCTCCTAAAAATTTGTTTTTCAACATTCAACAATGTTACAGGCTTTGTGTGTGTGTGTGTGTGTGTAGCTGGGGCTTGAACTCAGTCTTCTGCATGGTAGGTACCTACTCTACTATGGAGCTGTGTCACTAGCCCCTTTTCCTTAAATTAAAAAATGAAAAATATGTACTTTAGATTTGATTTAAGATACGGACATTTTGGTTCATTAGCAAAATCACCGAGTTTAGGTTTTTCTCAAATTCTGATTTTTAAAATAGAATTTCATTTATCAAAATGATTATGAAACAGTCAATATAGTCTAGTCTTAATCACCAGTATTTTAAACTAAGTTCATATTAAATGTTTTCTTGTTTTGGGTACTATGATTAATATACCAGTAAGGATTAATGTCAAATGGATGATGAGGCAGATAGATTAAACCTTGTACAAGGACTGGAATGTCATCGTTTCAGTTAACTGTGATGTTTTGGGCAGGGAAATGGTAAATGATGGCCAAGGAAGAGAAATGTGCAGAATCTGAACAGAGAGAGATTGTAGAGCAGGCTGGAGGAGCTTCATGGACAAAGATGCCTGTCGAGAAGACCGGAAGGAGAAAAGGGAAATGGTTAGACAAGTGGAATAAGACAGTGTGGGTATTTAACGTAGAGCAAAATATATGTAAGGCTTGGAGCTGGTATGCGGAAGAGCAAACAGTCTGGAAGAAATGCTTCCTCACCCAGCGTACCGTTTAGCTAATGACTTTGCATGTGAGGGGTTGTTCACCCTCAAAGGCTAAGTGTCCCTTGCCTCTGCGTAGATTCAAGTCCTTTGCTACATGTGGACACCTAAAGCTGGACTTGACACTTGCAATCCATATCTAACTGAGAAAACAAAATTATAGCCAAGGGCTCGGCCTTCAGAAATAACATGAGATACAACACACTGGTCTTTTACTTTTTATGGAAAAAATACACCAGTCTTGAATGATGTTGGTGGTATTTATATTGTTAATGGATTTTAGCTCAGTTATTGACCATTATCTTGAAAGAAATTGCTGCAATCACGTAAGACCAGTTGCACATCTGTAAAACAGGTATGATTGCTATCTTATATGGTCATGGTGAAGTATTAGTGGGTATAAAGCAACTGGCCCAGATTAAGAGCTTAATGATTGCTAAATATTATTATTACTACTATCATTTTTATGATCACCTGTTTGCTTTTTCCTATGAGAATGTTATAAGATCATAGTGCCTTTGCAGGCAGGAAGAGTCTCATTACCTTTGTCTCCTTGTGGAATTTAATTCAGTGCCTTTTAAATAGCCCATCACTAACTGAGTGTCTTCAAATCTGAGAAGAAAAGCAAATACACGCATGCACACACACATTGGAGAATGTTTTAAAATTTCATTTCTCTCCAATTATAATCTAAAGGGAAATTTTCCCATATAAAACCATAGAAAAGTAGTATTTTTTGCAGAGAGAAGAAGGCAGTCAGAGTTGGCAGGATCTCGCGGGAGGACAGGGTATCGGGAGTTATGTCAGGGGTGAATGTTTAGGGACGGTAAACCTGTTTGTAGGAAGGAGGTTCTGAGGGCACCCACACTGTAGAATGAAATGCATGTGCTTTGCCTAATTTTCAAACTACTGTGGTTCTCCAGAGCTGTGTGCATGTTGTGGAGTGTATTTATGTGTTTTGTGTTGCATTACAGTTGTTGGCTGAAAAGTTGCTTACTGTTTATATTCAGTGCCTGTTACTATCTCAGAGGAATGTTTCCGGACTATTGATCTCCTGGGATCTGTTTATTTTTAAGAAGATTGTTTTCCTAACTCTTTGTACCAGAGCAGATCCTTTTCCTTCCAGAATGTGGAGATTTCACAAGTGTTTCCCAGAGCCCAGTGCGGGGGACTAATTCCCTCTTTGCTACTTCTATTTCCATCTTTTTTTTTGCTCAGCTGGTATTATTCCTGCAAAATGGTAGCCTCAGCCATGTGCAGCACAGGATGTTATGATTTTGTCTGGACACCACAGCATGTTTCCAAAAGAAATTCAGGGTAGAGATCAAACTAAGGTTGGGCTTGCAACAGACATGCGCTGTAGCTGTGTGTAAGTGGCCCAGGCCACCTGCGTCTGGCTGGGGTTAAGAAATCAGACTTCTGCCAATTGTCTAAGCAAATCTCTGACCACCGGAGTCACTTTCATCCTAAGGGATGCAATTCTGGGTAAGGACTACTATGTGTTAGGTACTAGACTAAGCACTTTGCATATAGTGCTGTCTCACTCAATCTTTGTGATAACCCTCTTAGGTTATATTTTTCATCCTCATTTTACTTATGATGAAGCTACAGTTTGCTGAGGGTCAGAAATATGGATGGCATCTCATATCTATTTATTACTAGAAACAAAATGTAAGAGTAGATCGATCTGACTCCGAGTTCATGTCCTTACCTTCTCACTAAGTAGAAGACTGAAAATTGTATGAATTCAAATTCTAAGTCACTTCATAGTTAAATATAAAAATAAAGACAGGCTAGTAATCAGTATAATCTATTTTTGCCTCAATTTACTTGCCTGGTGGGTCAGAATTGGATCCCTGTCTATTGACTTCTTATCAGTGTGACAGTCAATTTTGTGAGATATAACTTGGAAGCTAAAGCGTTATAATTTCTATATTATTAAAATAGTAAACACATGTAGATGGCTCAAAGATCTACAGGCTTTCAAATTGGTACAGTAAAGACAAGACTCCCTCTCTGTTCTGTCCTCCTGCAGTCCACTCTCTTAGTCCTTCTCCCTTAAGATATTCTGACGCATTGTGGGTTCGGTGGAGCAGGGTATGGCCACACATCGCTTAATGATGGGAATGTCCTGAGATCTCTCTCTTTAAGCTATTTGTCATTATTTGAACATCAAAGAGCATCCTTGCACAGCCTAGGTCAGTCACATTCCATGTAGAAGAGATGTATGAGGCTGCTTCCAGAGCAATATAGCATGCTGTTTTACAGTGAAAGTCTTTTTAAAGGAGAAGGAATATACTCTAAAATAATGGTAAAAGTATAGTACAGTAAACAGTAGATTTGTAAGCCAGAAGCATAGCTATTTATTTTCATTATCAAGTAGTATGTACCATATATAATTGTATGGGAGGGTGATACAATATACAATGAATGTTTATTAAACTGTATTACAGTAAAACATACTTTCCATTAATAGTCTTCAAAATACTTTGCTTTGAACACACTTATCCAATCATTCTTGCTACTTTTTGAAGCGGTTCTAGAAGCCCTCCTCCATGCGTGTCTTTATGAATTGTGATCAAAACTGTAGTGCACGCTGCTGCTGAGTGCCATCCAGTGGAAAGGCGGGCTCATAAAAACGTTACGGTGTGTCCTCATTCACCTTTTTCACCAGATCTGTCACTGTGCAACTTCTGGCTCTTTCCCATGTCAAAATTACTGTGAAAGGTAAATGTTTTAAATTGATTCAGTACATTTAGGCAGCCAAGACAGTGCAACTAGACACTCATGAAAGAGGATTTCCAGAACTGCTTAGGAAAGTGGCAAGAATGATGGGATGAGTGCATTCAACGCAAAGGGGAGTATTTTAAAGGGGATTAGTAGTAATCTGTCTTTTACTATAATAAATTTTTGAATTTAAACATTTGCCACAGTTTTCTGTCACACCTCCTTGTGCTATGTTTCCATGTATGTGGCAGTGCGTAGGTGTGTTTATGGCAGGGTCACCACAAACATGTGGGTAATGAGTTGTACTTGACATGATGACAGTCTTGACCTTACTAGGTGATAGGAAATTTCCAGCTCCCTTAGAATCTTTACAGAACCTCTGCAAATGTGGTCCATCATTGGCCAGAATGTCATTACACAGCACACATCTTTACCTGAAATGAAGCATTTCCTAGAATGTCACAGGGATGCATGATCTTCTGTAGACACAGATGAAACAGATGTTCCAGCGGTGCTATTGGAACAAGGCTGGCTATCCCACTGTCTATCATTATGATTTTATCTTATAAGCTTCCTTCTACCCCACATTTGGCACCTAAATTACTATTCTGGCTATGATTATCATTGTTTTTGGTGGAAAATTTTAATTTATGACTAGATCTTTGATGACTAGTGATAAGATAAAATGGGACAAAATGAGATAAAATGGGAAATGAGATACCTATCCTTTTTTATTACACCTTTGGTTTTCCATCAGTGACTCTCAAACCTAACTATATCCAAGTATAGCCTGGACAGGTAGAAAAAGAAATGCATATGGTGACTCCCACCTCAGATGAGTGACTTAGCGTGGACTGGGGTGGGGTTCAGGGAGCTGTTTGGGGGTGTAATATTCTGTAGGTGTCTATGAAAAGCTTTAAGAATTTAAAAAAATTTAGTTCTTCACAAGTTTAAAGGATAATGTGGAGTAATTTTTCTGCCACAGAGTAGGCACGATTCTACAACTTTATCCTTTATATTCTTTGTTTTGTAATGACATTTTTATTGAGGTTTGATATGCAGAGTACGAAATTTACCCATTTTACAGCTCAGTGCTTTGCAGTGTATTTGCAGCTGGCAGCCATCATCATAATCCAATTTTAGAACATTTGCATCACCCTCAGAACATCTTTGAACCTATTTGCAGCCACTCCCTGCTCCCACCCCAGCCCTAGGTAACCACTCCCTGTCCCTTAGCTTTCTGACAGCTATGCTTTTCAAAGCACCTGAGGTGCTTCTGATGTTTACTAAAGGTTGGGAAACTTTACTTTGGATTTCTGAGCAGAATTTAGGGACACTAACTATGTCAGGAGTCTGACTAAATAAGCAGCTTTCAAATTGAACAAGATTGGTCTTTAATTCCATGGAGTCCTCAGAATAACCTAGCTTTAGATCATTATTAAAATGTATATTGTTTCTCTTTCCCAAAAAATATTTACTTTAAGATGAAGGTCAGTATAGAATTGTGTACACCATAGAAATAACATTTCCCCATATCCAGACTTCTGCTCATCAAGGTGGGAGCTTTAGAGGGAGAACTACCAACAAGAAATCCCAATGCTGCGGGTGTAGTCTTTGTAACTCAGTCTCACCTATTAAGTTAGGGGTCCTCTTTTGGTTACCTTTTCATTGCTAGGACAAAATACCTGACACTCACAAGTTGAAGGAGGAAAGGTTTACTTTAGTTCATAGATTATAGAAGTTTCAGTCCAAGTCAGCTGGCTCCAAGGCAAAGCAGCACGGCAGAGAAGCAGTCCATGGCAGGGTAGGTGGGAAGCAGTGAGACTGCCTTCTTCTTTCCCTGTTTATTCCCTCCAGGCTACAAGGCTATTGGTTAGAGCCACCCACACCCAGGGTGGGTCGTCACTCTTCAGTAAGTCCATTATCCACACTCAGAACTGTGCTTAACCAATTAGTGGACTAGTCCGGTATCACACACCCTTGATCCCCAAAGCCCCACCTATGAGGGCATGAGGCTTTGCAGGACATTTTAGATATAAATTGTAACATTATATTATGTTGGAGAATCCAAATACGATCATTCAGGACAATTTTTATAACAGAAAAGAGCTCCTCTTTCTTAGTTGCTTCCACCCTGGCTTTTTGGACTTGTGGGAATTGTTCTTGCCGGTCTCCCCGGCTCTCACTGTCCCACTGTGAGAGAGCTGCCTCCTACTTCCTTTCAAGTCTGGCATAATGTCGGCCTTGATCCTTTCTGTTTTAAATGGCTGAATTTGCCCAAACTTCAATGGACATTAGAAATGTACAGGGAACTTTTACAAATGTATTGTTCAAATTTCATCTATGCCAAAAACAAATCAGAATTATTGTGCATGGTAGTTTTTAAAGACTTCTTGTGATTCCCAAGTTTAACAAAGTTTGGGGTCTAGATCATAACTTCTTGTGTTGTAGCATCATTTGTCCTTAATTCCTGCCCCTTTGATACTTAAAACCTTCTTCCTGGGCTGCTGTCTCTGTCTCCAGTCCCCGTCCCCGCTAGGGTTTATGAGTAACCTCAGTTCCTCATCTCCATCACAACTGAGAGACTCACGTGATGTTACCTTAACCTGTTATTAAAAGGAAATTTCAGTTCCTGCATCAGGGTGACCTTTGTAACCATTGTCTTATTCTCTTGCCATCTGGCTCCCCGCTAGAGAGGGGCTTCACACTCAAGAGTCCAGCCTAAGGGCTGGGGCGTGGCTCAGTGACGGAGTGCTTGCCTCGCATGTGTGAGGCCTTGGTTCAATCTCCAGCATCACCAAAAACAAAACAAACAACAACCACACAAAAAAGACAGAACAAAACTTTATGTTCTTAAAATAATTCTAAAAAGACAGCCTCCAGAATGGAAGCAAATATTTGCAAAACATATATCTGATAAGAGCCTGGTAGCCGCAGTATACAAAGAATTCTTATAACAACTACATAAGGACAAACTGCACAGTTAAGATACGGGCAAAGGGTTTAAACAGATATTCTTCAGGAAGATAGAAAAATGTCCAGGAAACATAGAAAAGTGCTAAAAACCATGAGTTATTAAGGGAATGTGAACCAAAACCACAACGAGAAACCATTTCACACCAACTGGAGAAAAAGGAAGGAAAATAACAGCGTTGGTCAAGTGTTGATTATACGCTTCGATGAGAATATGAGATTCTTCACTTCTGTGGACAACATTTGGGGTTCCTCAAAAAGTTAAACCATGTGGTCCAGCAATTCTTCTGGGTATATAATCCCAAGGAATTGAAAACAGACGCTCAAATCCGGTATGTGCATAGGGGTATTAAATACAGCAATATTCACAATAGCCCATCGATAGGTGCACGGGTGAACAAAACATGCCGTGTGCACAAAAGGGAATTCACTCAGGCATAAGAAGGAAGGAAGCATGGATTCACATGATCACTGTCTTGGTTACTTTTCTCTCATTGCTGAGACAAAATACCCAAC
>NW_004955421.1:24088942-24091766 GCF_000276665.1 Chinchilla lanigera | reverse complement strand
CCTCTTCCCCTCCCTTACATATGCAAACTATCCACCCCAGGGCGGGTGTAGCTCTCGCACCCATAATCAATCAAACTCTAAAAGCCTGCCCCAGGACTGCATGAGGCTTTGGGGGGACACAGACATAAACCATAACAACAATTTTGACTTTAAAACTGCCCTGCTGCAGCCTCCCAGAGCGCTGGTATTACAGGGATGTGCCACCTCGCCTGGCTGTACAGCTGTGTTTGAAAACAGGTTAATGATCAGCAAACATATCCTGCAAGATCAAGCCACCTTTGATTTGAGACTGGCACAGTGCTTTATATTTCAGCAGATGCCTAATAAGGGGTTGAATAGAATGCGATTTAAATTTCTGTTGATGTTTTTCTTTGCTCCCTTATCATGATTCTGTCTTTTGCTGTCAGGCTGGCATAGGGCTGTATTCTTAGGCCCCTGGGATGCTGCTTACATAAAATAGGTGCTGCTCTATAATTATTTGTTCAATACACTAAGGGATTAATAACTGTTGGTGATGAAAGTGCCCCTAGGATTTCAGTACTTTACTGACTTGCTATGTTTAATTGTGCCAGATCTTGGGTGTAGCTCATATCTGGTAATTAAGGAGGGACTTGGGGACAAAATTAACAATTCACCTTGGGCTTGACAAAATTTGGGTTCCCACAATCTGGACACCCCACCTGTCCTTTGCTTGGGTTATTGGACAACATGCAGGATACTGGATAAATATAAGATTCCCAGTTACATCTAAATTTCAAATCAATATGTGCCAGGCAAGATTTGGGACATCCTAAAAAGTTATTCATTATTTAATCTGAAATTCAAATGTAACTGGGCATCCTGTATTTTGATTTTCTAAATCTGGCCACTCCGCTTTATTAAAGAGCTCATTGTGACTCACCACAAGCCCTGAGTTTTACGTCCCTCCCCTGGATCCAGCGTTCTCTCAGCAGCTGGAAGGCCGTGGCCCTGTTTGGCCTCTGAAATCCCTGTGTGTTTGCCAGGAAACAATCTGCTTCTCGCCAGGGTTTCCAGCATTGTTCAGTACAGAAATTATTTAGGTATGAATCATTTGGCCCCTGAGATGGTTTTGTTTTGTTTCTTACTGCCAATAGGAAAACGCGTGTCATCAGCGGGCTCTGACGTCCCCCGCAGTCTGGTCAAGGCCGTCTGTGAGCAGGGTGATCGTGACTGTGGCCATTCTACCTTTAGCCTGACACTGGGGAGCATCCCTCCCTTCTGGTGCCACCTCACTCTGCTTCTTCCCTCTGCTGTTGTCTTGTCTGGTGTGTGACAGAGATGTTGCAAGCGCTTATGATAGCCTCTGCCGTAGCTGAACCCAAGTGACCATGGGATACGACACAGGTGATTGACAGCATCTGCTCCCTGGCCCAGGCACCGTCAGGGTGTGATTTTTCTGTTCTCTTGAACAGCTGCTCTACCCATCTGCCGGTGCGTTAGTCATCTTCATGGTGAATGTTCAGCAAGCTTGTCTTGAGCTCGCTGACACCATGATCCTGGCACTGTGCCAGATGCCTGGAGTCTAAAGGTGTTCACAACATTGTCCCTGCCTTGAAGAACTTAAGAGTCAGAAATAAAAAAATTAAGCTTTTAATTGTGATATAACGCATATTACAAAGAAGTCAAATTTACCATTGTACCCATTTCTAAGTTCATTAGTGTGAATTATACTCACATTTTGTCCAGCCAATCTCAGCTTTCCCATTTCCCCATGCTGAAGCTCTACCCATGAAACAACTCTTCCTTACCCCTTCTCACCCTGCCCCACAAACACTACTGTTTCTGTCTCTCTGAGTTTGACTGCTTTACAAACCTCTAGTCAAGAGAGTCCTACAGTATTTGTCTTTTTTGTGTTTGATTTATTTCATGTGGTGCTGTGTCTTCAAAGTTTATCTATATCGTAGCACATGCCAACTCCCCTTTCTAAACCTGAATTATATTCCATTGTAAGTATAGCCTGTATTTGGCTTATCCATTTGCGTGTTGATGGACACTTGGGTTGTTTGCATTTCTTGGATCTTGCAGGGAGTGGAACCCTGGTACTGCCTGCTAGACCTCAGGCATGCTAGGCAAGTGCTCACCACTGAGCTCCAACCCCAGCCCTTGGGAATAATACTGCAATGAATGTGTATAGGCATGCAACTATATTTTCAAGATCCTGTTTTCAGTTTTTTCAGATAAACCCATGAATGGGATTGCTGCTGAGTCTTAGTGTAATTCTATTTTTGTTTCTTTGAGATAACCACTGCCCAGTCTTACACTCTGGCCAGCAGGGCATAAGTGTTCTCATTTACCCATATCCTCACCAACACTTGTGATTCTTTTTTTTCTGGACAGTGGCCATCCTACGGAATATGTAGCGTTGATGATTTTGAATAATGAGAAAGAAACAAGGAATGTAATTATTATTTTAAAAATTTATTAAAAGGTAAAATTTCATAGGCCAAGCATTTTCATAAAAAAAATCGTCTCTAAGATTTAATCTATAGAATGTCACCCAGTTTTTCTCGATTAATAGGCCCTGTTCTGCCTGCCTGCAAGAGGAGAATGTACAGGATCCCAACAGAAACCTCGCAGTCGGCTCCTGTGGTGTTCTAGAGCTGCTTTCAGTGGCTTTCCACGTGATTCAGTGTCACGTCCTCGGAGCAGCTGGCATCTGTGGGCTCAGTGGGCATAAAGTGACTTCAGGAAGGGACGCGCATGCTGTGAATTAGCCGCTCCCAGCCTTGTGCCTGCTGCTGACGGGGAGGCCCATGTTTTCATGCAGTCTCACTTGGGAAGCTGGTTGTATGAGAAAAACAGG
>NW_004955421.1:24040796-24088294 GCF_000276665.1 Chinchilla lanigera | reverse complement strand
GGAAACTTGTCAAACAACTGTAAGACAACAGAGTTGAATTTGAACCCCTTCAGCTATGAATTTGTAAATGTACTGTGATGCTGCTATCGTACCTATATGATGCTCTTTTCCAAATAATACGAGGCAGAAAAGCTCTTTTCAGAATGAAAACTATCTATCATAAGAGGCCTGTAAAGTCACCGAGTCCTCTCTTCTCACTGCCTCGCTTCTACGAGTTTCTCTTTCACGGCCTGCTGGCTTGCGTTAATTTTGTCTTCACCGCGGCCTCCAAGGGGTGCTTGCCCCGTCCTTCACAGTGCCTTGGGCTGCCTTGAATTTAAGGAAGTGTGTCTTTGGATCCCAGCTGAGCAGATTACACGAGTGAACACAGACAACCCAGGGTTCCTGTAAGAGGAAATGAGCAGGCAGTGTCTGCTTGGAAATCCTTCTGTGAAGCCCCCGTGTGGGTGGCTTTTCTTTCTCCAAACCCAAGGCCCACAGGAAGCGGAGGCCAGGGTCCGTGGCCCCACAGGCTTGAGCATGGTTCTAGGCGCTTAAAGCTTTTTTAGCCTTTCAATATTCTACTTAGCAATTGGTTTCCTTTTCTCCCCTGTGTGGTTGTCTAGGAGGAGAATGTTTATTTAAATAACATGCATGCTGTAGGACATAAGTTTGTTTTCTCTAATCTTTATGTTCTCTCAGGCTGGGGATATAGCTCAGTGGCATAAGCACCTGCCTGGCAAGCACAAGGTCCTGAGTTTGATTCCTGGTACAAAAAAAAAAAAAAAGTCAGCTTTATATGTTCTCTCTCTCTCTCTCTCTATATATATATATGTACACATATATATATATATATAAGCACTTTGTCATTACAATATAGAATCAAATAGATCAATATTTAATAGCCCTTATAGGTGTGGTTCTTAACTTAGTTTAGACTTCTTAGAGAATGTAGTGAAAGTTATGGATCCTGTCTTCAGAAAAAAGTGTACATATGCTTCCCCACATGCAACTCTGCATGCCATTTCAGGGGGCTCTTGGGCAGGGACTACCTCCACTACATTTTATAGAGATTGCTCTTTATATAGAAACATTCTTAAATTCCCTTCTGTGAGTGTTCATTATGTGTCTGTCCTTTCCAAATAATGATTGGTTTTTCCAAACTCTCTATGAACGGTTATTACAAAATATAAACCATGTGTTATCAAAGAGTGATTTTCCCTCCTAAATTGCCTTTACAATGGACAAAGAGCACAAGAAGTAATTTCAGAGGAGGAGAAGGATGCAGTCTGAGATGGATCGAGCAGTTATTATGCACCAGGCTCGAGCTCAGCACCTTGCATATGTGATCTCTCTTGGTCCTGACAATAATCCTGTGATTGTGGGGCTGTTCCCATTTCACAGATGTGGAGCTGGAGGTCAGAACTATTAAGCCAGCCATTTTGAGTCTGTCACACTCTGGAGCCCATTTTCTTCGGTGTTACGTGGCTTCCAAAGGTAACACCTAGCTTCTCGCTCCAAGGCTGGGCTACAGCCAGGAAGTGTGCCTGCTGGGAGCACTGGTGGAGCACTGGTGGGAAGAGCCAGTGGGCGGAGACAGCACTTGGGAGGGGTGGTGGGACCCGGGCTTTGCCTGGGTGACACCATCAGCACTTGAACAAAAGCAGGAAGACGGCATGGGAAGAGTCAGCGGCCCCCAACTGCAGCAATCTCCGCAGTTCACACCTCCGCTAACCAAGGGGGCCACGAGGAGAGGAAACCAAAGGAGGAGAAGGGCAAGGGCTCTCTTTAGAAAAGTAAGTCAGACGTGTCCTTTCCTCCAGCCGGCCCGAACTCCCCTTGCCCTGTCCGTTGTCTTTGGACACATCCCTGACTCTGCAGCCTGCCGATCCGGCTCACTGTGCCCATGAGATACTGTGTGGTGATTGACAGTGTGTGTCCCAGGCCACAGGAAAGTGACACAAGATTGTTCTGCTGCAGAACTTTGGTCAGTAGCTACGAAGCAGTCTGTGCTAACCTAAGTTGCGAATAATCTTTTGTCTTCTAATAAAAAGAAGGTTTTATTTTCTGGGCACATTTCTCTGGAATTGTTCTCTGTAGATTTTTTCTTTTTAGTCGGTAGTGGAAAATTCGTTCGGTCACTTTCACCGCCTGGTGCTTAATGGGTGGAAGCCGTAAGGGGCTAGGCTTCTCAGGGAGCAACCAAATTGCGAATCAACCCACTCTTTGGGCCCATAAAATGAGCCCATTTAGATGAACCTCATGAATTTTCATCATGAACGAACAAACACCCAAGGCAATCGGAAACCAGAATAATAATACACTATCCCTTCTCATAGTCCATATCAAAGAGCCTAGTCAAATGTATTATGAAGAGAGAAATTATGCTTTTTAATATTCAGTGCTTTCTTTTGGCCATGAATGTATTAATTCAGGGAGCTTGTAAAAAGCATTTTCATGAGTGAGACTTGAAGCCAGACAAAGTAGGTACATACTGGCAGTATAAACAGAATCAAATCTGATTGTTGTGGGATTTTAGAGATAATCTAAGTGTTGCCTAGTTACACACCACAAATTTATTGACCACTTTCTCTAGGTAAGGCACCTGAATGGTGCATAAGGCAGCATGCCCACATTCTGCAGGCAGAAACCAGAATCACCTGGAGCACTTATTAAAATACACATTGCCCAGCTCCAGCCCTGGGGGTTTCTGATTCAGAGTTTCTAGGTCAGCCTGAGAATTGGTGTTTCTGGCGAGTTCTCAGGGACGCTGCCACTGCTGGTCCCAGGTCACCCTGTGAGGCCCGCTCTGCACCACCTCTGCAGACGACTGTTCCCAGGTTTGCTCGGACGCTTGTAATGAGGTGCTGTGAAAGCAGCCCGGGCCAACAGAACCTGAAACTGCGCTGACAAGTGCTTCCCAGGAACTCTATCCCTGGTCCTGATCCTGCCAGCTGGAATTATTTGGGATCCACCTAATCCCCATATAAATGCCTCTGCAAACACATTTATTCCAAGGAAGAATGCAGCTGGGGGTCTGTGCGGCAAATTATACTTTTATGTTCTGTGCCAGAGCGAGCGCTCCTGTTTGGTGTATTCTGCTGTCCAACTCCCAAGCTTAATTTTTTCTAAAAATTGTAATGTGTAAAATAAAAGTGCTTAAGCTTTATGTACACAGCATGATGAGTATTTACATATATTTACACCTATACAACTACCTTCCACATCAGACACAGGCTATTCCAAAATGTTCAGTTGTGGGTCTATGGTGGGGGACACTGTGGTACCCAGAGCCTTTATACTGAGCTGCATCTCCAGCTTCTGAAAGTAATTTTTCTTTTACGTTTTAAGACCAGGTCTCACCAAGTTGCTAAATTGCCCAGGCTGTGCTTGAGCTTGAGAGCCTCCTGCTTCAGCCTCTCAGAGTGCTAGGATTGCACGTGTGAGTTACCATGCCCTGTTCCTCTGTGTTCTTTCTCAGGCAGTACCCACCTCACGAGGAACCATTGCTCCACTTCAGTTGTTTGGGTGCAAAGTGCTTGCTTTTAAACTTGGTGTACATAGAAGCACAGAGAATATGCTCTTTTGCATCTGATGTTTTTATTCAAAATGACTGTGAGATTGAACGGTGTTGTAAGTAGCAGTAGTAACACTTTCACTTTTATAGCCATGCGTTACCCTAACTTTAACATATTTTGTAGTCTTACTTTTAATTTTGTACATATTTAAGGTGGGCAATAATATGAGCTAGTGTAGCTGCTTACTGCGAAGCAGCATGGTGCTAAGTACTTCTGCACCGAATCTTCTCAGTAGTGTGTGATTAGTACTATTTCCGTTTTACAGATGAGAAAGCCAAAGCTCAGTAACTTGCCCAAGGTCTCACAGCTAAGAAGAGAGAATCACAGTTTAAACTCAGGTCCTCCTGACTCATGATCCCGAGTTCTCAGCTGATGTGTGATGCTGTCTCTCTTTCACGGCGCTTCACTGATAACCAGCAGTGTGAGGTGACCGCAGAGAACTACAGTTTCCTGTTTGCAAGGACCTTTGCATTGTCAGCCCCATTTCCTGCCCCTTGTCTGGCGGTTCTAAAGCTCCTTTAGTGCTACATACTGACATTGTCAATGCTCCATCTCACTTTTCCCTTCTCCTTTGGGTGAGTGGTTGGAGGCATATTACCTTATATATGGCTGTTTTTCTACAAAAATAAGACCTCCAACTTTGCAAGCTCTCTGATCACTTCCCAAATTCCTGCCTGTATTAAGTACAAATTGTAGAAGAATCCATGTAGCCGCATGGATACATGCTACCTATTAAGGTTACACCTAGATTGTCTCTAAAAAATAACGGTTCTGTTGAAGGAAATATTTAAACTTCCTTTGATTTTAGTGCCAACTAAACCCTTGGCAGAGGGAAGTTTATCCTTAAATACAAAATCCTGGGTTCACTAATGCCTCATTCCTTTTTTATTCTGCTAATTACAGACTACTAGTTAGCCTCCACCATGCTAACAGTTTGAAAAGACTTAGGGAGAGCATTAGATGCTCTGCAGTGGTTTGAAGCCTGGCTTTGATTCAGTATCTGGATAAAACCCTCCATATATACTTATGATTAAGAACATTTGCTTTTCTTTTCTTTTTTTGGTTTTGGTTTTTTTCTGGTACCAGGAATCGAACTCACAACCTCGTGCTTGCCAGGCAGGTGCTGTGCTGCTGATCTAAATCCCTAGCCCCTACTTTTATTTTCATTTTCTTTATGATGCATGCAGGCCATAGAATTGGGATTTTTATTGCTAGTACATAAACTGGTGTCATTTGGATTTATAAAGGTGAATTGTCTGCTAAATTTCTGTCTTTAGGAAATAAAGTTAAGAATTTAAAAATTGGGCCCCCTTTGCTTGATCTACCATTACACTAGCTTTATTGTAAATCACATAAAATCCATTTATCTGATATCATTTCTGTAACTCTAATTTATATCTTGAGGTTCATTTAGGGATGATTGCCTTGGGAGTTTCTCTTCCTTTAGAGAGCCGTAAGCTTTCTGGGCAAACAGTATGTTAGACCAACCAAATGATTGACGAGGGAAAGGTTTTCTTTATGGGATAATTCCAAAAGGAAGGACTGATAAAACTTGAAGTCATCATCTTGCAAGTTTAATGAAATAGAGGACCTAGCATTCATTAAGAATGAGTTAAATTATTAAGTGAAAAATCGACTTTGTAGTGGGGAAGGATCAGGCCAACAACATTTGCATGCTATCAGTACTTTCATCACTAAAAGTAGACAATGAGATCTTATGTACTTTCTAATGGTAGAGTAGAAAGTATTCAGCATCTCCAATGAGGTACTCTGTGAGGGTTTATCACTAAAGAAGCAGCTCAAAAGCACTGGACCTAACCTAACCAGTCTTCTGGCTTTGACCTCCGGAGCACCAGTAAATACAGGGCACTGAGCTGTGGTTCTCAACATTAACTATACATTATAACCACATGGAGAATTTCTCAAAGTCCTAATGCCCTGGCTGTGTCTCAGATCACTTAAAGGAGAATCTCTGGGCTTGCGCATTGGTATTTTTTTTGTGGGGTGGGGGGAGTATCTGGAATTGAACTCAGGACCTTGTGCTTGCCAGGCAGCCGCTGTGCTGCTGAGCTATATTCCCAGCCTGGCATTGGTATTTTTTTTTTTTAACTGCTTCTCGTAATATTAAAATGTCATCCAAGCTTGGAAATCATCAGAAGAGAGGACTAAGTTAAAGGACACAATGTTTATGTAGTATGTGAGAAATTCCACAGAAATAAACAGTGTTTGCCAACACATAAATAGTACTAGAAAAGGGTAGAAGGGAGGGACATGTACGGATGAAGAGACCTGAGAAATATACACCCAGTGTGATGTGAAGACTTTGTTTTATCCTGATTCAAGCCAATCATCCATGTGTGACATTCTTTAGAGAATCATGGAAATCTAAGTAAATTCTGATTATTAGACGATAGTAAGGCATTGTACATTAATTTTGTTACTTATGATAATGGTTTTGTGGTTAAGGTAGAAAAAAGTTCTTATAGGTAGAGACACATACTGAAGTATTTGTGGGTGAAATATGATGTCTGAGATTTGTTTTAAAATACTCTAGAAAAAACTAGTGACTTCAGACTAGATACAAATGATCAGCAAAATGTAAAGCTGTTAAAGATGAGTGATGCATACGTTCAAAATGAGGGGTTCATTTTGCTATCTTTCTATGTTTGCGTTTCAAAGATTTTCATGAGAAGATTACAAAGGAGGTGTCAGGTTAATTAGATGATAAGATATCTCTCTCACTGTGATACATTAACAGTACACAGTCTCAGAAGATCGTAGGAACTGGAAACCTGCAACAAGATGGAGTTCAACCCTTTGTGTCTATGCAAAAATGTTGTTTTAAAGAAAAATATAGGTTCACTCAGTAATTATGTTTATGTCTTCTTTGCAGACGATTCGGGGCCTCCTCCTTCTACTGTTATCAACCAAAATGAAACTTTTGCCAAAGTGGTTTTTAAGCCTAGTGTGGTACAGCAAGCCAAGATTGCCCAGAATGGAATTTTGGGAGATTTTATCATTCGGTATGACGTCAAGAGGGAACAGAGGATTGGGGACATCCAGGTAACAGATTCTGTGTTGCTGTTTTAAGGTTTCAGACTTTTCTTTAGATTCAGAACTGTTGACTCCAACACTTACCTAAAAGTAAAAGATCTTTCTGGTTCTTAGTAAATGTTTTAACCCAAAATATGTCTTCAAAGAGACTAGTGATACTCTTGCTGGAAGTTGAGAATACCTATTTCCTGCTTCATTAATCTGCACAGCAAATAATATAATTTTTCCCTCTGGTGTTTTAGATGAGGTTAGAATTTTAGTTCATCTTCCCTTTTAATTAAAAGAAACTGTTCCATAACTTATTTTCCCTTTAGGTTTTATTGCTGTAGAGACAGGGTAAGAATTTTAAACTGTATTAATGTGTATCTAGAATATAGACAACCTCAGTGTCTCAACGGGTAAGATGCTTGGTAAAAACTAAACACTACAGGAAGCAGGACTGTCAAGTAGAAAGGTCAGAGGGGATGGAAAAAAATTAAAGCTGAACTGATTATTATGATCAGTAATTTTTTTTAAGTGCTGAGAGATCCAACCTAGGGCCTTGTATGTGTTAGACAAACTGTCTACTACCGAGCTGCACCTCCAGCTCACAAAGAATAGAATTTAAAATGATGATTCTTTTCCAATAAAGGCTAGCAACTAGTTCTTTTGGGGGATCAGGACCATAGATGTTGTGACCTTAGACTGTTTCATGCTGTCATTGAGCTCTAGAAATTCCTAGGTAATTTTCCTCCATTTTTACTTGATTTTTCCTCCACCAGGTTCTAAACGGTTATTTTGTGCATTACTTTGCTCCTAAAGACCTTCCTCCTTTACCCAAGAATGTGGTCTTTGTGCTTGATACCAGTGCCTCTATGGTAGGAACCAAGCTCCAGCAGGTGAGTGAGTGTCAACTGCCCGGTTTTTCCTCTCTCAATCTTGCCAGGGACAACGATCAGCCTTGTGAATAAAGTGCACTTGATGTCAGTGCCCACTTACCCGGCTATTCCTACCGACAAAGAGCATTCCTGAACGGATCCACTAATG
The DNA here is from genome assembly GCF_000276665.1 of Chinchilla lanigera. NCBI lineage: Eukaryota > Metazoa > Chordata > Mammalia > Rodentia > Chinchillidae > Chinchilla > Chinchilla lanigera. The sequence continues at coordinate 24,080,657 of NW_004955421.1, read as the reverse complement.
TCATGGATATAAACTATGTTTTACTGTGGTGGTTTTCAGAGAGCAGGGCAATAGGGTACAGAAATCCTTTGACATTCAGGGCACTGGCAGAGTGGATGAAGTGAGTGAGACAGGAGCAATGCAGTGAGATGGCCACTCAGTACCACTGTTGGCAGAATAGTTCTGTTCAGTGGTGCTTCCTTTGAGAACAATGGAGTAGAATCCTTGGAAGCTCCCTTGGCATATCCTTAGAATAAAGAATTCTCACAGAATTTGCAATGAGTCTCAAAAGTACAGGGCTGGAAGGGACATTAAGGGGACATGTAATCCCGGATGAAAAAGTTAAATTATCCTGAAAATACAACTATTTACATATTTTACAAACCATTACCTTTAGGTAATTCCTTTTCTTACTCTGGCATCATAAATATTAGAATTTAGCATTTGCGCTATATTCTCAACTCACACAATGTCCTGGCTTTCATGTCGCGGAGACGCAGGATCTCACACCTGCAACTTGAAGAAGGTTATTTTAGCTCTTGGTTTCAGTCTGTGGTTGCCTGGCTCTGTGACAGACAGGGTGGAAGAGGGCATGGTAGAAGAAAATGTGCTCATGCCATGGCAGTAGGAAGTAGACAGAGAAGGGAGGAGCCAGGGATGATAATATACCCTTCCAGGCCGCACCCCCAATGATCCACCTCCAATCAGACTCCACCTCCTAACAGCATGGCAGCCATAATGCTGCCATGATCCAATCACCTTTCAAACCCATGAGACAGTTGGGGAATATTTTATTTCTAAATCCTAACATAACGTAAATTGAGCACTACTGTTGCCAGATGATCAATACTTATAAATTCATCAGCCACTGAGGTCCTTCAGCTTTAAATTCATTATCTATTTTTTCAGTTAGTGATGCATGCATAGAATAAGATACTGTCTCAAAGCTCAAGAGAATCCTCTCTGCCACCTGCTTCGGCTAAACCTTGTTCTAGCTAGTAATTATTGTACTTTATCTCAGTCTATTATGGTGTAAATGAGTTCTTTTATTTTTTAATTTATTTTTTAAAATTTATTTATTTATTTATTTATTTTTTGGTACTGGGAATTGAACTCAGGACCTTGCGCTTGCCAGGCAGACACTGTGCCACTGAGCTATACCACTGGCCCAGGTCTTTGATTATTTATACCTTTTAAATCATGTAGTAAATTTTATTAATTTTTTTTTGCCTTTACCCCCAAACAACAAAAATGTACATTCCAAAATGGGATGTGAAGATTAACTTTTCTATCAGAATATAGCTAAGTATCATTTCTAATTAATATAGGCAGAAGAGAGCCTCACCTCTAAAACACGTCCTTATAGCTCTTCAACATCACATTTTTGTCTAAGTCCAGTTTGCCAGCTCCTGCATTTTTATTGCTCTTCTCTCCAGCCTGCACCTCTGACTTTCTGTTCTTTTGGAGGAAGAACACCAGTAATATTGTTAAAAGTCTTTTAAATTGTGGGTGCATTGTAAAGAATTTTCCTAGTTTCATTTATCTGAAAAAAAAAAAAGACTGTTTACTTCACTCTTTAAAGATATTTTACTGGATATGGAATTCTAGGTTGGCTTCCAGTGTCACTAGCTTCCATTGTTACTATTGAAAAGTCAGTAAAAGTTTTAACTGCTGTTTCTCTGAGGGGTGTTTTTATTTTGGCTATTATTTAAAAATTTTTCCACTTTGTCTTTATTTATTTATTTTTTAGTAGCTTTAGGATGATGGTTCTAAGCATGGATTTATTCTTATTTATTCTGCCTGAAATCTGCAGTAGGCTTGTATGAATTTGGAAATTCCTAAGCATACTCAGCCATAGTCTCTGAAATTGCTTTATCTTGTGTGACCCCAGTATTAGAGCCTCTTTCTATTCCTGGTTTTCCATGCTCCCTTCTCTATATTCTGACTGTTTTCCATGCCTTCCTCCAAAGCTATCTTCCAGCTCACAACTGTTCTCTCTAGATGTCTAGTCTGTTGTTAGACTTACCCAGAGTTATTTAATTTATTGTACTTGGTATTTCTAGAAATTCTGTCTGATTCTTTTTCATATCTGCTCTGTCATTTTGTTTTATAAATAATATAAACTTTTTTGATAATGATTTTTATTTTCTTGAGTACAGTAACATGGTTATTTTATTTACATTTTATTAGTACATGTTTGCAGTATACAATGATTACAGTTTTGTGGGGAGATGGTACATGTATAACATGTATGTATATATATAACATGTACATATATATAATATGTACATAACAAAAATTCTTTTTTCATCTTCTACATTTCCCATCCCTCCTGTTCCTTCCAACTCTTTGTCCCCTTCCCATTTGCGAAAGCTCTATTTCCATTTTTTTATTTTTTTATTTTAAAAATAAAAGGGGAAAGCATTAACAGACAGACAACCCTTTACAAAATAGCAAAAGAACAGTATAAACAATACAGAGTTACAAACAAAGTGGTAGGAAATTAACAGTGCTTGTTGTATCATCCATTCGTTTCTTCAATTCTTTTTTTTCCATCGCCTTTTCCTTCCTCCGTCCATCGTAGTTATTTTAAAGTCTCTGTCTCATAAATTCCAATTTTGGGGAATTTTTAGGAGCTGTACTTATAATCTCTTGCCTTCTCTTCTGGTGTGGACAGATACTTTTGCTTGCATAATTGACACTGTACTTGAAAATTTGTGGAAACAGCTTGAGGCCTGGAATAACGGGGTAGTCATCTAAAGTTTTGGTTTGTTTGTGTTGGATACCTGGGAAAATTAAAATCTGGGATCATGTTAGTTCATTTTCAGGGCTTCAGTGTTTTCTCTGTAGCCCAGATGTCTCCAAGCTGATTTGTAGTGCTTTCAAGTGCTGGTATATTTCTGTTTTCAACAAAATACACAAGGTTTGCCAGAGCATCCACCCATGGTGGACTCTGGACTTAAACTTTTGGCACCCAAAGTCACAAAAATGATGCTCAGGCTCTGAAACCTCTTTGGCTTTGACAAACATCTTTTAGAAGAAACTGATCTCAAATGCTGAGCTTATTTCTTTAAATTTTCATCTTATCCTAGACCTTTTCCACACTGTTTTGTTAACTCTCTGGTACTTTCAAGATTTAAAAAATATATACGTTTTCTTTGGCTTTATGAGTTGTTCTCAGTGAAAGGCTGATTCCAAAATGCCTGTAGGTTTCTCATGTTTTTCTCAAAGTTTAAATCACAGCCAAGTGAAGCGTACCTTGATAGCAGTGGACTACTTATTAATATTTGAGAGATCTCATAGCTGTTCTAGATTTACGAAGTGCTTTATAAAGATATGAGCTTTCTGTATATTAAGTTCTTAAGTACCATCTGTTGACCAAACTGTTTTTCTGACTTTGGTGTCTAGATTATAGATGTTGGCAGAGGGTAAGCATGACTTCTCTGAGGCCTTTCTTTACCACAGAATACTGTATTCATTAGGTTTTACATATAACCTACATGGCAGTCCCACCTAGATTTTGAAATAATGAATGGTTACTAGGTATTTGTCATATGTTAGATTCCCATATGTATCCCCTTTATGTTTTCATATTTTCTTTCCTTTCTTTCCCTTCCATCCTTCTTGCTTGTCTTCCTTTTTCCTTCCTTCTTTCCATCCTCTTTCCTTCCTTTGCTTTCCTTCTCTATTTCTTTTCTCTCCCTTCCTCTGTCTTTTAAATAATTAATAAATGCAGGGTTTATGTTTCCCTTGAACAAACATAATATAAAGATACTGATGATTAAATTTACCACAAATAGCATTGATTTCTATTACCATCACATATTTTTTGTCCTGATGTTTTTATTTACGTCATATCAAGAATATATGTAGTGAAGGATTCCTTTAAATCCTGATTTTAGTTGCCACGGAGCAGCACCCCCTAACAGAAGCTTCTGTAAGGATGACAGTGTTCTGACCTGCGCCGTCCAACATGGCAGCCACTAGTCCACTGAACACTTGACATGTAGCTGCTGCAATCAACGAATCGACTCTTTAATTTAATTTAAATAAATTTAAATTTGAATGGCTAATGGGAGGATAGAGCTGTGGAACATTTACTCACGCCGTCCATGACGGACTTTTAAGTTATTCTGATTTTTTGCCATTGCACGCAGCATTGAGATGACTATTTCTCTGTAGAAAACCTTCATAAAACATCCATTTGTTTACTTAAGTTAGATTCTTATAAATGGGATCACTGGGGCACGGAATACCAACTTCATTTGTAAGTTTTGATAAATTACAAAAAAATTCTTCCAGAAAGACTGTACTGATTCACAACATTGAAGTCTGTTACCACAGGAGGAATTTTACCTGCACTAAGGGTTAAAAAGATTGACCAGACTCAAAGATCTATAAAGAAATATACACACATATTTAGCTAGTTTTGAATGAAGGGGAAATTATTTGAGCCTATAAGCAAAAAGTGAAAGTAATTACAAAAAGAAAAATCAATAATTTTAGCTATATAAAATTTGAAATGCTGTTTTAAATTTAAAAAATAAAAGTCAATAAAAGGCTGGAAAATTCTATGAAGGAAAGAGATAATTTATCATTACTATATAAGGAGGTGTTCAAGATCAATAAGTTAATCCTGCGTTAGAAAATGAACAAAAAATATGAAGCAATCCACAGTGAAGAAATAAGAAGATTCAATAAACTTATGAAAAAAGGCCAAATGTAATACTAATTAAAGAAATACAAGTGAAAAAACTACTTTTATTTTTATAGTTTCAAACTGTAAATCATGTGAATTACTTATGACACTTTCAACAGTAGGCAATGTAGAAGTGAACACTATTATAATATTTAGATTTCTTCCCAATAGATTATTAAGAAATGCTAAAGTGCTTGGTCAGATCCACTGCATCTTCACTCATAGGCCATCAGCCCAAAGGTTACGGCAACTCGAACGACTCACATCTTTGGGTATCTGAGTCACTTCAGGTTCAACCCCAAACCTAGTCCATTCCAGTGCATGAGAACCTTCCATTTCTGACCAGACAATGATCATGATTCTTCTTACCAGGTAACCCCAGACACAAAAATCTGGCTTCAAATTGTACAGAGATAAGCAATGAATTCAATAAATTTGAATCAGGAACTCATAACTCTACCTAACAATGTGAGCACTTCTTAACAATATAGCATAGAGCATTTTCAGTGTGCTATTTATGATGTTAATAGTATTATATGAGTTATATAATAAGGGTATATTTAATCTTTCTAGCCATTCGATTATAGTCATCCCTATTTTACTGATGGCAAAACTGAGGGTTTGCAAAGGCAGACAGCTTGGCTAATAATAGATGGTAGGGGCCTGGCTTCAGTCCCAGCTCTGCCTCTGAAACCCGCGAACTAAAAGCCATGATGCTGTGGAGTTGTAGAAGCCATGAGGCAGTAAAGCAGCCCTCTCCTGTGCAGCTGAACAAGGTGCAAATAGATGCAAGATTGGTGCTGGTTCACACATCAAAACCCAGCTGAGAAGGCTGCCCTGTGGAGGCTGGGGCTTCCTTGCTTTATGCAGGAGCAAGGCAGTGACAGACATCAGGCCACTTGTTCTTCTCCCTTCTTCCTTCATTCCTGGACATGGAAATCCCATTCTTTCCCAGTCAGTGACAGTCTGGCATGCTCTCTGCTGGCCTCCGCTCCAGCATGGCCTCTTTCCAGGAGAATCACCCTCGCCAGCCAAACACATGTCTGAGCAATTTCTAAAGCCCCTTGCTGCCCTGAGCGCGTTTGAAAACTGCTGACTGTTTCAGCAGTTCACAGCTTCTCGAAGGCCAGGGCACTAAATGAGTCTCAGCTGGCTGTTTGTGGAGACTCAAATGGGATGCTGGGTCTATTAGTGAAGGCGACAATGACCACAAGCACAGGGCCATGCGGCATTTGTCACAGGTCCACTTGGATTCTACTAAGAATCATTCACTGTGATTCTGGGCATTTAGGCTTTCCTCATCTTTGATGGAAATTAATGGCTGTACTGTGTTTATCAGAGTCGGGCCTGTGGTTTTTAGTAATGACTTAAACAATTGATTTATAAAGAATTATAGAACTCCTTCAATCTTAAAATGCATATGTAGTGAGGGGTGTATCAGCCTCCGGAGCCTCTGAAGCTGTGTGCAGCTGACATTTTCTGGTTCTGCTCCAGTGGGAATGCGGCTCTGGGAGCCGGGGCTTCTCCAGCCTGGGAGAGCAACAGCCTCCTGCTGGTTGTTGGCTTTTGGCCGAGTTGTTTCCCTCCTACAGGCTTCTCTGCAGGTGAGCATGCTAAACCGTGGCTCTGGGGCTGCGTGGGGCAGGATTTCTGCCTCCCAACTTGAGTTTGTAAAAAAAGGAGAGTGGGAGTTGAGAAGAGGAAAAAAAAGGAGGGGGTAAAATGTGATAAAAAGCAGGGTAAAAAGTCTACCTGTAAGCTTTTTTCTTGCTAGTTGCATATTGAAAGCGTAGGCATTTGCAAACATGTATGTCCTTGGGAACACCAAGGATGATCTGCTGTCTACTAAATGTTTTTTCTTGACTAAAGTCCACACTTCCTTCTCTTTCTTTTCCCTAATCTATATAGTTAGGTGTACCACTTTCATCTTCACACTAAAACGATTGGCAAGGAGAGCTCTGGCAGCCAAGCAGTGACACACGGATCACTTCGCAGGTGTATTTCCTGTGGCACGTTTCTCCAAGCTCGCTGTGCACTCTGAGCCATTCTGTGCCAACCTTAGTCTTCCAGATGGCTTCTGGAAGTTTGTCTTCTCTCTCCACTTGGTCAGCAACATTAGAGGGTAAAGAGCAAGCATACTGTACTTGCCACTGCCTCGGCAAGATGAGTGTGACTTGGAGGAGAAGAGAATCGAGATATGTGTGTTATGCACACTTCATTCATGGACTTGTTTTATGCTCGAGAGTGCCGTTTCTTCTTTGCTGTCCAAAACTGGTCTCCTCGGAGCAGTTTGGACATTTTCTGTATAGCCTTGCAGGTGGATAGCTTTGTAAACTCCATAGGGTTGGTGGCATCATGGTTTTGAGCATTAGTTTGTATCACAGCTTTTAACGCAACACCTAATCCATAGAAGGTAATAACATTTGTTGCGAAATTGCCAGCACATGAACAATAAATTTATCCTGTGTTTTTTTTAAGGTACACTAAATACCCTTCAATGATAAGTACTTGCCAAGCACTCAGAGGGTTTTGTGTACATTTTTGTGTTTCATTTTTTTGTGTATGTGGTGCTGGGAATTGAACCCAGGGCCTTGTGCACGTAAGGCAAGAGCTCTACCACTGAGCCAGATTCCCAGCCCTGTGTTTCATCTTTAAGCAATCCGTGAAGTAGACATTACCATCTCCGTTTTATAGATGAGAGGATGGTAGGCGGGAAGGTGATGCAACAGTGTTATGAGTAGAAATGAGGATTCAAGCCTGCACCAACCGTACCCTAAAGCGCCTGACTGTAACATTGGACATGGATGATAACCTAATTTCAGAGCGCCGCTCAAACTTTGAAGCTCTACGGTTCTTGTCACTAAGTAATGTGATGCAGAAAGCTGTGTGTCTCAGGTGAGTGCACATAGAACCTGCCTCAAGGCTTCTGCCGGTGGCTGGAGGTTGTAAAAAATTAATGGAGCTGGTCTGCTCCAATCCATAAATTAGTGAGCAGCATTTTAGTGTTCAACATTAGGCACACAGGGGCATGTACAGAGACACAGACTTCACTCTTTTTTATAATTTGGGTTAGACAGATGAGATGACAGATGTACAGAGTGACAAGGTGCGTGATTGTGAAGCCCAGTGATGTCCAGTGTGGGGAACATTCTGGTCTTCCTCTTCAACAGCATGTAGAGTGGGCCTACCTATTGTGAAAGAGAGGATTCCGGAAAGATGTTAAGATATGGAGAATGTGGCTTTTAGGTGATGGTTATCAAAGCACGCAATCTGGAGTTCCCTGGGCAGTCAGGGAGCATGGTAGGCAAGAGCAGGGGAATCTAGAAGGGCTTAAAGCACTTACAGTCTCATTAGGGGAAAAGAGCTCTCAGAACAAATGGAGACTCTCAGAAAGGAGGAGAGATGCAAGCACACCACCAAATTAGATCTTACCTCATGGCCCCCACCCCGAGACCGGAAGGTAAGTACCATAGGACTATCGCACAAATAAAGACCAATATAATGCCTTGGGTGCACATGTGTTGCCTCTTATAGCTCGGAACTTAAAAGAATCTAAAAGCATGGCCCCAGGACACAACAGAAGAGTTCTACTTCCCTCTTTCTGGTTTTCTAAAGTAGGGATTTCCAAACTTTCTGTAAACTTTCTTAAGATAGTAAATATCTTAAACTTTGCAAGTCAGATGGTTTCTGTTATAATTACTCAACTTAACTCCATTGGTGAAATATAACAGCAGCCATACACAAAATGCAAAGAAGTGGATGTGGCTGTGTGCCAATAAAACTTTATTTGTTAAACACAGCAGCAGTAGGGATTCTGACCCTGCGCTGTAGTTGGCTCACTCCTCATCTCGGACAATGACTAACTGGCATGTGACTAGGGTCATTTCAGTTGACAGAATTTCTTCTGTCCATGGAGCTTCCCTTGCCAAAACATTGCTGCTGGTAAATGCATGTTTCAGAAATATATTACAAAATAGAGATCCGGGACTTGGGGCAGGGTAGAGAAGACAGCACTTTTTGTCTTTGACTCAGAATATGAGGTAATAAATTGTAGGCAGAGGTCAAATATTTTCTGTCCAACACCACCAATGAAAACTTGGACTTTTAGTTTCATGAAAAAAAATCACTGTTGCACAATGATAATATAGATTATTTTAAATCATTTTGAGGCACCCATTAAAAAAAAGAACTTTTCTTTTTTTGGTTGAGGCAGTTAAGAGCTAGCCGAATGAGACCATGTTTGCGAAATGTGGAGTACCTGTCTCTGAGTGTCGGCACTACGTGGCTATCATGCGAAGGAGAACTGAACAGTTCACTTTTACCTGCTCAGGTTGCAGACCCGTTGTCTGTGAGAAGCCCATTTTTTCCCTTCCTGGTTTCCTAATTCTGCACTCAAATCTCAAATTGGAATTGGCAATGTAAGGGCTAGATAGAGACTGAAAGGAAATTTTGCTACAAGTAACAATGAGATAAACACCATAAGTCAAAGAGAATTAAATGAGATAACAAACCTGGAAGTGCTTATCAGAGTATCAGAGAGCTTTATCATTCTGGAGACTGCAGAGCCTGGGCTGGCTGATTCAACTGCACCTGAGTAACATTCCTCAGAGGTGCCAATGCCAGACAGTGCAGCCACCCTCTTCTCTTGGTGCAGATACCTGATTCCCCCAGGTTCCCATCTTGGCTTTGACTCCAGACTCCAGATTCTCTGAGAAAGAGATAAATACTGAATGTGTGCTGCTGGAGAGGTGAGAGGCACAGGGATTTAAAGATAAATTAGACAGAGCCTTTCTCTCAAGAAGCCCAGAGGAGAAAACCAGACAAAACTTGTATATGAAGTGCTTTCTATAACAAAGATACTTGTAAGGCGCAGCCACTGCAGAATGTGGTGGGGTGAGGGCAGTGGGGATAATAAACACTTCTCAGAGGGGACAGGGCTGAGTGACTCTCAAAGGTCTCTTAGAAGTGAGTCAGTTGGCGGGCATGAGAAGGGGGCAGAGGATCCATGCAGACTGAGAGGGATAGCACGGAGGCAAAGGGAAAAAGGATATTCAAATAAGTCACTTTCATAGCGAACTTCAGAATTTTTCTGGGGGGAAGAAACATGGAACAATCACACATCATTCCAATCCTCCTGCCATGTAGAGAGTGGGGCGAGTCTGGGGAGAGGAAAGAGCTGAAAGAGCAAAAATAATGGGGGCAGAATAGGAAGGAACCAGTCCTTGGAGATGGAGTGCAGTTTTCTCTGCAGGAAAAGAATGCGAAAGTTCTTGGTTGGGGGAAAACATGAAGCAAGGCTTGAAACAGGAATGAATTTGTTATAGTCTGAAGCACTGGGTCATATTTTGGACTAGACAACTGGGAGACTTTGCTCACTCTCTTGATTCCTTGAAACAGGTTTTAGTAAGCAAGCGAAGTACTCTCTGCAGAGTGTAAAGTTAAAGAGGACAGCGGAAGCAAGTGCTGAGGGCCTGGCGGTTTAGATTTGAATCAGAAGTTCAGGCCCAGTTGCCAGCTGATGGAGCCTTGGGGAAGTGTTTAGATCATGAGAGCTCTGGCTTTGTCAGGTGGGTCGATCCACTGATGAGATCATAATTTGGTGGCATTACTGGGAATGATGGACATAAGAACTAGGCCCTCACTGAGGGGAGCGGATCCACATCTGGTGCCCAGCCCATTCCTCTCTGGCTTTCCCCTTCTTTCACAGCTTCCTGGTCACCACAAGGTGGGCAGCTTCCTTCCTCCACTCCTTCCACCATCACGTTTCTGCCTTGCCGCCAGCCTAACGCAGTGCAGTCGGCTGACCATGGACTAAAACCTCTGAAACCGTGAGCCAGAACCAACCTCTCTTCATCTGTGTCATGTATTTTGCCACAACAACAGAAAGCTGACTAACGCTTTAGGGCTTAGGGCTGGGTTGGAGGGAAGAGTTCTAGTTTCTATGACCTGCCTTGGAACAAGGCGACTCTAATTCCTCAGACTTCTTTGGGGAGAAAGAGAGGTGGGAAGATGGAAGAAACTCAAAGAGACCTTGCTTCCGAGCATGCTAAGAAGGTCACGGAGCTACAGTACAGTGCAGTCTCTGGAGATGCTCATGTTGCTCATGGGCTTAGCACTTGGCCTCCTAAGTTTATCCACCTCAAAGAAATCCACTTGTATTATAAAATTGTTCCAGATGGTTCAGTGACACCATTCACCTAGTCCCCCCAGGAGAGGTACAGTCTCTGTGTCCTAAGTGTGAGCTTCTAGAACTGTCATAGGAACAGCAGATGAGACTATAGGCCCACCTAGATGGAGAGTTGAGCCTGAGATGAGATTCTTGCACATAGCTGATTCCTTTGAAGACCACACTTTCAGTGAAATAACCAGAAGAGACTGATGTGAGATGATAACATAGAATTGGGCTCTCTATGGGCTTGGCAGGGGGCTTCCCTTGTAACCAAAGGACTCAAATAAAACCATAAACATTTAGGATGGAGATTAGATTTACACAACCATGTAATCAAGAAACTCTGTGATCACCTTCCTATAAAGGAGTTCAGTGACAACCCAGAGGTGCTTAGCAGAAGTTCCTGAAGGGTCATGACACGAGTTGAGACTACTCAAGATTTCCCAAATCGAGCCCCTCAAAGAAGGTGTTCACAACCCAGCAGTGTAGCACTGCCTGGATCCAGGGGAGCAGTTCAGTGAGAAGAGTCTTAAGACTTGGAACCATGACTACAGTATGGAATTCTGAAAAAGGAGCCAATTTGAGACAAAGAATATTATGTACAAGATTTTCAGCAGATAAGTTGGAAGTGACACTGGAGCGATAGAAGTGTCCAATGGAAAAGCTTAGAAGAGAAGCCAAGCCTGGAGATATGGACTTGGGAAACCCCTAAAGAGAAACAGTGGCACCAGTTTATGGACTCTCCCCCGTCAAGGTCTGAAGGAGTCCACATTTATAATCCCAGTGAAATCTTATTGGAATTCCAAGAAATAATTCCAATCTACCACTTCCAGTGCAAAGAGATAAACACATATGTGTAGTTGTGGGGAGCCAGGGGTGTCCTAAGTCCAGTCAGAACGATGGCTAACCAGAACAAAAGCCTCAACCCAGGACCAAACCCGGGTTTTATTAGTTTGTGAAGTGGGGAGTGGCTTGGGGATGGATGACTGTGAGAATGGCCAGAAGTACGTGAGTGCTGTGAGCTGAACTAGGTAGGAGGCATAAGGGCACTTGTGCAATATGCGGAGGGAGGTATGCAGAAAGAGTACTATGCGTAACACAGTTTGAGGAAGTGTCTTGTGTTTTGGGGTTGGTGCTTCAGCCTTGATGCTCTGAGATGACATGGGTTCTTTCTTGAGCCTCAATCTCGGCCACAGCACAGCGTCACTCTGCCTAGCTGACGCACACTCCTTGGGAGCTATAGGCGAGGTGTCACTGACCTGTCTCATTGCTTTAACATCTACACATCTGCACCTCAGCTAGATCCATTTGCATTGCTTTAAGCCAATTGAGAGGGTAAAGAAATATCCTAGCCAGCTCTGTACATATCAATACATGGAATCAGGGCCGGGTTTAGCCAAAATGGAGACAAATGCTCTTCCTTCAAGGAGAGCTGTCCTGATGGTCCTTCACAATAATTGTTCTCTGGTTTTGCATTTAGAGCCTTTTTTTACAGCCTCTTCATACCTCTGTGTTTTGTGTTCTTGATATTTGTCAAGACAATCCTGAGAATTTACAGGGAGAGCCACAGGGAAGATGTAAGCCAGGGCAACAGGAATGTGAGGACTCAAGCTTAGGGGAAGTTGGATGAGTCAAAGGCTGTCGGAGAGCCAGACAACAAAAATTTGTAGAATGAAAGAGGCAGGGTTCCAGAACCCAAAATCCAACTGAGCAATATAAATATTGGGATTTAGACCAGAAATTGGAGACCAAGAACTCAATCATTGAAATCAATAAGCATGTCAAAACAATGGATGAGGCACACCAGTTATGAAGGAAATATGTACATAAAGATGAACTTTTCTTGGTCAGCATCCTCTTATTTACTTCCAGTTAGAGCAGGAAGTCATTCCTGGGAACAACCTCCTAGAACCCATACAGGCAATAGTCTTGGTAAGGCAACCAAGGATAAGGTTATATTGTTGGCTAGAGTGAGAAGTATGGGATTGACCATGAATGTCGATCTTCATGAGTACCAATCTCCCAGGAAGAGAGTACAAAAGAGCCTTGAGCTATTCACACATCATATATGAAAAATGGATTGTACCTAATATGGCTTAATGAGTCAAAGAAATATTGGAAAGGAACTTTTTAGAAAAATGTAAAATGAATTTATTAGATAAATGTTTGACACTCTTGTTAAAGCAATGTCTAAACACTAGGTAATTAATCTTAACATGAACCAGAAGTTAAAATGAGATACAGTGTAGTGTGCTTTTTGAGTTATAAGTAGAATAATAAAAGAAACTGATGGGAGATGATAACACAGAATTGGGCTCTGTGCAAAACACAAAGACTCATGTGAGATTTAGTTATGTTTACTTTTCAAAAAATATTCTCATATTTAACCCATTAAGCCTTGTTTTTAAAAAGTTAAGGGTGGACTTAGCAAAATTTAATCTTTAGGAATTATTGTAGTGTACAAACAGACTTGAAGTGATATTCACATTTAGATCCTAACCTTTACTATAAAGATGCTTTTTATCTTACTATGAAGACACAACCATTTTCTATTTTTATAGATTGGATAAATAGATATAAAATATGTGATCCAAATCAGAGTTGTAATATTACCTAGCACTTGAATACTACTTTGAGAGAACATTAGAGGTTAGAATTCAAATAATACATGAAGTTATGATAGCTTAGTCATATATGTTTAAATATGAGCATCCTGCAGTTTTGCTTAATTCAAGAAACATACGTTTCATAATATTGTGACTATTAAAATGTTGAGACAAAAGAAAACTGTTTTTGGGCTGGGGATATACCTCAGTGGCACAAGCACCTGCCTGGCAAGCACAAGGTCCTGAGTTTGATCCCCAGTACCACAAAAAAAAAAAAAAAAAAGAAAGAAAACTGCTTTTAAGTGTTTCAAAATACTGAAAAATATGATAACTTCTACCCCAAATTTCTATTTACGTAAAGAAAGGTTGTTAGTTCTGTGGTTTCTTCAGAAAGAACACTTTGGCTAGTAGAAAAGTAGTTTTAGTTTCTTTTAACAAGATTCTTCCAATTTTGCTGGAGATACCATTTTTACTTTCTGATTCTTAAAGTTTAATTTTTAATTTTTAATATAAATTATGGAAGGTGGTCCATTTCAGGAGATATTTATGGTAGAGATAAGAAAAAAAAAACTACGTCTTGCACTATCGCTGCACTCCTTGAGGTGTTATGTGTGCTGTAGACACTGGAACAGCATTATTTTTTAATGTTTTGGTTTCTTTTTCTGAAGCCAATCTGTTGCTGGATATTTTTAAATTTAACAATCATGTAGATGTAAAAATGTGATAGAAAAAGAGCCCTTGTCACTCAATTTATTGCCTTGATCCTAAAGTTGAGACTCAAAGGAATTTTTGATTACTTGGTGAGTCAGTGATGGAAAGCTTTCAGGATTCTTTCCTTGAAGTCACTGAAAGCCTTGCAGAGCATAAGTTGATGCTGTCTTTTACAGTTGCTGTGATCTAGAAATACCATAGTCTTAAAACATCCCGAATGAAACATAGTTGATGCCCATGGACTGTTGTCATTTGCTAGCCTGTCATGGCTGTTCTGTCTTCTCACCTCCACGGTGCCTTGGGGCCGTGCTGTGGGTGCTGCCCGCTGGGTGCAGGGAGAGGTCCCAGAGCTGAGGAAGGGATGATGAAAATTTGCATTCTGGCCGTAGTGGGCTTAGACAAGTGGTTTAAGTTACAATAGGATTTTTTTTGCAAGCTTTGATGGAGTCTCGGGCTATTTTTAAACTTTTGTCTGTCCCTTAATTTATGTCCTTTCTCTGTGGCATGACCACAGAGCCACACTGCCACTCACCAAGGAGCAGGACTTGGGCGCTGCCCGGAGGAAGAGGAAGGGCCCACAGTGCAAGTATGCTTTCCCCTCTCTGCCCTGGAGTCCATCAGCACTGTTCTCCTTTGGAAAGTTAAAGGCTGACCTGTAGCCACAGTCTGTCCGGGGCATATTTCATTTTTCAGTATTTCCCAGAAACATAGGGCTGTTTTCAGTGGATCTATTTGCTGATTGCAATCCCCTTCCATGGCTCAATCAGACTTTCAAGAAGATTTTGATTTCTTTGTTGGGTTATTTTACGGTGTGCATATTAAAAGATCTTTCTCTTGAGCTCATCCAAAAGGACTATGTGGACCAAGGGGAAGGAAAATGTTAACTCCTTGGTAAACACTTTAGAATGAGGTGGGATGGGACTGGAAGGCGGGAAAGTAGCCCCATGACGGTGCTGACAATATGGAACAGCTGAGAACCACCTCCCCCTGAACTTGGATTCATCCGTGATGTCATGGGATCCGCTTGTCTCAGGCCCAACAACCGAGGGCCTGCGCACAGAAGCCCCTGGGTGGGGACTGTCATGAGCTTGGACATGGACACAGAGACATAGTACTTGAGAAAGCGTTATCAGCGGCTCCCTGACGGAAGTGGTGGGGTAGGGCGGGGGTGGCTGGGGTTTCGCAGGCTCCACTGACCGCTCTCTGTGACAGTCTTGTTAGACAATGCTGCTCTACTTGGGAAGTATTTGCTCGTCACTCACGATATGGTAGTTACCACGGGGAATGCTCAGCCCTTCAGCATGGGGCACCGTCTTATAGGGAAGATGCGGGGAAGGGAAGGGGAGGGCAGGGAAGGCGCCATCTCTCGTCCCGAGTGCAATTTAATGCAGGGAGAACACAGCACAAAGCCACCTCCCCTGGACACTGCCTCCCGTGGGAATGACGAAGAAAAGGGGCTGCATTTCCAGGGGTTCAGCTCTGCGTTCCACAGGGACATCAGACAGGACTACGTATTTCCTTCTGAAGACCACAGGAACAAGGAGCACTGTTAGCCACGTTAAATGGTGGGGAACCTGAAGCAGAGAGTGAACTTTTATTTATTCATGTCCCGCCTTGTGCCTTGGAGGATTTAAATGGAGGAGATTAAAAGACTTAGTTAATCATAAACCTAAGGCAGAGCTGGAAAGAGCTACTAGGACATTTGTTTTAAAGGGAATAACTTTTCTTTTGCTTTTAATCCAAGAAAAGTACAGGTAAGAGAAGGAATTCATCACCATGAAATAGTTTTAAGCAGAGAACAATCCTTATCCTCTTTAATCCTCAATAGCTAGGTTTAGAAGGAAGCTTGTGTACATCTGCATCTAGGCCAAGGTACATCTTCACTAGCCAAATAGTAAGAAATACATAAATTTCGTTTGCATTTATTAATTGTATTTGAGTCCCTTTTTCTCTCCTTTTTGGCCAAATGCAATCTAGGATTTTAAGCGTCCTTTCGGATCGCATGTAGTTGTGTGGAGACTATACTTTGGCATCAGCAGCGGGTCTGTGGATGCCTGCCCACTGTGCCCTGGCGCTCTCCGGAGCTGGCGTGTACCCGCCGGCGAGCCCACTGGGCTTCTCTTTCCTCCTGAGCAGGCTTCCGTGCAGCTCCTATCTTTCTTTCTAGCTCTAGAGGTTCGCTTTTCTAGCTCTGCGCAGGAGTTTCTCCCCTGCTTCCCAGGCTTTCCCGGTAGCCCCGCCCGCAGCAGTTGCGGGGCACGACCTGACAATGCACAAGGCTGTAGCTCCTTGGGAACGCTCCTTCTGCCCACCGACAGCAAACGTAAATTTCGGACGGCACATGCTTAGGGTCCTCTCTAGTCACACTCATCGCCCCAGTTGTGTTCATCTCCATGGAAACTCTATGCAATGTACATAAGCGTCAATTTTATTTGCTTATGTTATATGGTCTCTCAGGAAGACATTTCCAGTCTTCTAAGGTCACCTATAAATAAATTAATTTGGGGGTATTATTAACCCGAGTGGTGTTTTGGATTCCTCCAATGTGTCAGGGTGCAAGAAGAAGCTCTGAGGATACAAGAAGGAGTGCAGGAGACATGGATTCCTGAGGGGTCCACTGGGACGGCCACTGAGGGTACATGGCAGCTGCCTTGTCCATGCTCTGAGCCTACAGCGCTTCTTATTTACAACCACGTCATCTCAGGTTTGAGGGGAGCTCTCAAGGGGCTCTAGTCCAACCCCCCACCCCCGCGCCTTTACCCTGAGGGCAGTTCATCCCTCTAAACACGTCCTTTGCCTCCCTGGGCTTCCTCTGATCTTTTTGGAATATGCTAACCCTGTCCGTGGGTTGCATTCTTAGGCAGGGCCTGCTCATGCCTCTAATCTTTAGCATATAAACACTGTGTGCAGAAAGATCCGTGTAAGCCCACTTGCATTAGCTCTGCTATGTGGCCACTTACCTCCCTCTTCTCTCCCAAGCCTCTATGCCTGGCAGAGCCCTGGGGTGGCCAGCCCATGGAAGGGGAGGGGAAGGGCCAGTGAAGGGTTCATGGAGGGTGGAGGCCACAGTCAGCAGCAGTAACTTCTGTCACACCCTCTGGGACCAGGTGGGAGGCCATCCAGGCAGCTCTATCGCAAGCAGAGAAGGAGCAACTGTGATTGCTGGCCCCCCTTCCCTCAGTGCACTCGGGGATAAGTCACAGCTGCAGCCTTACAAGGTCATAAGAAAACTGCAGTTACTGAGCTGGGGGAGAAGGGTGGAGAGACCGGGACGACTGTTCCTATGGCAGAATATCCATCATGGTGGGAAAAACACCAGCAGGGAGCCGGGCTGATCCCTGCCGAGGCCTTTAGCACACTATTTAAGGGTCCCTAGGGATGCCAGCAGCTAAACAAGTCACAGTCTCTGGCCAGGGCCTTCTCCCTAGGGCCCATCCCCTGCTCCCTGGCCAGCCCTGGGCCCAGGGGAGCTTCAGAACTGAACTCCCAGACAGCTCCTGGCAGAGGCAGTGGGGGAACTCAGGATGGAGCCACTAGCTGTCTTCACGGTTGAGATGGGCGTGGCCTCACCCAAGAGGAAATGTAAAGGACAAGCTGCAGCTCAATGGAGGAGAAAAGGGAGAGCAGAGGGGTGTGTGCGGGGGCAGGAGACCGTGAAGAAGCATGGTGTGCGTCGGAAATGGGCATTGGAGGGTTAGACCTTAGGGTTCATAGTCGGGAGGGGAATACAAGGAAGAAAGCTAGAAAGATAGATCGGAACCTTTCATTTTATGAAGAATCTCATATCCAAACACACTTTATGCTGTGGGCAGTGAGGAAGCATCAAAGGTCTTCCACAAAGGAGGTTGAAAATCTAACTCTGGCAGCAAGGTAGAGAGCTGCTCAGTCCCTCCAGAATCTTGTCCCACCAATTCCTTGTGTGGGGTTTTATCATAAGGAGATAGTCATGGACACAAAGTCATGTGAATAAATGAGCTTCGTATCAATGCTACTTAAATATCCAGAAGTATTAAAATTAGGTGCATGCATGTAGCAGAACACGGTGCCACTGTTAAGATGACGTGACATTCCTAGGTGCACTGACATGAAAACTGTACTTGATATGGTCAGTAAAATCCTGACAAGCATGATACAAATGTGATCCCACTTTCCTTAAAAGTGAACACATATGCACACACACCTGTATACACCTGCACACACACAGGTAAGTTTCTGAAGAGGTCTGTGGTGCACCAGAACTTTTGTAGTGGTTATGGGAGGTAGGTGGGGTTATGGGTTCTTTGTTTTCCTTCTTATCTTTTTAAAATTAATACTTTTTAAAATTAAGGACAACAACGAAAGAATCACAGTCAGATTATGGTTCCAGGATATTTAGGAAGAGGAGTGGAATTCCAGGACCGGGTGCTAAAGAATATGAGGGTCAGGGATGAACTGGGCGGGAAGAAGATTCGAGTGATAGCCTGGTTTCTGACTGGGACCCCAGGTGGCCCAGGGTGCCATTCCCAGGAGAGACAGGTTTGAAGAAGAAGGTCAAGGTTCTTGCATCTGAGCTGCCCGAGAGACCCGGGGTCTGAGGGAGGAGACGAGGTTGACAGGTTGATTTGGATCAACGAGAGAAGCAAGTCAGCCAGAGAGGAGTGTGGAAGTCAGCGGGAGGAGGACTGACGGTTGGTGCTGGGGATGCGTGAACTTGCCTTGGGCACACAGGTGATGCGAGAGCGGAGCTGGGAACTCGGCTAACGTCACTTTGTGACTCTTGCATTGGAGAGTGGCCCAGAGAGGACACCAGCAGAGCTCACGGGTGACTGGGCAGAGGGAGGAGCCCGTGTGTATGGCAGGAAGCCAGAGCCAGCCAAGCTTCGAGGAGGAGGAGTGGCCATGTTGGTTGAACATCTTGCAGACCCTTCGTGTCTCCCTGAGAGCACTGGCCTGCTTGGGGTGTGGATTCCTTTTATTGTCACGTGCACCCCGACACGTCTTGTTGCTGGGAGTCAGGGTTGAGAGAAGGCGGAAAGTCCTTAGAGGCTGTCAGGAAGGCCCCCTTCGTGGAAAGACCCTGTTCCACAAAGAGTGGAGTGGGATGAGAGAGTAGTTCTAGGCCCATGAGAAAATGAGCGTTTCCAAGCCATTCTTCCTCCTGGAAGGAGTGGGCATGGAGGTGACCCTGTGTGGGACGGGAAACTGGACTTAGTGACAAGCATCCCCTGCGCTAGTCTCTGGATGGATGCAGAACTCATGCAGTGCTTTCTACACGGATGTTAGAGAAGACGAGTACATTAATTGCTGCCAGAAATGAAATGAAAGAAACAGAAATAAGCACAGCCCAACAGTAGAGCTGGAAGAGATCCCAAAATGAGCTGCACACCGTGAGGCTGGAGCTCAGAGTAGTTTAAGTTCCAGGAATCCCACTGCTGTGAGCCCAAGTATTGGACCTGGGGTCAGACTTCCTGTGTTATAATCCGGGCTGCCATGGGCCATGACATTTAATGCCTCTTTGTCTCAGTGGCCTCATCTGTAAAATGGGAATACTAATAGTCACTTTACTCAGATGAGTAAGTGAGTCGGTCACCTCAACATAGGAAAAGCATTTACACTCAGCATTACATGTGGTGAGTAGGAGTTGCCAGGAAAGGCCAGCTGTACCATCGCTGTAGCTGTCATCATCACCACCATCATTTCATGCTGCTGATGACATCACTGCTTTTGCAACTCAGGAATGGAGAAACGGTAAAGCTGAGGAGCACTGATTCAGCAGGGACAGCAAGGAGAAAATTAGGTGAACACTGCTCAGACTACAGTCTCTGAGGTTAGGAACAAAGGTCATGTATGGTTTTAAAAGTAGCCACATCGGCAATACTTTTATAAATTGTATTTTGAGGTTCCTAAGAAATTCAAGAGTTGGACAATGAGATATGAGAGTGAGCAGTTGAATATAGGACTGAAAAATAAGATCAAGGAATGAGAAGTAGCGAAATTCAAAAAAGAAAAGGTTAAAATAAAAGTGGTGGTCATTTCACACACCTAGAGAGGTAGAAGGTGTGATTCATCTGAATCGAGGGATCAAGCCGAGGCAGAGCCATAAAATCTGGACCCACGTGGTATCCTCAGAGTAAGCGCACGGCTCCTCAATGCCAGTCGTCCTGGAAATCACCACTCCAGACTTCTGGCTTCTCTAAATTCTCCTATTTCCCACCAGCTGGCGAGTAACAGCAAATTCAATATACCTTATTGCCTGTCTGGCCTCACTGTGAGTACTTTTCACCTAGCGCCTGATTTGACCTTCACGGCGAGATGATAAGGCAGGCAGTACCACTGTCCTAATTTTTCCAACAGGGCACTTAACCCAGGGAGGCAGGACATACAGTGTGTGATGCAGCTTACTGCACAGGGTCCACAGAGGCTAAAGATGGGACTGGGATCCAAAGTCCCTAATGCCATACACCGAATCTCTTGAGATGCCCAGCAACAGTGCTATTGCGGGAGGACAGTGTTTTCTCATGATATCTGGTGGGTTATCATAGAAACTCTTGTCCAGGCTCTTAGAGTTCTGCTTCCGGCTTCATATGGCTTCTTCTGCTTTCCACAAATCCTAACTGGAATGCATACCTTTTATCCGGTCAGTGTCCCTCAGATTCGCCTGCATCACCTCTTAGTTTTGCTCAATCCATCTTACTTTTCATGTGCTCTTCCTCGTCTTCCAAGTTGTCAAGTTCTTTTAAACCGCATGCCCAGATTCCTTTTTCTTTATAGAACTTTCACTCAAGTCCAAAGTCATTTTATAATATTTAAAATTCCTTTTCACCCCTTGATCCCCTCCCCATTTGAGAAAGATCTATCTCCCTTCTTCCTATTATCTGTCTTTTATTTTGTTCTTTATTTATAATTTGGGTTTCTCATATGAGAAAAATCATTCCACATTTAAGCTTGTGTGTCTGATTTATTTTGCTTAACACGGTGGTCTTAGGTGCACCCATCTTCCTACAGATGACTCAGGAGTTAATGTGTCATGTATGTGTACAACTCCACAACAGGAATGTAAACATTATGTACTGCAAACATGTACCAATAAAAATAAAAACAGATTCCTATGATGTTTGTTATTCACACCTCTTATGTCAAGCATGAAATGTTCATTCATTCACTCACTACACCTGTGTCTAGCACCTCCTGTATGTCACCTGGTGATATGAAAATGAATGAGAGCCACCTATAAAGGGCTTATAATCTAATAAGGGAAAGAGACGTAAAACAAGTCATCACCACTGCAATAAACACTTTATAGTAGGACTGTTTAAAATAAGCTCAGCCCGGAGGAGGGAATGATCAGTTCTCTTTGGAGAAGTTAGAGAAAGTTTTAATTAGAGAATCTAGTGCACTGTCCTGGGTTTTAAAGAACTACTAGTGGCTTGTTAGGTAAAAGCTGGAGAGGGGGGACGTTCCAGGTCAGGGTATACCAGTTGCCAAAATATAGAGATATGGCTGGTAGCAGCATATATTTGTGTCTTAATACAATTGGAACATATTTATGCCATTTTTTTCAGCAAGGTGACATTTAACTAAATCGCTGAATCTGAACTTTGGGATTGTTCCTGGTGGGCAGTTCCCAAGCGAGTGGACTAATGTGATCAGAGATGGCGGTGTTTGTTTTGTATTTGTGCAGACCAGGGAGGCTCTTACCACCATTCTCCACGACCTCCGGCCCCAGGATCGTTTCAGTATCATCGGGTTTTCCAACCGGATTAAAGTGTGGAAGGACCACCTGGTACCGGTCACTCCTAGCAATGTCATAGATGGCAAATTCTACATTCACCTCATGTCGCCCAGCGGAGGTAAGAGTGATCCTTCCTTGCACATCAGCTTTGACATGATAACAAGCTCATTTCCTGCCGAGAGCTGAGGATCAGAGAACTGAAGCTGATTACAGCAGAAGAGGTAACAGGTGAGAGCTCTCCCAGGAGCTTATGTTTCTCTGAATGCTAAATATCTAAATTCTCATCCCCAAAGCATCAGAATGAATTAGTCAAGTTATGGGGGGAAATACCTGACAGGTGCTGGGATGCTGTCTGGCTGATCTCAGAGACGCTAAAGAGCAAAGCTGATTTTTGTAACTTGCTCTTGGGCAGAGAATCAAAGCGAGACGGGCGAGTCAATGTTTTGTGTGTGTATCAGGCAGCCGTGCAGAACAGGGGTTGTCCTTATCTAATCTACACTGAGTGACCACGTGGCTAGGGAAGAACTGTGGATGTGGAAGGAGTTTGGGAGGCTGCTGAGCTCTGAGCCATTGCCCACTGGTCTTCATTGTGGTGCCCAGGGAGCGTGCAGAATGTTGGAGGGAGAGGAAAGATCATAAAGAATTTTGACGTGGCTAGAGAGTCGGGACAGTGTGTTCCCAACCGTGCGCCGTGTAAGTTTCTCCAACTCAGGACCTGGGCCTTTCGCTCACGTTGCTAGCACAGGGGTCACTTAAGAGGTGCGCAGTGTCGGGTTATGTAGTGGGGCTGAACCTGGCCCTCTGTCCCCTTCCTTAAAGGCCCCTGACAGAGACACTGTCTTCTGAACCCGCCATCTTGGTTAATATCACTTTGATTATCTGAAAACATTTGAAGCACTTGAATCAGTCTTATCCCATTTGAGATTTCTCCATTTGTATATATTATTTCCCATCCGAGACAAAGTGCTGATTTCCCAAACGAACTTCATTTGGGACTTGTTCTTGCCGGCCTGGTATTTAGGCTTACCATGGTATTTCCTTCCAGTCTCCAAAAACAGTATAATTTAAAAGAGGTTTTATTATTCAATGGGAGAAAGGAAAGATTGGATTTACTATTGTAGTTACTGTCTTGGGCAGGAATTTGGTAAGACGGTAAAGTCCTTGTGGGAAGAGATTCCTCTCATCTTTGCAGGCCCTGGTTCCTAGTACAGTGACTGACATACCGTGCATGCTCAATGCACTTGTTAAACTGAATTTATTTAATCATGTGTCTGTGCTGGAGAGAGGTGCTAAACAGCTTCAGAAAATAGCTGATCTGTATTGTGTTCTTTCGTGGTCCAAACCTTAGAAACCTTATTGGTTTCCTCTTTTTCTTGACACTGCTTTGCGTCCACTCTGCAGTGAAGAGCAGATTAAGTTGCTTCTCTAAGCGGTGTAACTTCAGCCTTGGAAGTGTGTATTCTGAAGCCACACTGCCTAGATTTGAATCCACTGTTAGCCATTTAACTTCCTTGTGCCTCACTTCCCACATCTGTAAAATGTGGATAATAAAGGAGTGGTTACTGGGATCAGATGGATTAAATATTTAAAGTGTATAGAGTGACCCTGGTGTGTAGGAAGTCCTCTTTACGATATGGCGGATTTACCCCCCTGAGTGGTCCCCTTGCTGAGGTTCCACGAGCTCTTGATGGCAGGGCCAGGCAGCTCCGGAGGACTCTTCTTGCAGAGAGCGCCCCACTGTTGCAGACTGGACTGGAAATGTCCCACCTTTACGCAGGCTGGATTCCAAGCCCTGCAGGGCCTTTGGCACCTGAGTGCAATCAGCGAAGCTAAATCCATCCTTTGGCCCTGGCTCTCCTTGGCTTTAAAGGGGAGGGAGAGATTTGGCATCGCTGCTAAGTGCGCATTAAAAAGAATACAACACCTGCCAGTTGGTACGTGCTCACTCATCCAGGGGCAGCAAGAAGTGAGACTGGTGTTACGAAAGGCAAATGAGTGATTCCAAAGAGATGTTGAAGACTGTTTCAGCTGTAACTTTTCCTTCTGTTTGGAATCTGAATGCATCCTAGCAGGAATTATAAATATTTTTTTCACAAGCATGGACTCATCTATTTTTTTTTAAAGCCAGAAATTCTGGAGGATTTAAAGTAACGGGGAAATGATCTGCCTCTTTCAAACACTGTACATTTTGCGGGTAGCTAAGAATCACTCTAGGTGGGATGATAGGGGTGGCGAGGGTTATAGAACTCTACATTCACTAAAAATGATGGATTTTATGCTCACAGTGTGTATTTTTGGTATGCAAATTTACCTCAAGCCATTAAAAAGTGAGTGAAATTAAAAATTTTTGGCATGTGACTTTTCTCTCAAGCCATTAAAAAGGTGCCTTGAGGCTCTAGATGCTCCTGCTGATTAGAGCTCTCAGTTTCGCTTGGCGGTAGTGGAACAGCAGCAGCTCAGCTGAGTGAAATTCTTAGCTAACCCAGAAACCGCATGTTAACTGTTTCAACCTCAGCCAACCCCTCACCTCTGCATCTACCAAGCAAGTACTTGTTCGCCACCTCCCACACTGTCACACAACTGTAATCAGAGCTGCTGACGACAAGCACCTTTCTAAGGGAAAAATTTGGGGGTCCAGGAGGGTACATTCTAACAGCTCCTGCCCTTGTGGGCTCTAATAATCCAACGTAACCCAAAGGAGCAGCAAGCGAGGGAAGGAGAGGTGAGGAAGGGAGCCGATCAGTTCGCCAGTCAGCGCCAGCCGTAACGTCTGAGGTCACCTGAGATTGTGTCGAGTCGCCCCTCCCTGCTTTCCTATACTGGGCACCTTTCTTCTCTCTGTGACTCTTTCTCCCCTCACATTCCTGTACCCAGCACCTTCCTATTCTTTTCAAAGCTAGTTTCAGAAAAAGGTAGAGAAGCCATTAATGTGGGGGTAGTGAGAACTTCTGCCCTGAGGTATCATCAGTTACCTGCGGAAGAAGGCGTTTACAGTGAGATTATTCCACGTCATTTATATTCATCCAGAAAGCACTCCTCGTGGCTCTAGCCAAGCTGAGGGTTCCACGCAGCTGTGAGTGTGCACTCAGGCTCAGAAGGCGAGTGCAAAGGTGAGAGCTGTCTTGCGCTCTGTCCCACAGGCACAGACATCAACGGGGCCCTCCAGGCAGCCGTCGGGCTCCTGAACAACTACGTGTTGCACAATGACATTGAAGACCGGAGTGTGTCCCTTGTCATCTTCCTGACGGATGGGAAGCCCACGGTGGGGGAGACCCATGCCCCCAAGATTCTCAACAACACCAAGGAGGCTGCCCAGGGTCAGATCTGCATCTTCACTGTTGGCATTGGCAATGACGTGGACTTCAGGCTGCTGGAGAAACTGTCACTGGACAACTGCGGCCTCACACGGCGTGTTCTTGAGGAGGAGGACGCGGGTGCACAGCTCATTGGGTTTGTTTTGTCTTCTCAGAAAGAGGACATGTTGTGCTGGGGTTGGACGCAATAGAAATCCAGACAGGAGGGTGTTCTTGCTGTACCTCGCATCTACTCAAAATGCTCCTAAGTCACTGGTCTCATCTTGGGTTTGGAAACTAGGCAAACCAGGGTTCAAATTCTAGTCTTCCTGGCTTTAGGTCAGGTTTTAAGACTGTTTGTGGCTCAGTTTCCTTATCTGTGAAATGAGAATTATGATTGGCTGACAGAATTTAAAGAGAAAACTTTTGTAAATTAGTGGCACAATGGCTATGTCATATAAGGCATTTAATGAGCTCTTATGGTTATAATTGCCTTCTTGATATCTTGAGTACAGTTAAATGATCATCTTTTAATTTGGAAGGAAAATAGTCAGTTTAAACTGATGAGTCATCCGACTATTATTTTAAGGTAGAGAACAACTAGAATTTAGGCCTTCTAACACAGAGGTAACTTCTCTTGGGTACCATGATGCCAACCAAGCACGGTATGTGATTTCGCAGCTAATCCAATGGAGTGTCCACTTCCAGTTCAGCATGCTGTGGCATTATTTCTTTATAATTGTTAAAAGTTTTATTGTACATGTTTTAGTATATAATAATTATGTTCATCACAGGGAGATGGTACATAATCATAACACATCTTAATTCTTTTTTTGTTTTGTTTTGTTTTGTTTCCCGGTACTGAGAATCGAACTCACGACCTTGCGCTTGCCAGGCAGGCGCTGTGCCGCTGAGCTAAATCCCCAGCCCCCACATCTTAATTCATGACATAGCTGGAATATACTGTAAAGTAGACATGAAGTTGAGGTACATTTATAGGTGTTCAATGGCTATAACCAAAGAAATTTAGTAATAATAAATCTCACTGAAATTCTAGAGTCTACAGTAAAGACAGACAGTAAATATGGTATACAGTAAATTCCAGAGTATACTGTAAAGACAGGTTAGCACAGAACTGGCCACCAGTTTTCTTCCAATATTTTTATAGAACATTTAAATGAAAACAGAGATTTATTTCCTATGTTGTAAAAATTTTTCAAAGCTAGACTCAGGGGCAGTGAATGTACTGTATAGCAGAATTCAGATTTGGTAAGGGGTTCACAGTAAAAATAATTACACAGAAACAAATCAACTGCCCTGTTGATAGTACTAAAAATATTATCCATCTAATACTTACTGAGGACCTAAAATATGCCTGCATTTCTGCACACATCATCTCATGTGACCCTCACAAAATCCTGAGGCAGTGGTAGCAAACCTTCTAGAAACTGCCACCCTAAACCCACTAATGTATTGCAAAGTGCCAGTGCTACAATTAAACCAAATACTGAGGTTTTAGTTCAGAAAAAGCAACTCATGTATTAACATTTTTTTTGGTCTTAAAAGAAAAACAAACAACACACACGCCCTAGGTTCACCGCCACTGTCCTAGGAGGTACTAGGCACGTTAGAGTAGACACTGCGCTGCCATGCAGAGATGGCCATGTGCAAAGGCTGACCCAAGGGCGCCCTTCATTTCTCCCTCCTGTAACAGGGGACCACCTAGATTCTGCTCCACGCAATCATCAGGGACTCACTCGGGTTCCTTCCAGTTTACTGCTCTGCCTCACATACTTAGGTATTGTCCTTAACTGGGAAGTTGAAGTTAAGTCACCATCATTTCTATATTGCAGCCTCAGAAAGAGAAAGAAAAGGAAGCCATTGTAGGCTATTTCATTTTAAACAAATGTCTCAGAGGTTGCACATACCCCTTATGCTCCATGGGTGACACCACGGTCAGGTGGCCTTAACTGGCACAGTGGAGGCCAGGAAGCATCTTTTGTAGGTGGATGGACACGTGCCTTGTTAGAACTCTATTACACAAGAAAGGGAGAATGGAGCTGGAGACACAGCTGGTGATCTGCCAAAGTAGCTCTGTGCTGACGGTTAACATCCTGATTTCACAGATGAAGAAGCTGTCACATTCCCCAGGACACAGAGCAAGGAAGTGATTGAGTTGAGAGTTGAACTGCGCATCCTACGCTGTGTAGATCTTTGGAAAGGGGATTTTGGTTGCACCCTTACTTAGCAAGAAGCAGCCACATAACGGAACCCCAGGAAAAGCTACCAAAAACAAAGACTGCATTAATCAAAAGCATAATGCTAAAGTGAAGGTCAGATTTCCCAAGTATAGTGTGCCACTCAAAGCACATCTGCGACATCTATTTGGTTTTTAAGAGAAAAGTTTTCAGGAGCCCTTTGAGAAGCTTAGGTGTATACAAGGGCAATATATAAAGAGTTGTGAGGGAGAACGTGAAATTGTGTCACATGTAAAGTAATTCATGAAACTAGACGTGGATTAGGGAGCATAAAAAGAAGACTTCCGGAGACACACTCAGAATGTCTTCTGAGTGTCTAAATGGCTGTCGTGTTGAAGACTGGTAGACTAGTTCTCTGTTGTTCCAGAAGCAACACTGGAAATTTCAGGGAAGAAGATTTTGATCAGTGCTAAGATGTTCTCTCTCGTCATCAGAACAGTTGACAAAGAGGCACAGGAGCTCTGTATGACGGGAATGCTCTCTCACCAGGGGGATCTGAGCCCCTACTGGGTGTCCTCTGTCACAAAGATTGTGCTGTGGACTGAGACAGACTTGATCACCTCTAGTCAGTTCACCCCCTCTAAGAGTGTAACTTGCTTTAGGGTTAGCAGGAGTGTAACTTCCTGCTGGCCGCCAAGCCCTGATTCTCTCTCTGCCTCTCCCCTGCAGGTTCTACGATGAGATCAGGACGCCCCTGCTTTCTGACATCCGCGTCGATTACCCCTCTGGCTTAGTGGAGCATGCCACCAAAACTGTGTTTCCCAACTACTTCAACGGTTCCGAGATCGTCATCGCCGGGAAGCTGGTGGACAGGAAGACGGACCAGCTGCACGTGGAGGTCACTGCCAGCAACAGTAAGAAATTTGTCATCCTAAAGACGGACGTGCCTGTGGAGCCTCAGAAGGTGAGGAGCGGCGTCCCAGGAAGCCCCAGTTCCAGAGGTGATGGTGAGGAGGACCCCAACCACATCGAGCATCTCTGGAGCTACCTTACTGTGAAGGAGCTGCTAAGCTCCTGGCTGCAGAGTGACAATGAGCAGGAGAAGGAGAGACTGAGGCAGAAGGCGCAGGACCTGGCCATGAGCTACCACTTCCTCACCCCCTTCACCACCATGAAGCTGAGGACGCCGGTGCTTCAGGAGAACACGCTGGAGGTCGCGCGGGGCATGTCGGCGGCAACAGGCCCGGAAACGGTGATGCAGAGCCTGCGGGGAGCCTCCATGAAGCCAGGTAGCACAGCTTTGGTGTGGCCGGGCAGACCCGCGCCGGAGTGTTTCCTCTGACTCTTTTAAGGCCATGGCAACCTCAGCAGGAGTCTGTTTTATTTTATCAGATTACGCTTTTTATAAACAAGAGCCCTGCGTGCAGCAGGCAGTCTTCACAAAGTATGTAGGGTCGTGTGTTTGTATTGTTATAAACCATGGCGCTCAAAAGAAAGGAGAAAAAAACAGCGTGTGGGCTGCGAAAGGTGGCCAGTGGCCAGCCCATCAGTAAATCACCCCTAAATCCAGTGCCTGCCACACGCCGGGCACAACTGGTCGCACTGGGATGAACAAACAGACACAAATATTCAGTTTTAAGTGCCTTTTTGTATTTTTAAATACTTCGGAATTAGGTCATCTTATGTGCAGATTGTTTTTATTTTCTTGAGAAAGTCTGTGAAGAGCCAAGATATCAATTCCTGAGCGGATCCACCCAGAATTTAGACAGAGGCAGCCATGCTCAGGCCTACTGGCAGTTTGACCAGAGGGAACTTCTAGGGACAGGAGTGACAGAAGGAAAAGCTGTGAGGCCGAGGGAAAAGGGTATTCTGGGTAGCACCCATTTGTGGAAAGTGGCGGGTCTTAATGTCTAGCATTTTTATGAGGTTCTTGCCAAGTTTCCCTCAGCTAAGGGCGAAAGAGAGTTCACAGGCGATGACTCCTTCCTTCTTCACTCTAAACTGTGGAGAGTACTAGGGCGGGAGAGAGGATATGAAGTTAGGACCCACCGATCCTCAGGCGCCTCTGTGAGGCCCAGGTCAGATTTTTGTATTTCTCTAAGCACTCATTTCTGTGCCTGTGAAGCAGGGGCAATAATAGCGCTTCTGAAGGGCCGTGGCAAGCACTAGTGTGGAAAGTCTTTGGCTTACGATGCGTGTTCTGCAAACATGAGCCACTTCTCCCATGAGACAAGCCGTGCTAAAAATTTATTGAGAAGTCTACACCCTGCTAGACAGGCAGTGAAGAACCTTGCCATTTTAGAAAGAATAGAGCCTTTCTGAAAGCTAGTGCGATTTTTGCTATGGTTAAAAGCAGGCTGGAGGAGAGTATTAGCTCAGACCGAAGCTCACCCTTGCCACATCTAGGAGGAATGCCTTTTGAGTAAGGTCATGTACTGTGTGTCAGCAGTTCAAATCTCAGTAGGTTCAGGACAGAGCAGACACAAATGATAGTGGACTCAGAGGACCAGGAACACAGAAAAGGAAACAACTAACTTAGTGTTTACAGGCACTTTTTCAAATAAGATTTTTCTGAAGTGATTACATAAGACAGCTTTCCGTTTCCCAAAGCTCTGATGTTTTCTTTTTTGAGTGTCTACAGCAACTGCTACTTTTCTTTTTTGGTACTAAGAATTCAACCCGGGACCTTCACACTGGGCTACAATCACCAGCCCTTTTAAAATTTTTATATTTTGAGACAAAGTCTCATTACTATGCCCAGGCTGAGCTTGAACTTGGAATCTTCCTGCCTCAGCCTCCCAGAATGTTGGGATTATAGGCATATGCCACCATGCCTGGCACAACTGCCACTTCTTGCAGAGGTCACCCAGTCAGACTGCTCCATCCTTCTTTCTGGTCCGTCTGCACTCTGCCCATGTTCTGCTGCCAGGGACTAGAATAGTGAATGCTTGAAAAACGGTTAGATCATTTTATCTTTATTTTTTCCAAGGATAAAGACTAGGGAAGAGGACCACACTTCACCTTATATACAATTTGAAATAAGATAGTGATCTTACAGAAATTAATTTACATTTAGGTTATACATTAATGGATACTTATTCAGTTAAGTTATTTTGTGTTTTGTTTTGATTTGGTTTTTTGAGACAGGGTCTTGCTATGCAGTTCAGGCTGGACTTGAACTCACTTTGTAGCCCAAGCTGGCCTTGAACTCATAGCAATCCTCCTGCCTCAGCCTCCTGAGTGCTGAGATTACAGGCATGAGCCACTATGCCTAGCTCTCAGTGAAGTTACTGTGAATACTTGGTATTTCGAAATGATTTATGAATTAAGCTTACACATATAGTTGTGACACTGACTATAACCATGCTCTTTGGTTTTAATTTTTATTGTGTTAAAAACCGCATAACATGAAATTTACCCTCATAACCCTTTTTAAGTGTACAGGTCAGTAGTGTTGCATATATTCACAGGGATCACAGAAAACAAAAACACTGTCTGGTAGGTAAAGAATAAAATAAGCCTGTACAGTTTACATCTCAGTTGGGTCTTCTGAGGCCAGGCTCTCCCTTTAAAGTAAATGATGTTTTAAAGAGCTTTGGATTCTTTCGGCTATTGCAAAGGTATCTGAAAGCTGGGTGTTACTCATTCCTGCAGCTTCTTTTCTCTGTGTGTCTGACTGCATCATCTTTAATGAATGACAGTGTTCTCTTCCTTTCCTTTTCAGGACCGGTGCTCAAGCAACCATCCGACCCAAGAATCAAACTCTCTAAAACATCAGGTAAAGAAAAGGGTGTGGCTGAGTGTGAGCTGAGGGCGAGGAATCTTTAGAAAGTAGACCGTGGGGAATTCCCTGAAGCCAGTTAAAATAGCAGCTTGTGGAAGAGCATGGCATCAGGACCCACATTTCTGTAGCAGATGCTACAAACCAGGGCCAGCTGTACGCCACCGCACTGCGGAGAGACCGCGGTCTCCAGGGAGCTTGGCAAGAGCCCTGACGGAAGAAGAAAAGCAGAAGTGCATTCTGATCATGTCTGGGTTTAAGAGGCATTGGTTTTAGAGATTTGAAACGTACATGCTTTCAGCCTCAGGGGTCACAGATACAAAAACAGTGTTATAAAGATATAAACGTCTGGAGTGACAGGCAGGACTTCTTGTTTTGTTGGTTTTTTAATCTTGGCCTTAGAAGGAAAGGAACAGATTTTAAATACCATAAAATTTTCTTTTGACAACTTCCTGGGATGATAATAAAAGTTAGGATGGGGCGCTGGGTTTTGTTCCTCCAGTGGATATGTCTCGAGAGAATCTAGCTGCTCTCCTCACCGGGAAGAGCCTTGGACCCCCTGCACTGAAGAAATACAGCTGCTTGTCTTTTGATGATGGAAAAAAGACTGGCACCCAGAGGAGACAAAAGTTCTCACCCACACTTCTGGCACTCTTTCGGGACAGCTCATGTGACAGTTCTCCGGGAGTTTGACAGGCTTCAGACTCCATTTCCTACTCAAAGCATCCAAATCCCTTTACATGCAAAAATGTTGCTTGCTTCCAAAAAAGAAGGGAGAAGGCCAAAAGTCGTTACTGCAGACAGCACCCAAGAGCAAGGTGGTCTTGCATTCCACAGAGCACCCGTGTTCGAAGGAACTGCATCCGTCTACGGGAGCCTGCGCATTTCTATCTCTACCGCGAATTCCAGGACGTGCCTGTTTTACAGACTTGCGCACAGAACACACTGGCAGGAAGCAGCAGTAAAGACTTTCTCCTCGGGGTGTCCGTGGTTCTTCTGAGTGACGCTGTGTGTTCAGCAGTTACACAGAGAGCAGGAGTTCACTTTCAGCTTGAAAAGACGGGACTCCTCCTGACCGCTGCGTCTAGCACACACAGGCACATACTCGTTCGTGTGAACCTGAACAAAAATAGGTATTCCTGACGTGCTGTTTCGTGTCCACGCCAGAGAGAAACTAAACCTCCCATCTAGTGAGGGAAGAGAGTTGATGTAGACTCTCAGGAAATACTTGGCTGGTGCAGTAAGAAGCGAGGCGAGGATGGGGAGAAGAGAATGACCAGGGGCCAGCTGAACTTCACGCCCTCCACTGTGGACAAGGAGACAAGAGCAATAA
The DNA here is from genome assembly GCF_000276665.1 of Chinchilla lanigera. Taxonomy (NCBI): domain Eukaryota; kingdom Metazoa; phylum Chordata; class Mammalia; order Rodentia; family Chinchillidae; genus Chinchilla; species Chinchilla lanigera. The sequence goes on along the minus strand of NW_004955421.1, from coordinate 24,048,177 downwards.
AGTCAGTGTGACCCAAGGAGTGATTCCACTGTTGTCACTAGCGATTCTGCCCACCCTTCCAGTGACTCTGTGCTCATTTATCAGTGCCCCTGAACGGGGCCAGGTTCTTAGTGCCTATAGGCAAGGGTGGCATACAGCTGGCACTGTGAAAGTTTGAGATAGTGTATGGCTTGCTGGGGGAAGAAGTGCAACAGAGCCTTTGTCATAGACAACAAAGGTCCTCCTCACTGTTCACGTGGGCAGTTAAATTCAGAGCAAGTGAATGGGAAAATCCACCTAGAAAACTGAAGACCGTGGGCTCAGTAATTGTTGGGGGCCTAGGGCAACAGCTCTCTTTCGTTTCAACACCCCTCGCCTTCAAAGCCTCGTTGTCTACACTTTACTGAGGTCTGGTGAAAGGAGCAGTAGATCTGCACTCAGAAGACCTGACGTCAGCCACTAGCTGGATGGGCTTCGGGAATCGCTTCCTTCCCCGGCATTTCCTTATTTATAAGCTGCAGGTACCTTCCTTCCAGCATTGTCCTTGGGATTAAATACATAATGACACACAAAAGGCACCAGTAAGTGTCTGTCTCTCTCTCCTTTGTTCCCTCCCTGGCAGTGGATGGCGATCCCCATTTTGTTGTGGATTTCCCTTTGAGCAAACTCACCGTCTGCTTTAACATCGACGGACAGCCCGGCGATATCCTGCGGCTGGTCACTGACCACACGGGCTCCGGTAAGTCTGCCTTTTGTGTGTCAGGGAGTGTTCTGCCCACTCTGTTTTTGGGATGACTGGCCCGCTGTCTAAGGAACATGGTGGGTGCTCAGTGCATACTGTGATGGTTGGCTACAGGGCGTGGAGGTTGGAGTCAGACCAGCGTGCACTCAAACCCACACTGTGTAGCTTCAGTGGTCTCCCTTATAAAACACAGACAGTGCTATTCTGCTGGCCTCACAGGATGTTATGAAGTGAATCAAATGAAATAAGGGATGCGAAGTAGCTTCAAAACTGCTCAAGTGTTATGGAGTTTCATGACATCATTACTATCGCTGTCTTTCCATGCAGAAGCTGTAATGGTGGGGAGGTAAGAGGCCCAAACTCATATGTCCCAGCTCCGTGATAACTTAGAGGTAACGCCAGACGCTAACCACACAGCTCTGTGTGTCAGCAGTGTAGAGGGCCTGGGGGAAAGACGCTGGCACCGCAAAGGCTGCTGTTCAAGGCAGGTGACAATGCTTGGGGACAACCATGTGGACCGCCACACAGCCCAGCTTTGTGGGAACCACCTGGTATTTCTCAGTGCGAGCAAATGAGGGGCTCAGGAGTGGATGCTGCAGAGGGCCCCCAGCAAGGTGACGCGCATGTTGTGATTATGTGGAGTCTGGTCCTAGGTCTCCTCAATTATATTTTTTCTTGCAGGCCTTCCTAGCTTGAAAGCTAAGTTTCTAATGTTTACAGTACCACGGGGTGCAGGGACGAGATGGGGACCTAACTATATTGGTCCCTGTAAGCCCCCTCTCTCCTGGGAGCTGTTCCCACGGTTTCTAAATTCCCCGAGTTGTGCAAGGCAGAACTTCAGTCTGGGTGGTGAGAGCGTTGAGGCCAGCTCTGGCTGGGATTGCTCCTCTCCCGCAGCCCTTTTCCCGGGGAAGTCACTTTTCTCCTTGTATATCTAAGAAGTTGCCAGTGAAGACTTATGAGGAAGATGATCCTCAAAGCAGGGAAAACAAGAGTCAATTATATAGCAATCTCTATTTATTAAAGATTGCCTCTTTGCCTGAGGACAAAGCAGATCCAACATGCATCAGCTAATTCGTTCTCAGACGTCTCCTGCGCAATGGCACCTGCTTGCTGTCCAGCCCCACAGCGCGGTACCCTGGGCTCTGTCTGCGGCCTCATTCAGGGGACGAGTCCAGGAAAGCTGCGCTCATGCTCAGGATGGTGCAGGGAAAAAACGGCTTATGTTTGATGGCGGTTAACAGCTCCTACATATCCTACCCCTTGCATCCTCGTGAAAGTTCTCTTAGCTTTTACATCCTCCTCATTTTCCAAAATGAGAGAGTTGAAGATTAATTTTTAAATGGCTTTGTCTGAGGGCACATACGTAGTAAATAAACAAATTTGAGTTTCGGGAATAAAAAATTTCCAATTTAGCATTCTACCCCTGCTCAAAGGATCTCTAGGTCAGGATCAGTGGCAACAGGTTAATACAAAACACACATCGGGGCCCACAAGACCTTTGCCACTACAACTGGTCCCGGGAATGAAGGCACACAGACATGCGAGCCCTTCTGTGATACCTGGACCCAAACCTGACACCTCCTCCCCACGCTCCAAGATGCTAATCACACACGGAGGAAACGCCCTTATAGCTTCCTACGTTCAGACTCCTGTGGCCACCAGCAAGTGGCTTCAACTCAGTGGCTTGAATGGGGGAGCTGGTTGGTGTGGGTGCTTGAGCCGGGAAGATAGGGAAGGAGGAAGGAAATTCTCCGCCGATGGCGTTAGCAGGAAGACCAGCTTTCTAACCACTGCGCTCTTCCCCTCGCCTTTGAGGTGTGACGGTGAATGGAGCGTTGATTGGGGCCCCTGCTCCTCCCAGTGGTCACAAGAAACAGCGCACTTACTTCGGCACCATCACCATCCTCGTCAACCAGCCGGAGCGGTCTTACCTGGAGATCACACCCCACAGGGTCATCCTCGACGGCGGCGACAGGCTGGTCCTCCCCTGCAACCAGACCGTGGTGGTGGGCAGCCGGGGCCTGGAGGTGGCTGTGTCAGCCAATGCGAACGTCACTGTCACCATCCAGGGCACCATTGCTTTTGTCGTTCTCATTCACCTCTACAAAAAGCCAGCGCCCTTCCAGCGGAACCACTTGGGCTTCTACATCTCCAACAGCAAAGGCCTTTCCAGCACCTGCCATGGACTGCTGGGTAAGGCCGCTGGCGATCCGCGTTGGGTTTAGAGGAGTGACATTTCCCAGGTGAACTCTAACTGCCAGTATTGTCAGCTTGCTTGAGAAATTTAGTAGGCATTTGGTCCTTACTGGCACAGATGTCCCTTGGTATCCATAGTGGTATGGCTAAAGGATCTCCCAAGAATACCAAAATTAAGGATGTGTAAGTCCCTTACCTAAAATGGTGCAGTAGTTTTATAAAACCTGCACACATTCTCCAGTATACTGTTTTTTTTTTTTTTTTTTTGGTCTTTTTGAGGCAGTGTCTCGCTCTGCAGTTCAGGCTAGCCTCGAGCTCACTTTGTAGCCCAGGCTGGTCTCAGACTCACAACGATCATCCTGCCTCAGCCTCCGAAGTGCTGGGATTACAGGTGTGTGCCACCACGCCCATCTCTAGGTTACTTATCATACCTGATACACTGTCAACTGTGTAAATAGTCACTCTGCTCTATTGTTAGGGAATAATAACAAGGAAAAAGGGTTGTGTTCAGCACAAATGCGTTTTCTTCCAAATGTTTTTGGTCTGCAGTTGATTGAATCCGCAGATACGGAATCCCATGGGCATGGAGGGTGGACTGTATGTGTATGAAAATTAGATTTCTTGCCTACGAATACCTTTCTGGCAGAGAAGTGGGCACTGTAAAGCAGTTCTCACTGATCTTCTGGGAAAGAGAACAAAGGCAGGGAATGTAATCATCTTAAGATCTGGTTCCTTGTCTCTCTGTGAAGACACAGAGACAGGGCAGCCGATGGCCCAGGCCCAGCACGACACACAGATGCCTTTCCTAGGAGTCATCGCGTTGCCGTGAGAGCTGGGAAGCCACCCTGGCCGGTCTTCTTCAGCGTGCAGTTTCACGTGGGCCCCTTGCCCAAAACTAAGAGTGAGCCATTGCCAGGGCTCGGTTTAGAAAGAGGATTTCCTGGCGTTTGAGCTGGACACATTCTGCCCAGCTGATGCCAAGCAGAGGCTCCGTCTCACAGACACAGCCCGAGCACTCCCCTTGCCTGACCTGGAGAGCTCTGAGGATGAGTGTCAGGCGCAACCTGAACTGACAGCTTTCCACAGCCCACCCTGGTGTGCGTCCCCCACAGGGAGCGCATGGAGGGGACTGACACCCACGCCCTGTTTATCTGTGCTTCCCTTGGCCTCCAGATTCCGCAGTAGACTGCTCATCTCCATGCGTTGGTTAGGTGACTTCCCGGCTTCTGGGAGCCGCAGGCCGGTATGTGTGGGAGCCCAGCGCTGTCCTGTCCAGGTTATGTCACGAGGCTGGACAAGGCATGTTAGCTCCCAGCGAGATTCCCCACTAAGATGTGCCCAGCTGGCCGTGGTGACACACACCTGTAACTCCAAGAGGCCCTTGTCTCCAGATAATAAATTTAAAAAGGCTGGGGAAGTGCCTCAGTGTGAAGGCCCCGGCTTCGCTCCCCAGTACCACAAAGAGCAAACAGACAAACAAAAACCCCTGTGACACTGATGCTGCTGATAGACTGCAGGGGTGTCTGTTCTTAGCTTACCTCAGAGCATTTTAGAAAATCTTTCATTACTATATGTTTGCAAAACATAATATATGCATTCACCTTGGGACATGCATGCATAAAATGCTTCTTGATCATTTTGATTCCCATTCTGCACCCCTCTGTCCATCTCCACAGAGTATACTTCCTTTTCCCTTCTTCTTTCTTTTATTTTGCTCTTCAAATGAGTTCCATTTTGTGTCCTTTTGTCCTCCCAGGTCAGTTCCTGAACCAGGAGACCAAACTCATCAAAGAGCCTGCAGGGCACAGCCCAAACCTTACCGATTCGCCCTTCCCTCGGGCAGAAGGGACGCCTGAGACCACTCTACGGGTGAAAGGGCACCAAGTCCCAGTGGTCTGGAAACAAAGGAAGATTTACAACGGCGAAGAGCAGATAGACTGCTGGTTTGCCAGGAACAATGCTGCCAAGCTGATTGACGGGGTGTATGAGGATTACCTGGCATCTCATCCGTTTGACACAGAAACAACTCTGGGCCTGGGAGGGTCCCCTGGATCTGACCCCAGCAGCCTTAATTGATGACGGTGCATGACAGGGAAGTGACGGTGGGGACACCGAGGCACAGCTGTCCTCGTTACCCTTGCACGCCTCTGCGCTTGCACCGAGCTGCACTCTGCAGCCCAGGGCTGACGTCTGCTGGAGCGAGGGGTGAGGCAGACAGCTGCAGTGGAGATATGGTTTCCTTCCCCTCCTCCTTCCTCTTCCTTCCCCTGCAGCCTCCCATCTTTGGTCGACAAAACTGGTCGCTTCAAGTGGAGAAAGGTCACGGTTCAGATACGAAAGCTTCTGTCTCGTACCACCTGGCTTGTCCCTCTGGGGCCTTCTGTAAGGTAACTCCTTCCAGTGTAACGAGATTGCCATGAGATTAATTTTCCTTGTAGAAAGGGCCAAATTCTGCTTTCCACATCATACTCGTACCTGAAATCTCCCCTTTAGCCCTGCTGTGTTCTGCAGATGTGCCATCCGAGTTCTTCCTCAGATGCACCCTCTGCAAAGCCCCGGGGCCCAGATCGGAATTCCAAACAGCACATGAATTAGATCATTGTAAACAGCTAAGGCTTTTCTGCTGTGGACATTTGTCCTTAAAAATTAGTTTTCATTTAAAAATGATTAAAAATGGAAAAACTTACATCCCAGATACTGATCTCTTTCCAATGAACTTTGTAGACCCCTTGACTCTGCTGTTTGACATTCTCCAATTCATTCCATGAAGCTTTTAATAAACAAGACAATCCACGTGGATGGTTTTCCGCTGGCCCTTCTTGGTGCTGGAGAGTTGGCCAGTCAAATTACTAATCTTTGTTTGTTTGTTTGTTTGTTTGTTAGAGACAGGGTCTCAATATGTAGTTCAGGCTGGCCTTAAGCTCACTTTGTAGCACAGGCTGGTCTCGAACTTGTAACGAACAATCTTCCTGCCTCAGCCTCCCTAGTGCTGGGATTGCAGGTGTGCTCCACCACGCCCAGCTTGAATGACAGGTCTTTAACTTGGAAGTCTTCCGCATTTGTCATAGTTCCTGGACTTGTTTGCCTTTAGCCTTCCAGGAGGTGATGGGTAATGTGAGCACAGTGCTGGGATTGGAGGAGGAGGCAGCGGGAGCGAGCCAGCACAGCAGCCCCCTCCAGGGAGAACCAGCCTGCACACTCTTGCAGAAGGCGTGCACATGCTCAGGAAATCTAAAGCGCCTTCCCACATGTCAGAGGGGCACAAGCCAGAAGATCAGCCTGAGCCAGGGGCTTTGGTTCCAGAACTTGGACAAACTTGAATCCCTAAGGAAGAGATTCAAATGGGGGGCTGGGGGTCAAAAAGTCACCGAGTGGTACTGTCTCCATCCGTGTGCCCTCAGTCAAGCCTGGTCCTGTTACGAGAGGGCATAGGGCTGCCGGTGGTCCTTTCACTCTCCTTGGTAGCGTCCCTCTCCTCTGCCTGGGAGACTCAAGGCCTGTACATGAGGAGGCTGGACGGAAGGGTGGGCGCAAGCGTCTGTGGACCGAACCGCAGAGAGAAAGAATGGGGTCGGGTGAGGGATTCGTGGTGTCCCCACAGGCAGCTTCTTTGGTGGGGCGTGCCACCGGGGCAGCCTGCATCACCTGGGAAAGTGGCGCGTCCAGCCCTCGGAGAGAGCCTGGTGCTGAGAAGTCGTCTCTGCTGTCCTCCTTCCCGTGGGCCGCCTCTGAGCATGTCCTCACTGGGTCTGGTGGCGGTAGGAGCCAGTTAGTGCGGGGTGACCGTGCCGTCCCCTCTCGGAGTCGCCATCTCTCACTGCCTGGGGACCCAGCAGCCCATGGCAGCTCCGCTGTGCTGTTCATCTGGCTGCCCTCTTCCCAGTCAGCTGCCTGTTTTCCTGCCAAAGGCACAGAGGTGACCAGGGCAGCGGAGAGGTGCTTCCGTATTTTATAGGTGAGAGAAAGAGGGACATGAGCCAGGGCTAGCCCGGGCCCCGCAGGCTCCTGCAACTTTCGCTTTATGTCACTCCCAGCTGGGCAGATGCCCTGGGACGGGAGGCCAGGCCGCTGGGTCGCACGAGGGTGTTGTTTCAGGTGCGGGCCGCACGCGGCGGGACCCAGCTCTACCGCCTTTGTTGCCGCCTTGAGAAACGGACTCCAGTGAGACACCCCTTGCTAGCTCTTCTACCCAAAAAAAACTTAAACAGTATCAAAGAGGAGCGTCTATTTTTTAAAGTTATATTTTAACCTTTAGGTAAATCCCATCTTTCCTTCTCTTCTTTTGTTGCAGTTCTGTCTGCAGAAGGTTTTTAGCAATACGTTTTCTGTTAGCTGGAAATTTGTACCTGTGAACCCTACATGCTACACCAGTGTACTTCCAGTGTTTTCCTTTGATTGAAAGATGTGTTGTGAATAGCAAGTTCTTTATTTTTTTTTTTTTTTTTTTTTTTTTTTTTTTTT
>NW_004955421.1:24004686-24040696 GCF_000276665.1 Chinchilla lanigera | reverse complement strand
TTTTTTTTGGTTTTTCTCCGGTACCGGGAACCGAACTCACGACCTTGCGCTTGCCAGGCAGGCGCTTTTGCCGCTGAGCTAAATCCCCAGCCCCAATAGCAAGTTCTTTAAAGAAAATGAAGAGGAATGAAAGAATTCTCTTCTCAGATGGGGAAACTGAGGCAGAGTGCATTTAAGGTGCTTTCCCCAAGTTACATGAAAGGCTTAGCGCAGAGCTAGGCTAAACTTCCAGAATTCACTGACTAGCTCTGGCACTGTTTCACCATCTGGTCAATCGTTTATTTTTCTTAAGTATTAATAAAACAAAAACAAGTGGCAGGTTCCTAAATGAGTAATAGAATGAGACAGAGAAAAATGTCGGCATTAGAGGAGACGAATCTCACTAGCATCTCCTGTTAATGAGCTGTAAGAGTGGGCTAGCTGGGATCTTGAGCAAGTTCCCCTCCCTGGGTTCCTATCCCCCCCCTCATCTCACAAAGAAAGGCATCCACATGCATCATTTGGGAGGGTTTTCTAATACGAAGTTTCCCATTCTCAAAATAAAATATGGAAAATGCTCTATGTGCCCGTGTGAGGTGCTCTGCCTTCTTGCCTATGACGTTTTGGTGACTGCCGCCTCAGGCAGAGGGGTACTAGGAGGATGGGTCATAACAACACTCCGCCAGAGCTAGGCAGGGACAGGAAATCAGAGCCCCTCCTGTTCCTATAAGGGGTAACACTAAATCCTTACTTGAATCATGGATCTGTGTAAGTGAATTAGGAAAAGGACTCTTCGTGTCCTTCTAAAATTCCTGTGTTAAAGCCCGGATCTCCCACAGGAAGGTACTTGGAGGTGCACCTTTCAGAAGTGATCAGGTCCCAAGAGTAGAACCCGGTAAGTGGGATCAGTGGCCCTACAAGAAGAGACAGGAGAGGTGATCTGCCCCCTTCTGCCATGTAAGGGTACAGTGGAATGCGGCCATTTGCAAGCCACACACCTCGTCTGCTGGCACCTTGGTCTCGGCCTTTGCCATCTCCCGACTTTGTGAAATAAACACTTACTGCAAAGCCACCTGGTCTGTGAGATTCTTGTTATACAGCCCAAGCTGGCTAAGATACTAAATCATTCAAAACGCAAATGCTCTTACTTTCTTCAAGCTACTCAGAGTGTACACAATGTTCTTATTAAAACTTGAAGGACTCCTGGAACCGTAGGAACACAATCCCGCTAAAATAAACAGCAAATAAAATAACACAGCTAAGCAAATACTTAGAAGTGTAACTTTAAATATTTAGTCAGTTTTAAATCATAAGTAGGCTACAACAAAGTTCACATTTCAAGGGACGCTTTTCTTAAACAGAAATTTGTAAGAAAATGATGTCTGAAACCAAATTACACCACATGTTTATCTTTTGAGGGAAAACAGAATCAGGGGAATGGAGAATAAAACTTGATGATTCTCACTGCACTGCTTGTCTGTAGGAATTTCTGAATTATAGTCAGGAGCTATGTAATGGTGGACTGCATGTATGATGGTGGTCCCATAAGATTGTGATGGAGTTGGATGTTTTCTATTGCCTGGCAATTTTTTACTGTACCTTTTGATGTTTGTATGTATTTATCTGCACAAATACTCATCACTGTGTTATAATTGCTTAGAAGGTCCAGTAGTGTGTAACCGAGGAGCACTAGAATAAATATACTACGTAGTGTGGCTGTAATAAACTATACCACCTAGGTTTTCGTGTGCATACTCTGTGATGTTCACATAATGATAAAGTCACCTTACAACACATTTCTCAGGAAGTTCTCTATCATTAGGTGACACCACTAGGTGTGTATTAAGTGATATGGAAATGGAATAGTGACTTTGGAAGACTGTTAAAGTAACACAGATCCTCGTAGAGAATAGCAGATTCACAGCAGCCGTTCCTATGCTCTTATGAACCTGTCAGACACACCTGGTCATCTTAAACCCCTCAGTGCATGACTGTCAGGGGTCTCCTCATACCCCAAATTTTTATCCTTATTGAATCACTCTATCGCATGCATTTTTCTCGACACCTGCTTGATGCTGAGGGTCATTTTTCCCTCAATAGGCACCATTTCTAGCTTGCGGTTCTGGCATTCCTACCTCCAATTCTGAGTGGTCCAGCTAAAAGATCCCAGTTGATCTACATTAAATTCTGAATAAAACAATACCCAGTTAGAACCCAAGCAGACCCAAAATATGAGGGAGCCATCACTGGTAGGCTATGATAAAGAGAAAACATTAAATAACTGATACTAAGAACTTTAAGTCAACCTTTCTGGGTTTTGGCGTTGTTAGTCATAAAATGAAGGGAGTAGACTAAATAATTTCTTCTTTTTCTTCTGCCCCCTTCCTCTTCCCCTTCCTCTCCCCTCTTCTTCTACTACTTTTTTTCTTTGTAGTGTTAAGGATTAAACCCAAGGCCTCATGCATGCTAGGAAAGTGCCCCTCTACTGAGCTACATCTCCAGCTTTTTTCTTTTTCTTGAGGGACTTTAAGTTGCCCAGGCTAGGACTGACTTGTGATCTTCCTACCTCAGCACCCCTAGAGTGCTGGGATTGTAGGCATGCACTATGCCCAGCTCAGCTCTTTTTACTTTATTTGGAGACAGGGCCTTGCTAACTTGCACAGGCTGGCCTTGAATTTATGATCCTCTTGCCTCAGCCTCCCAACTAACTGGGATTACAGACCTGCACCATAGTACACAGCTTGGACTTTTAAGATCCTCTGACATTTATCTTCTGCTTTAACACAAAGAAACCTCTGAGCTGCCAACCCTCTGAGCTCCCCCTCTCTGCAGTACTCTCACTACTCTGTCTTCATTCAGTGACCAGCGTACTCTGAGCCCTAGAGTGCCAGGCCCGAGATTCCGAGCAGAACAAGGTCCCTACTGCCCCAGAGGCTGCAGTTTAAGGCGAGACAAAGGGTGCAAAGGACGAAGAAGCTGTCAGTGAACAGGAGCGTGTTACAAAGGATTGTTAGCTGAGCACAAAGGAGAGACACTAACCGAGGCTGGAGACAGGGCAGGAGGCCCTTCCCAAGACAGAGCATGCGTTAAGCTGCCGGGAGGACCGCATGCAAACGCAGCCCCAGAAGATACTTCCTGTGATGGTGGGCACCACAAGCGAGCCCTCTGCCCCTCACTCCAGTTGGTTTCAGCTCTGTTGAGTCAGTGGTTCCTAGGAACCCGCCCTGGGTGGAGGTCTGGGCTTCTCTCTTCCTGGGCCCTGTGTCTGAAGGGTCTCCAGCCAACGTCCACATGGCGTCCTCTTCCCTCCTGCTTCCTGGATGCAGAGAACACCTAGGGAAACTTGCAGGACTCTACCGGGCTCCGTTCAGCACCCGGGATCCTCTGGCTTTTGGCAAGCCGCAGTCACCAGTGCACTGGCTGCAATGGCTCCTCTGTCCCTGCAGCCCTCCATGGCAGCTCTGCTTCCAGTTTCGCTGAGAAAACCAAGGGAGGAGTACCAGCCTTAACCCTTCCTTCTGTCAAAGGGACGTGCTCTCACAGGGCTCCACCGTCTTCCTCCTCCCTCCCTGTGCATCCATCTTTGCTTCTGCTGACCCTTCCCCTCCCCTCCCTCCCAGCAGTGCCATCCCTCCAGACTCCAGACTCTTGTTCCCCACCAGGTGTGTTCCTCTCCCACCAAACGCAGGCGAACCGCCTCTTATCACAGATGCCTGGGACCAGAAATGTTTCCCATTTCAGGACTTTTTGAAAGTTTGGACTGTTTGCACAGATCTGTCATCATGTCAGCCCTGAGGAAGTTGCAGACATTGGAACATTTCAGATTTGGGATTTTCTGATCAAGGGTGCTCAAGCTGTGCCATCCCAAAAGAGCTTTATTCTAGCTGGACACTGCTGTCCCTCCCCTGGGCGTCCACTCAGCTTCTCTGCTCTTTATTTCCATGGCAGATTCGCTCTAGTGCTTGGTATTTGAACCCTCTTTCTCCCGCTGCTACTTGGTTACTTAAGTCTCAGTCTCAGTTTCTGTGTGGAACTGTGTGTTTCTGGAGCCATGTTGCGGACATCACGTTACATTCTCCACATCCAATTCCAACTAGTAGTGTCTTTGGCCTCCACCCTTGCTCTGCTAGCCTTGTTCCCTTCTGCGAAATGCTGGATCCTCTGGCTTCCTTTATGTGACTCTTAAATCCTTCTCTCCCTTTATGAGTGACTTTCCTCCTACCAACCTATGGGCTTACCTTGAGGTTCTAACTTGGTCCTCTACGCGGTCTCCCTTAGGAACTCCAAGCACATCGTGTTTCCCACACACAGTTTTACATGGCTTCTGCATGTAAAACTGCAGTGTGGGCTTCTCTTTCGATGTCATTCCTGTTAGTCATTCTGGCTTCATCTTAAACTCAGGAACTGAAGCAAACTTTCCAACTTCAATGCGGATATTTGGGGTTGGGAACCCAGGAGAACAGGAAAGAGAAGTTCCAGCCCTATCCTTTGCTATTTTGGATGTGGCAAATGAAGATGGAAATATATATCTACGTGCTGGGTGCATTTCATAGGAAGCCAACCATGAATTAATTTCTGTTGACATTGTGTACTTCCTGAAAATTCTCAGCTAATCATATTATTTTCTCAAAACAACAGCTGTGTTTGTGCAAGAGAAGATCCAATGTTCTAATAGCTCATTGGGAATTTCAGCTTATATAAGTCAAAAATTACATGTGCTAAGTGTATTGACATTCTTATTCACTGAACTACGAGTGTTAAATATACTGTAAATGCATTTTAGTACACGTTTAAGAATAAATTTTGTGGGAAATATATAAAAGCAATACAGAAAATACATGCTTCTTTTATGTATGTGAAGGTGTGAATGGTACACACCCTCCCATCTGTCCTGTTAAGCTTCCAGCTGGAAGCCAGCCTTGCATTTCTGTCATCTTTCAGCCACGAAGTTCACATACATTCTATGAATGTTAAAAGAAAGTGGAAAGTCACACAGTTCTGCGGTCTGGCTTCTATTCTGAGAAGTTAGAGCAGAAACAAACCTTTGCATGGAAAAGCGAAACTAGTTTAGGACACAGCTCAAGAGTGAATTACATCTGCCTTTGAAGAAGGCTGAGCCTGAGAACGTTCCAGAAACCACAAGTTGCAGAGCTTGAAGATAACTACTTATCCTTTCAATCTTTTCATCTGCCCCTCTGGGAAGCTAAAGTAACACACTTTGAGAACTTGTGATGCTGAAAACAGGATAAAACTTTGTGCTTTGACTATAACACCTGAAATCGTTCATGAGATTTTCCCAGTAAAGAATATTTGTTTATTACTGCATTCAAGAGTAATATTAGCAAGCACTAAGTATGTGGAAGGGATAAGGCATCCTTCCTATCCATAGTTGGAGATAATGTTTTGTGTAATTAGAATCAGAGATGGACAGTGATCTGCCTTACACAGATTAGAGAAAGTAGAAGACTTAAAAAGGGGTTAAGCAGGTGGTTTATAAAGTAGAAATTAAACTGGGCCTGGTGGTACATGTTTATAATCCCAGCACCCAGGCTGGGTGAGGTTAGAACATCACAAGTTTGTGCCCAGCCTGGACAACTTGGTGACTTAGTGAGACCCTGTCTCTAAACAAACAAGCAAACAAACAGACAAACAAAACAAACAGAGCTGCAAATATAGCTCAGTGTAAAGGCCTTTGGTTCAATCCCTAGTACCACACACAAAAAAGTAGAGATTGTTTTCAACTTGGGGCAAAAGAAGAGCTGATACTTGATCTAAATCTCACAAAACAGGTCAGGTTTGAAGGGGAAAAATATGTGGAAGTATTTTATGCAATAACTTAGCTATTCTTTGAAAAACACTATAAGCAAAAGGAAAATAAATTGTATTCAGGAAGAGGAAGTCCAGCCAGGGAGATTGCATCCCTTGCCCTCATCACAGAGCAAATCTGGGGCTCAGGCTGACCTGGATGCAATGCCCTTCCTCTTTCCAGGGTGCTGGGATGCTTTGCACTAATCAGGAGCAGCTTCTACTGTGACTGCTGTGGGTTGCTAGACCCTGAGATCAGGCTGATGTGGCACCCACCAAAGGCACCACAGGCCAGGAAAAACAGGAAGGACCGCAGCGGGTGTTTGCTTTGCCCCAAAGGCACTGATTGCAGCACTACCACTTCCCTAGAAGTGACATCCATCGGTCTGACTGTTGTATTGCGTTTGCCACTGGCTAGGGTGGGCAGTGGGTGGGGGTTCAGATGGGTGCACATGATGGGGCATCAGTGGAAATCGTGGCCACCTTCTTCCACGTGCTTGCTGTTAAACAGGCTTTTCTTGAAAAGAAAACCTGGCTGGAAAAGGAGGCCGTGCGGGGCTCCCCAGCAGACAAGCCTAGTCCTGGCTGCCAGACCCCTCTGTTGGCCCTGTGACTGAGACCATAGCTCAGCAGCCTTCCTTTTCCTTGAAAAGGACATCCTAGGAAACATCTCGGCAGTAGTGAGTTGGAAAGGTGGGAAACACATTGGGAAACTGAGCTGGGGTATGGAGAGCCAGCTGGGGGTTACACACACAGCAATAGAGAGGCACAGAACTCACATGCATACTGAGTGCCTTTTAAATATCACTTGTCTTCTTGGGAGAAGCTTAGACAATGCAGCTATTGACGTGATTAATGAGCCACTGGGCCAAGCTGGCAGGAAGTGTCAGGCTAAGGAGGCAGAAGGCAGGAGCTTCCTTTCTTTCTGTCACACGCGCTGCTGCTGTGCAGGGGGACGCGCCCTAGTTTCTACAGAGGAGATAAGCAAGTCCCCAGGAGAAGTCTTGCAGGGAGTAAGAAAAGAAAGCAGCTAGCATCCACCTGAGGTGGAGCCACAGGCGAATGAGGGTGTCCCTCATGGCTGCAGAGAGGGGAGCAGGGAGGGTGCTGCAAGAATACTGTGACCTAAGAGGTAAAGTCCTTGCAAAAAATATTCCAACCTCCCTTGCACATCCTTGGCCACCAAAGGTGCCTCAGATGAATGACATGAAATTGAATCGGGAAGCACCATTCACAAGAAAGATCGCCAGTTTCTGAGGACCCGCAGGAGTGTCCCTGAATCGCTTCCTAGGCCAGGAGGCTGCACTCCCTGTCCGTCCTCCTTCCTCTCGCATCCCTTGTCTGGGAGGCGGCTCAGGTCCAATCCCTCTGTCTGATTTCCTCGCTCGTGGCCAGCACTTCTCGCTGTTTCTACTCCTGGTGCCTTGGTCCTAGAGTCTGGAGAGAAGAGACAAAGGCAACAGAAGAAATAAGTAGCAATTTACTGGTCACTAGTAAACAAGAGCTCAAAGAGCCAGCAGGCACTCGGACAGATTGCCCCGTGGTGCTTACTGTCTCTTTTGCTCTGCACACTTGAATCATCTAATGAAATCTAGGGAGCTCTCCTTTAAAAAAAGAAAGAAAAGAGAACAGCCGAGCTCTTTTCTATAGGACATCAGCCACGCCGTCTCTCACGAAGCTGTCTGAAGCAGCCTCTTTGCTATCCTTTGCTGCCGTGATCTCAGTGGAGCCAAACCGTACCATCAGACCTGAGTCCCCGTGCTGTGATTTAAGTCTAATGTACCCAGCATGGGTCCTCGCGTGACCCTCGCTGCCCAGTTTACTCCCTACCTGTCCCTCTTAGGGAACGGACTCTAATTCTAGGCACAATGCCAAGGATTGTTTTCGGTTTTGGTTTCCCTGCTCCTACAACTCTTCGTTTACTTTCATATTTAGGCCAACGTGGTTCCCAAGACCTCCCTGCGAGGGCAGGGGAGGCCAGCCTATTCTTTGCTGCTTAGAGGGTCTCAATGGGTGTCACACCCAGTGACCCACTGGTGACACACAGTCAGTGCAAAAGTGAGGCCTGAGTTATCAGCTCCCAGCCGGGTTAGGATCGTCCCTCCCAGGAGCAAACGCCTTGGCGCCCTTGTTTGGCGGGGCCTGCTAGGATTACAGCTGAATGCGCCCGTAAGAAAGGGAGGAAACCCCAGCAGGTCAAATAGAGCCAATTCCTGTCCCCACATGGTAGGTCCCGGGCTGCTGTCGCTGCCCAGCTTGCCGGGGAAGAATGGAGCTTATTATGCGGGGGTGGAGAGGAGGGCCAGGAGGTGTTAAGCAAAGAAAACGGGTTGAAATTCAAGTCGAGGCGATGCTGGCAGCCCGGCGCCTGCTGTTAGACGGTCAGATGAACTCTGATAAACCTGGAGGCACTTTCCCGCACCCCTATGCAGCCCGGAAACTTTAGCACCTTGGGGACAAGGAGGACAGTGAGGGGTGGGGTGCAGGGAGAAGGGCACGGTGGGAAACAGGGCCAGAGGGGCAAGAGAGAGGCCCCCTTCTCCCAGGAACCCCAGGTCTGGCCTTGCAGGGTCTGGCTCTGAGGACCTAACAGGGCCTGCATGGGGAGAGCGCATGGCCTGGAGCTGGCCGCCTGCATCAAAGATGTTGTGAACTGAGCCACTCGGGTGGTCATGAGCAGAGCCTGGGAGTGGGTGCCAGCCCGGGGCACTGTTGGTTGCCAAACCCTCCCAGACCAGTTGGAGAGAAAGTTTCCCTTGGGAGACCCTCAGAATACCCCACAGTTTCCTATCCAGACCTGGATATCGGACGGCTCCCTTCTTGGTGAAATTCAGACCCATGGCCAATTTCGGTCCCCTGTGTCCAAGCACATCAGTGATGTGTGTAATGCCACCAAGTGGCCTACTTCCTGACCGCAGAAGCCGCGTCTTGGAGAGAGATTTGCACATCTGTGTTTGTAGCTGCACAGTTCCAATCACCAAGGGGTAGAAGCAGCGCTAGGTGTGCTGATGGATGGATGAACAGGCAGCTTATGGTGTGTACATATAGGCTCAGCGAGGATGGACGCTACGACACATGCTTGGCGCGGGTGAGCTGTGAGGACATTGTGCTGAGTGAAGTCAGCCAGTCACAGCAAGATAAATGCTGCCTGAGTCCTATCATATAAGGTACCTGGATCAGTAATGGGGGCAGAGAATAAAGGAGTGGCTGCCAGGGACCGTGCGGAGGAGGCAGGGGAGCTGTTCAGGGCACCGGGTTTCAGCACTGCAAGGTGAGCGTGCTCCCGAGATGTGCTGTGGGATAGTGCGAATGTCTAAAGCCGCTGCAGTGGATCCTTGAGAAAGGCTCAGGTGGAAAACTGTATGTTGTATCATTTTCACCCAAATAAAAAAGTGGGGGGAAAGCAAGTATAGGAATGATAACAATGTTGGACAAGTTGCACTATGAGAGAAAATTATAGACAAAGCTTATTTATGAACATTGACGCAAACATTTAAAAATGAAGTATTAGTTATCAATCTACATTAAAAGAGTAACATACAAAAAGTGATTATGATGATAAAGTTCATGGTGTGCATATTGTAAAACAATTTGTAGACAATCCTCATAGTCTTTTATTCCCTGACAAAAATCCTCAGGGGTGAGGTAGTCAAGGCAGGCAGACCAGTGACCACAGAAATGCCAGGCAGACCCTCCTGTCAGCTTCACATGCTCCTGGAATGTTAATGACTCACATTTAAGTTGGCATAGAAGTGGTGACCATCAGCCCAGGCTCTCTGTGAGCTGAAATGGACCCTACATTCCTCCAGTTGGGGCTTCAGTCCTTAAAACAGAGAGCAACGTCTCAGCCCAAGTCCCTTGAGAGGCAGGGGACAAAGTGGAAAAGCACAACTGGATTGCAGAACCAAAATACTTCTAAATTCTAAGAGAGTGGGGTGATATTTCCGAGGGCTGGGGTGGGTATTTCTCTCTTCCAGTCGTCTGCTCCTGGTGAAAGGCTCACATAATACGTCTGCTCCAGTTCTTCTTCATAAGTGGCTCAAACACTGGCACCTGAGTCATGTAGCATCGTATTTCAAATTTCCGCTCTTCCAATCCAGTCTGAAGGACACCATTAGGATGACACGCTGGGGTGAAGACAAAGGTTCCCAGGTTGTCTGTGTCAATGTGAACAAGACACTCTGTCGCTAGATCTCCTCCCACCATGGGTAAACCTAGAGCTCTGTGACTGATCTCTCCCACAACAATATCTGAACCTGGACCAAAAACATTTTAATGACTGGTATTTGTCATAATTCAAAGGAGTTGAAACGGACCCTTGTTTATTGCTTCAACCATTTCACATCTTTCTAAAACAATAAAGTTAAGGAAGTCCTGGGTTGATGTGGATCTATGAGATAAGACCCACAAGATGTTTCCACTTCCAAAGTTGTGCTACAAATACATTCAGCTTTGTATTCTAGTATTTCAACTACTAAGTGTTGGGAAAGACTTTGCGCTCCCTTGTTAAGTAACTGACAGGAGACAGTACGTGTGCAAGTGAGTTTTTCCTTGTTGGGAAAACACGGCCAGTGTTTGCTTCTAAGAAAAGTATCACATGAAGCGGCCACCCCAAGAAACAGAGTGTAGTGGGGCATAAACTCTGGAACGCCACTCTATTCCATTGGAAGCGGAGTCGATAGCCCTCTGTTTTAAATTACAAAGCATATTTTGTATCTGATGGAAAAATAATACATATCCATTGCTAAGAGTAAAACCTTCAAAGATTCAGAAGCTCACAACGAATTTATTTCTTTTTAATTTGATATTTTTTATTGGAAGAGATTATCTATAAGGAATAAAACACCTCAGACTGTTTGAGTAAGGCAAGCCAGTAAACACCAAGAAATGTGCTCTCAGAAGGGAGCTCCGACCTGGGCATGGGGCTCAGTGGCCTTCCCAGCACTAGGCCCTGGGTTTAATCCCCAATCCTCAGGGCCCAGTGGTGAGACTCAAGACATCTAGTCAAAATTGAGAAAAATGATTTGGGTCCCAATAGTCTGTTATTGGATTTTATGTTTATCTCAAAACGGTGTATCCTGTCCCACGCTGGTGAAGGTCACCTCCAAGAAAGACAACGTGGCGTCATATTGACAAGGGCACTCGGTGAGCGAGAAGGTCCTCTCTGAGCAATATCTGTCCCTGTGATCCGGGAAAGTCATTTAGCACCCTGGAAACATCCTCCTCTGTAAAGCAGAGATGCTAATGACTGCGCCCCAGTTGCAAAGAAAAATCAATGAGCTAAAACAAAGAGAAGGTCTGGTGCTCTTCACAGCAAACAGATGCAAAACATCCCTGGAGTCATCAGGAAAAACCTCTGGGTAATTAGGGACACTGCTTCTAAACTGCCTTTCTTTCTGGAAGACCTGGGAATAACCAAGGAGTGGTTAGCTCACTCCCTAAAGTTTGTTTAGTTTTGTTTGGACTGGATTACCCGTGAGCCTGCCCCAGACTATCAGACTCTTGGGAATTGGGGTGTGTGAAGAAATCTCCATCATGCTTCTGTGTTTCTGCTCTGCTGGATACAGTGTGTTCTCTGCGCAAAAAGTGAGAATGTGCAGGGTGAGGATGAGTATCCGTGTTGCTCTGTGGAAGATACTTTATCCACACACACTGCTCCCCATGATGCTATTCCCAGCAGGAAACTAAGATCCAGTGGTATGACTGAATAGACCCTTTGTTGCAGATTAGCAAAGAAGCCAACCCAGCCTAACAATTCCCTTACTTAGGCTGAGTAGGCTGGGTAGGAGGCAGAGCACGAGCAGATGAGCTGTACCCTACTATCTGCACCCAACTTGGAATCTACCTGCCCTCACCCCTTTCTACTGTATGAACGAAGATGATGAACCTTTGTCTTGCTTCTGGGTGTTACAGCTGGAACTTCTGCAAGGTCTCTGGTTATTTCTCATAGGTCAAGCTGAGACTTCTTGGTTAACTTTGTTGCATGGTTATAACTTAATCTCCTCATTCCTAAATCTGTGCAATTCGTGGGACAAGTTGATTGATGGCATTTTGGCAACCCACCAGAGAAAGGAAGTACCCACCTCCTGTGCGGGAGACTTGGTCTCCTGTTGTATCCCTCACAAATGGAAATCCACTAGGCAGGGTTCATCCATGGGTTCTCAGGGCTTCCTCCACTCTGGAAGGAGACTGGCATGGCAATCTGTGTCGTATGAACCCACATTACAAATTGGCTACTACTATGAAGATCAGGCCCCATTAGTTAAGAGAGGAGGAGACATCTCTCCAGCAATCCAGAATTGACACCTGACGTGCTGACGGGTGCTGAGACCAAGGCATGGAAAGGGAACCTCAGACAAGAGCATGTTGGCTTCTCATCCACAGCTGTGAGCATGACTCGGGAGCTGCCCTCACACCCAGGGGGCTGCTCCGGAGCAGGAAGCTTAGTTTCTGGAATATTTATTGACTGTGAGTGGTCATCTCATATACCACTTCACTCATTAGAAGAGGAAGTCCAAAGAGGTAAATTAGCTCCAGCTTTGTCCCACAGCTTGTCAGGGCTGGACATGAACTCAGCATTCCTGACTCCTAGTCCAGCCTTCATTTCCTATGGAAAGTAGTACTTATTATTGTACTTATTATTATCATAAAGCTTTGGGAAAGGCAGGAGGAACAAAGGGCCAGTGAATGTGTGATTCTTCGTGCGGTGTGGCTCTAGCACTCTGTCCTATCATGGGGCTCCCATCCAGCCCCCAACCATTTGCTGGTCATCAGGTGATGGACCTCTGGTGAAAGGAGAGCCTGGCAGCTGGGACAGACAAGAGCAGAATGTGAGGGGCAATATTTGTGGTTAAACCCACTTGTGCACAAGGGCGATGGTGGTGTGTAAAGTGCGTCAGCCAAAAGTATCTCGATGTTCCGAGGAACTGAGAAGTCACTCTGTCTCCTACAACTGACGCATTTGGGATTTAGGCATGGACAGATTATTTTCCACTTCCTGTCCCTTGACTGAACCAAGCCAGTGCAGCCACCAGCCTGTGCATAGTCTAAACTTCCCTGCGTGCCTCTTTTATGTGGAGACTGAATGTCAAGGACAGCGTCAGGACAGCGGTCCAAGTCACCAAAGTTTCCATGTTGTTCACAGAAAACTGGCGTAGATGAAAAGGCCCCTAAGGGAATACTCTGGAGACCGAGCCAAGCAAAGGTCCTGTGAGGAACACCTGCCGTGTGCACCTCATGGGATCTGCCCTCTTCCTTGAAGACCCATCCAGTGGTTCTTGCTGAAGCTGAAGGACATATTATTTTTATCACTTGAAGAATTTTTTGGGAACTGAAATTCTGGAGGAACCTCCTTTGCAAGGGACAGTGTACAGTTCTGTGTGCTTCCCCCTCATCCTGAGCTGAGAGGCTCCAAGGCCAATTTCCTGCCCTGGCACTTGCTCCTGGCTATGATATTCTGTTCCATTCTCAGAGACCCATTTAAACATGCAGAGATAAGGAAAGCACACTTCATAGCCCCGGAGGGGGGGGCTCCAGCTGAAGGTCTGCAATGTGGTCCCACAGAATACCTTGAAATGTGTATGGGGAGAGTAGCAATCACCATACAACAATGGGGTAGAATCAGTCCCGGGATCTCAGTCTTTGATGGTATGGCAGCCTTCTCTCTGGGGACCTCACATCTTCTTGTCAGAAAACATGAAGAAGCACTGTTATAGTTTGAGTCAAAAATGTCCCCCCAATCATGTGTCCAGAGGTAAGGTTTTTGGCAGGTGCTTAGATAATGCTATACCTAGTTCAACTGATTAAGTCACAGTAGTTGACTGTGCTGTTAGGAGCTGGGGCCTTGCTGGAGGAAGTAAGTTTCTGAGGGCATAACTGGAAGGCGTCTCCTGTCCCCAGCTGCTCCTTTCCTCTATTTGGCTCTCCCCTGCCTCTCTGTTTCCCGGCTGCTATGAGATGAACAGCTTTTCTTCACCATGTCTTTCGGTCATGATGTCTCTGTCTTGAAGCCAGTTTACCATGAACTGAAGTCTTTGGAGCAGTGAGCCAAAACAAATCTTTTCTTCTTTAATTTGCATATGCCAGGTATTTTGTCCCAGCAACAGAAAGCTGAACAATACAAGCATATAGCTCAAAACTAAGTACGAGGAATGGCAGAGTGGTGCTTTGGGAAGAGTTAATCGAAACCCAGTGGAAGAAATTCCCAATGACCCGCAGCACTGGGAGCACAGTGGTGAGCTTTGAAACCCACGAAACTCTCCCAGCCTTGGAGAGACGGTGGTGAAGCTTAATATTCTGCCCAAACATATGTTTTGCCAAAACTGCTTCACAATGAATCAAATAGATTGGTATATATTCTCCAGGAAGACAAGAGAGATGGTTCAAATGTCAGTGGCAGGTTAAATCCATGTAATCCATGTTGAACAGCCAAGAGCTGGCCAGATCCAATCCTACTCCTTGCTCCAGACCTCACCATCCTCACAAACATCTACCTAGAGAATGGACAGCAATGTCACCCGCATCCTCATCACAATCTGGCTGGGGTGAGTGGAACAAAGCTGGTGATGTCTTCTCAAACCCTGCCCAATCCAGGTGTCAGTTTGGGCGGCGTCACCTGGTGGAAGTCACTAACACTCACACAGTGGTCACACAGGGGATTCACACTCAGCTGTTTAATGAACCGTCTGGTGAGTCAAGGCTCAATTTACCGCAGAGATTTCACTACTCCCGGGCTCTGGAATTTTACTGCCTAGTATATCTTATTCTAAGCACCGAAATGCCTCCTTTTAAAGTCCACCAATGTTCTATTTGCAAACCAGTACTACTAACCTGTTTCCTGTTGTGATTTAAATCTTCTCTGCAAAATATGCTTATAAAGTTAACAAAGGTAGCTTTAAGGAAGGTATTAAGCAAATATTGTCAAGACAGTTTAAGTTTATGAAGAAGAAGGAAAAGGAGGAGAAGGAAGAGAAAGAAGAGGAAGATGGAAAAGAAGGAGGGGGGAAGGGAAGATGAAGAGGGGGAGAAGAAAAGGGACGAGGTGGTGAAAGCAGTGATAGAAGAAGGACTTAAGCTTGGAAAACACTGAAGAAGCAGACATTTCCTGTCCTGCACTGCCCACTGGACACCCACACTGACCGGCTTCTTCAGAACTTGCCTGACCATGAGGAAGATCAAGCCAAAGGAGGGCCTTCCTCAGATGGATGCCTTTCCTATAAACATTGTTTCTGGCCTATATCCTTGCACTGACAAGGCCAGTCTTTAGACCTCAGTGAAAACTCTGACCCTTAATGAGATTTCCCTGGGGCTCCCTCACTGTGCAATGAAATTCATGGCCAGGCTCAGCTCCATGGAATCTCATTCATCAGAAATCACTTTAGGGCGGAGCAGGCCTCTTCCCGGGCCGCATGTGGGCAGATCAGGTATCTGGTGGCTGCTGATGTGGGGGAGCACTGCCACAGAGAGACATGTGGTGACTAAAGGTCTCGGCAAAGAACCAGGGCTTTCCATTATCCTCGGCTTCCTGGGTAATACAATCTGAAAATCAATTCTCATTAAACACAAGTGATCCTAATACCTCTGACAGGTTACATCTTAAGTGATAATTAAAAGCATATTTCCTGACGCTTAGCTGCTATGAAATGCATCCCTGTTTGTGCCGCCAAGGAGGTCTCACAGTAAGGCCCAGTGGACCACGATTAGCTGCCCCGGGAAGACTCACAGTTCTTGGGTTGTCATTCATTATTTTAATCTGATTTGCTTTGCTCAAGTGAAATAGAGCCTGGCACTGCACTTTCTCCTTCCAGCTCACCGGCAGACTTTAACATCGCTAGCAATATCACAAGCTAAGGAACAGACTTCATTTGCACTAACGTGGTCTTGGTTCTATGCGTGGATGGAGCTTAGGAATTAACAAGTGCCCCTCCCACTCAGATTTATAAACTTCCTTCAGTTAGAGACACGGCAGCTGGGATCTAGATCCTTCCCCGCCTGTCACAGACACAGAATCTCAGTGTCTGGGGCCATGAAGTGACAGTTGGGCTGCGAGGGCCCCTGAGACATGAAACTCAGAAAAGTAGGAGAATGTCCACAGTAGGCAATAACAGTTACTGATTTGACACTTGAAGTGTTGAGATGTCAAATTCTGTCTCAAAAATTTCCTATTGGGAATGAATGTTCCATAGCTTTGTCTTCTGTACTAGATTTATTGCTCATTAAAACATATCAAGTCACAGAAATAGGCAGCAAGACCCAAAGAACAAAAAAATCCCATTATATATTCATCCTTCTAGGGCTGTTGTACTAAAGCAACATCAATTTGGTGGCTTAAAACAACGTGGATTTCTCATTGTACAGTTCTGAAGGCCAGAAGCCTGCAGTTGGGGTGTCTGCATGACTGGCTCCTGCTGAAACCTCCTGGGAAGAACCTTCCACGTCTCTTCCTGCTTCTTGTCCCCTGCATCCCTTAGATCCTGGTGACATCCCAGTGTCTGACCCTGCCTTCCTTCCCCAAGTCTGTCTTTTCCTCTTATGAAGAAGACACCAGTCACATTGGATCAAGGGTGTGCCACTCCTGTATGACCTTATCCTCACAAATTACATTTTTCACAATCCTATTTCTAAATAAGATCATATTCTGAAGTACTAGGGATTAGAACATCAGCATATTTGGGGGGAACAACACGTTTCAATCCTTAAGACATGTAGAAAAAGATTAACCTATAGATAATAATGATATAACTAACTTGTTTCTAGTACTGGGGATTGAGTCCAGTGACTTTGTAATGAGCTACTCCCCAGCCTATATTTATGTATTTATTTAATTAATTTTGAAACAAAGTTTTGCTAAGTCACTAAATTGCCTGCCTCAGCCTCCCAGAGTGCTGGGATTAGTTGAGATTATACATGTACCATGATGCCTGGTTTATAACTGACTAATCATTTAACTACTTGGGAAATAAATTCCGAATTCTCCTTCCTTAATCTGACATACCAAACGGACCAAGTTTTTACAAATCATTACATTATTAGAATGACAATCACCAACACACACATCTTAGGTGTAGTCGTGGTCTGAGAGTGCTTTCTACATAGCGGAGTTGAATCTCCCCGACAACCCCGCTGTTGTCTCCATTTTACAGCTGAAGGAAATTCAGGCACAGAGAAGTTAGAGTATTTTCTCAGGATCACACGGAGTCTGTGTCCTTCATCAGTTTTACTGGTACAGTTGTAAAGAAAGGTGATTCTCACGCCCAAGAGCATAATCCTCGTGCTCTTACTTTACATTTGTGTGTAGTGTTTGGAAATTTTATAGTGGATGTGGGTTACTTTAAAATTTATAAGAAATAATTTGTTCCCTCCCCCTCTCCGTCTCCCTCCCCCTCCTTCCCTCCCTTCCTCTCCCCTCTCCCTGCCCCCTCCCTCCCTCTTGCATCTACCATTGCCTTCCTTCCACTTGGCAGGGGTTAGTCAGACTGTTGATCTGTCCAGGACTTGCAACTGAAGGAACCAGGGAGCTTCTACACGACATTGTGTGTTGGAATTACATCCATATTTGCCAATCCTTCTGAAATGTTCTGCTGTCTGTGGGGCTGGGCCAAGTAACTCCCTCTGGCTGGGTCAAGCGTGTGCTTGTTTTCAAGCACTGAATACCGTTTAGGCTTTTTCTCAACCAGTCTTCTCAAACGTTGAAGTATGTACAATCACCTAGAGGATGCGTTAAAAGTTTCTGATTCTGAGGGTAGGGAAGGATAACCCTGAGATTCCCTAAGACATGCCCAAGTGAGGCCCATGCTGACGGCCTGGGACCACACTGAGCAGTAAATGTCTAAACCTCTTTCGTCTCTGTCAGCTCCAACTCCTACTTCTATGTGCCCTGAAAGTGAAGCCTGCAGCAATCTGACTGAAAAGACCAAGAAGAACCAAGGCTGATTCTTTCTGAAGAATCTAGCTGTTCCCAAAAACTTCCAAAGAACACCTCTTGGATAAAGACAAAAGAGCGTGGGTAAGCAGAGCTTTTCATTTGCTTTATTCAAACTTGGTCTCAACAAATAAACCCCTGCAAAGCTGACACATGGAGCACAGGACTCACAAAGTGGGAGAAGTCCCCAAAAGTTGGACATGTGCCCGATAGGGCCAGATGACCAAAACTGACACACTGCTCCACTGATACTGTAGGGTTTTGCTTGCTCCTCCACTTGGGTATATTGCTGTTATCTGCCCCTGTAAGCCCCTGGACCAGGCATACATTACTTTTCTTGAAAACAGAGAAACAGTCTGAGATCTTTGGGTACTCTTTCTTTCTTGTTGTGGTCCTATAAAAAAGCAATCATCACTTTCTCCTAGCACATCAAAGAAACCAGTAAATGATTTCCTGAGAACCACGCAAGCAAGATAGCAGTGCAGGGCCAGTAACCAAAGATCCAGGCTCGGGCTGGGGATTTAGCTCAGCGGCACAGCGCCTGGCAAGTGCAAGGTTGTGAGTTCGATTCCTGGTACTGGAAGAGAAAAACAAAAAACAAAGTTCCAGGCTCTACTTTCTACTGCTGCTTCCTGCTCGGTGCTCATTAGCAGGGAGAAGAAAGGTCCCCACCTACGCTGTGCCCCCACCTTGCACCAGGCACTTTGGCAAGTCTTTTTGTTGGGATCACATCAGAGCAACAAACCGGGCAGAATCAAAGTATCAGCCCCATATACTAACAAAACAAATACTGATCACAGACTTATAAAATGATCCCATGTAGCATATAATGAAAGCAGAGTATTGTGCAGGAAAATATCATTTATATGATCATTACAATTCCTGTAGGTTAAAGAATTCCGATATGGCACTGTTGCCTGATTGCTCATTCTTTGCTGGTGTTAGTCCACTATATGAAGACCAAGGTATTTGATTTATGCTATTGAAATATATATTTGTTTTGTACGTATGCCAGCACAAACCCCCTGAGGGGTTCAGACACAGGCAAGAATGGTGCCACCCTCAAGGAGCTTACTGTTTCCTAGAAGGGATACGAAAGGCAAATATGTAACCGTGCCACGCCTCATTAGATGGGAGTGCCCAAAAAGCAGTTCAGATACCTTCTCCATTTAGGAACCAAGTGGACTAGGGAGTCAACCAGGATGAAAGGAAGACCGGAGAGAAGGGGTGCTCTTAGAGAAGAGGGCTCCCTTAGGCCCTGAGAAGGGGAAGCAAGCCAAGACAGAGCCACGGGAGCATCCACGGAGACCTAGCCATGCCCTGAGCAGAGCTTGGTAGAAGTCCCACCGCTGCTGCAGTGGACCCACAGTCAGCGAGAGGACTCCCCTCAGCCTGGGCCAAGGTGCTGTCTGGTTCTCACCAGAGCTCAGCGGTGAACTGTGTTTTCCGGATATTTGCTCCTTCCACACAGCTCTGACTAAGGCAGGAGCTTGCGTGTGGATGGTGAGCCAAGCTCACCTCGGTTCATACGCAAGCCTGAGGTGGTGGGTGGCTCACCACCGCCCAGAAACAAAAGGTCTCCGCGATTCAAGTTGAAAGGAAGTTACCAAATTCTTTTGTGCTTTTTTCCACAAAAAGAGAGTTGGGAAATTTTCAAATCACTTTCTAAAATCTTGAGCCCTGAGTTGCCCCTTGCCCGTTCACTTGTCATGAGCACGCTGCCCCCTCCGGCCCAGTGCACTCTTTGCAGCTGGTCAGGCTGTCCACATCAGGACTCTTGCAGCCCAGGCACTCACACACTCAGAGCCGCACGGTAGAAGGCAGGAGGTAGAAAGCCTCCAGTTCACCCTCGTAGGCTGCGGTCCTGCTGTGTACGTGCCCAGCGTTAGCCTGGTTAGAGTTCACACAGAAAGTCCAGAATCTCAGTCCCAAAGGTCCTTGATCACCAGCCAGCCGGACTAGCACCAGGCAGGACAAAGCATCCCAGTTGGCTTACGAGCCTGTGGGGAGGTGGTGTTATGGAAACACTGCTTGGTGCCATAGCAACGCAGAGAGCCTGTGCCTCTGCAGCTGGCAGAATGCACGCGCCCAGGACAGGACTGTGAGGAGCCCCCCACAAACAGATTCCCTGTGTTATCAAGGGACAGTGGGTGATTGCAGATCCCAAGGGCCATACCTATCGTTACAGTGCTGGCAAACGAAGAAAAGCAAGAACTGTGGCTTGTTTCAGTTCCGTCTTTCTCTAAACAAAACACGTCGTCTTGTTTCTCAAGGGAGAGTGAATGTACATCAGACTTTCACCTTGTTCTCTGTTCGTGACGTCACCGAGCCCACTCCTCCCGTGCGCCTGGTCTGCTATGTGTGGTGTGTGTGACATGCTGTAGGATTTCCTTCTAAGAGATTGACTGTCTGCCTTCAAAGAGTTTTTCTCCAAAAGTACAACATATCAAATGAGGTTTCTCTTTCAATCTCAATCTTTGCTTTAAGTACGTGAAAGGAGTGAAATGGTGTTCATGACACGATAGAATAATTTTTTTTCACATTCAAATTAATCATGACTGTTATTTGTCAACTCTATTTACACACATGTATGTATATATGTGTGTGTGTGTGTGTAGATAGGATAAGAATCATATAAAGTTTTACGTAAAATTCCTGGTAAGTTAAGGCATTCCAAAATGGCACTGTTATCTGGTGGTTGATATTGTGTGTGTGTACACTGCTACACACACTGAGATGTTTATGCTGTGGAAATAGGTGTTTGCCATGCATTTGTTATGTAAACACAAAACCTGTTGGGGGAACAAACACTGTCAAGAATATTTGTCCTCAAAGAACATAGTGCTCCGTACAGGGGAAAGAAAGGCAACCATGTAGTTACGTCACACATTGGATGGCGTATATTATGTAAGCAGGTCATGGGTGCCTACCCGCTCCCTAGGGATGGGCAGCTGGTAGCCAGACTGCGGCAGTACAGACTGGCTTTGCTTCTAACCCTGACACACTGCAGGCTGCATCTACTGGTGCACACCAGTGAGTGCTTTATGTAAATGCAAAGAAACTACAATATCAAGCAAGTCGACAGAATTTGAAAAGGAAAACTTGACCTGAAGGCAGCAAACATATTTTAAACCTAAGAAATCTCTGCGTTTTGGATTGTCCCACCTTTTGGATAGTGGTAGGAATGTGCTGTTCCTCCACAGTTCAGTTAAGGTTTAAACACATCTCAGGTATTCAGTCTTTTTCCCTTGGCCTCCAGGGTGCACAGCTGCCGAACTCAGATCAGGTCTGCCTGGCGCTTCTGAACAAGCCTCATTCTTCAATCCCTCAGGGTAGGAGAGGGAGTCTACTGCCGCCCCTGCCGAGCTGAAGCCAGCTGGGAACAGCATTCTTAAAGAAATGGGAGAAAAACAAATTCTGTCCACACTGGGATGCCCCAGTTTAGAAAAAGGCAAATACTTCAATCCACAGAGAAGACAGAGCCTCAGTAAGTCGAGGGAAATTGCCTGTGACAACTCATCAGCATTGCATTAGGTGGAACTGGAGTGCTTTGTCAGGAGGATTTTTAAACTCCTTCCAAACAAATAAATGCAAGTACTCAGTTCACCCCCGCTCACTTTACTAACTTTAACCATTATTAACTGGACCCGATGGTGACTTCATTCCCACCCACTCCAGGGTCTGGAGCGACTTGAAATAGCCCTTCCTTTCCCCTCCCTCCATCTACTCTTCTCCCACACACAGGAGAGAATGAGGGGCACTCAACCAGATTCTATCCATTTTGACCCTTCCCGGCTTCTTTTCATCACCCCCAGAGCTACACGCCACAGTGTATTTTATGCTCTGCTCTAAGCAACTATGAAATGATCCAATTATTCCAATCCCTAGAGGTACAAAGCCCTGATTGCATGAAGATCGGAAAAACAAGAAGACAAATCTGACATTTATTTGCCTGTCGTTGAAGGGCAACCAAACACTCAAGTGAGATGTCACACTTGTATAATAGGCCATGGGACTGCAATTCCCTCTCATGTTGATGTGTAACTCGGGGAAACCAACTGCACAGTGATGTAATGAATGTGTAATCTAGTCAAGAACCATGAGCTGAATGCCCACTCTGTGCAAGGCTTTGTGAGAGATACCAAGGGCTTATTATCTAATTCGGAGGCAAACATGCATCCAAGAAAATTCACTTGCAAGAGAAGAAAGAATATGTGAGCGCCCCTGCCAGTGACATAAAGGTAAAAGTTCAGAGAAGGAAAGGAATACTGTGACAAGCACAGCCAGAGGAGACTGGGGGGTGGTGTCACCGAGCCATGGTAGAGATAGGGGGTCAGCAGTCAAGAGGAGAGACAGAAAGGCTCAACCACTGTGAACAGAGAGTCCTTCCTGGGACCGAGAGAAGGCTGGGATTGGAGAGTGGTGGGACAGTCCATCATGGCAACAAGGTCATCTGGTCTTCAGGGTGCCCATCTTCCCTTGAAGAATGATCCTGCTTCTACTTGGTTTTCTGGATCACTTCACACAATGGGCTCTAAGGCAAGTGTTATTTTCCAAAAACAAACACAGCAGTGGTTCTGGTCTCATATGTTTTCTCAGAATCTTGCTTCTGCTCCTGCCAAGGGGCATAGTCTATTCCTCCTGAATTTGGGAGAACCTTTGTGGCAGGCTCAATAAATAGACTGCAGTGGAAATAAAGCTCATGACTCTTAAAGCCCGGTCATAAATTGTAATATGATTTCTGCTCCTCTCTGAGGACTTCGCCCTTGGAATCCAGCTGCCACATTGGGGAGAAGCCCAGTGTGGGTGTTATGGTGACAAGCCCAGCTAGCCAGAAGAATCATCTTCAAATAATGCCAGCCCCAGCTGGCAGTGGGTGGAGGAGAGGGGCTATCCATGCTAAGTCCTTCCCAAATTGGATTTTCAAAAGCAAGATGAATGCTGTTTGTTTTTCACTTTTGGGGTGGTTTGTTACACAATACTTGATAAATGGAATAGATTCCATATCAGCTCCCTGACTCAGTCCCACTAAAACTCCAGCAGGAAATCAGAGTATCTAAAAATTCAGCAAAGTTAAAGTGACATCACTGTTGGATACATATTGCCTTTCATTTCAAGGGCACTGATAAACTCGTGTTCAGATTACACTTCCACTTAGCATTGCTTTCGGGAGAGTTGTCTGTATTCCTTTATCTGAACTTTTCTTCCTCTTCCTCTGGCTCCCAGAGATAAGTGATGAGGTTAGAGCTTCACCTACTTCCTGTGATGGCCTCTCAAGCCAGACAGTTTCTGTGTCTTAAACATGTCTGCAGAGGAAAAGGCGCCAATGTTCATTTAAAACCAAACAGTCTTCCAATGACAAGCCTCTGTGTGTTCTAATGGTGTCATAACCAGTTTCAAATATTCATTATCTTTTGTCATTTCAGTAAAGTAGTTATTAAGAAAATCAGCAAAGTCAAAGCCAGAGACTTTAGCATGTATTGTGGAACTATTCCTGATTGGTAAGCTATGTGGGAAGCTGGAAATTAAATTATATTCAGGCCTGTGTTCGTCTGCTTTGCATTACTGTGACAAAATGCCTGAGACAAACAAGTTGAAAGGAGAAAGGATGTATGTTGGCTCATATCTCCAGAGGTTGCGGTCCACCATGGTTGGCTGGCTTTGGGGCCTGTAGCAACACAGAGCATCATGGCTGGGAGGACGTGGTGGAGAAAGCTACTCACCTCAGGGCTGCTGGGAGGTAGGGAGAGAGAGAGAGAAGGGACTGGGGTCAAAATACACCCTTTGGAGTCATGCCCTCCATAGATAAGCTGCTTCTTCCTTCTCAGCCAGCCTCCTAGAGTCTCCACCACCTCCCAGTTAGGGATGAAGCCTTCAGACATGGCCAAACCAAAACAAGTCCCAACCTAAAATAATGGTCAGAACCCCTTTCCACTTAGACGGATTTCCCACCGTGCAATTCACTGCATGTTTGAATGGGTCTCCAGCGCAGCCTAAAGACTATTTTTTTCTTTTTGACCATTTGCCCTCCTGACTTGAGAACAACAACTCAACAGAGAGCTAAAGGAAGCTTTAATCCATCCTTTTCAAATAGAATTTTAAGCAGTAAATGGTGTGGCACAGTGGTTAAAGACCCTGGAGTCTGGAGCCTGTGTAGCTCTGGCTGCATTTCGTGGCCTGTGAGAGCTGCCTTCTTACATCTTTAAAGTGGGGACAAGATAGCGGATCCCACCGGACTTCCGTGAAGTTTAAGAGAGACAATGTACATGATAAGCCCAAGGCCTGGCTACAGCAGGGGTGCAGTGGGTGTTAGTGACTTTGCTTCAATTTGGACAAAAACTGGCCTTTTTAAAAGATCTTTCATAATTTTCCAGAAATTTACTTTAGTATCTAGTGAGACCAATGTGACCAAGGGTAAGTGGCCGTCAGTCAGGGTTCAGTCACAGCTCAGCTAAGTCCAAGTCAGCTGACAGAGCTAGAAACTCTGAAAGGTCTCAGGGTAAGTATGCTAGAAGTGCTCCTTTGATAGGGAGTAAAATGATAAAATAGACTCTCCCCTCCCTCTTGATGCAAAGCTTATGACAAAGAGCAAAAAAGAAGGCTGTTTTCAAGTGCTTGAGAACTGCAATATTATGGACTGCTTGGCTGTCAATGTAGGACAATGGCTTTCGTCATCTTTTGTGTATCCAGCACAACAGGAAGCCTGCGGGCTCCTTCCTCTGCTTCAGGCCTGCTGAATCCAAGCATGAGGCCCAGACACGGCCTTTTCTAAGCTCCAGAGGTGATTCACACTGCAGACGAAGCCTCTCTTCCAAGATCTCCAAAACCTTAACGGAGGCATCAAGATATGACGTAAGGTTTATACATACTAGCAGTGGGAAAGGCAAGGCTTTGAGAGATAGGCTTTGCTTCTCTGGATGAAAAATCATTTAGCAGAAATGAGCCCTGGACTTGGGTCCATGATCCCTCTGTCCACCTTGGCTGCAGATCTGTTGCTGATTGATTCTCCCATTCAGTCACTCCTTCACACTGTCCAAGCGTTTGGGTCACTACTTCATTTTGAAGACAACTTTTCTATCATGTAGGCACTAAGATGGTCCCCCTTGGAGTGCTCCTGCGGGACACAAAAAATGATATGACGCCGTCTCTTCCTGGAAGAAGCTTCCAACATTAGCTAACATTACCATGACCTTACTTTTTAGGGTTCTTCTACCCAAGACACCATGGGGCCTGTACGTGAGCCACGTTAGCAGGTGGGAGGATCTGATGAAGATTAGAAGGTCCTAATTAGGAGAAAACACCAGCAAAAACTGAAAAAGGGCAGAGACAAGACAAAGGGTGAGGGAATAAACCTTAATATTTAACATATTCTAATGGAAAACAGCTTAAGTCAGTGTGTTAGAAGAATTTTTAAAGAGTAAGCACTTGCAAATCTTCTCAAATTTTTATTATAAAACCCACACATATTAAGTTGTCTGGTCTGGTTATAAATAAAGAATAAAGAATCTGAAGAAAAACAGTGCTAGATTTTCTAGCCATTCAAAGAACACTTGTTGCCCCCTTGTGGGACTCTGAGAAATATTAGACAAGGAGTCTGTATCTCAAGTATAGATTTCAAATATATTTTCAAAGAGAGAGAATTAAAATTAAGCCTTGGAAAATTTCACAACTTTTTCAGCCACCTCAAAATGAATGTTACAGACCAAGACTAGAATTACCTAAGGTTTGATGTATTAAATCTTGCAGCATAGAGTTGTATAGTATGTATGTGGGTGTACACTGGAAGAAAATCCTGTGAAAGTGAGCTATGGAATGCAGGAAACCAAACAGGAATTGAGTAAAGGAAAACGGGCTTGGTGCCTCTAGTAGTAACCACATAGTACTAACTACATAGAAGTCAAATAGTGCACCTGAGCTTCTATTCGTCTTCATGGTGGTGGTACTGAAAACCCCAAGAATTGTCGAGGAGACTAAAGAACACATCAGATATAAAAATATCTCCAAATATAGAGCAACATACAGATGTGAGTAACTATTACATTTCAATTAGTGCCTGAAGAGCTCAAAGCTATTCAGTGGTTAGACAGAAACTCTGAAATTTGGTTTGCTAAATTCTAGTGGTAGGATTCAAGGTTCTCTCTTAAAGAGGTGGCATTTGGTTGAAATTTTGAGAGAAACGTAAAATCTTGGAAACTGGTCACTTTACGTTAATTTTGAAGGATGTACATACAGGAGGAGACTTTCATATTATTTGAGAAGAAATATAGGAACATAGAATCATCAATTTTAGGAAACCTCTGTGAAAGCCATGAATGTGACCAGGAGAATCTTTGTACATATTTTTTTCTTGGTAGCCTGTGACCTTGCTTTTGCTTTCAAGAGTGTAAGCAGTCATACTTGTGGAGATTTTCCCCCCCTCATTTGGAGAGAACTTTCATTTGACAGTTCACCATCCACTAAGACCACATAATACGGAGAGAGACCAAAAACTATAAGTGGAACTTTATCTTTGGCCTCCAAGAAGATTCACAAGCAAGCTTTTCTAGAGGAGTTGTTCAAACTTCACAGGACTGTTTCCGTACACATCCTGCTGATTCCACAGACTGGCTCATTCAAGCTCTACTGCAGACTGTCTCCAGTTGATGATGTGACGTCCTGGGTAGTGTGTGTGTCGGATGGAGACATCTGTTAGACTCTCACAGACTGCTCTCCCAAACATGGGTACGGCTCATCAAATCAGTGTAGGATCTCAATAGAACAAGGTACTGATTTCTACAAGAAAATGTTTGGCCACTAGACCACTTTTGAACTGGAATTACCCTACCACTCTCCTGTGTCTCCAGCCTGCTGCTGACTGACTCTTCCCATCTGAACTAGCCACGCCTCCATACCTGTGTGGGTCAATAATACCAGTACTTGATGTGGTTTATGGGCCACCAGTCAGAAATAATCGCTTGGGACTTAACTTCTGAACTGGAGACGAAGTTCAAGGCGTTTCCTGGCTGCTGTAGAGATGGTGGAACAACACACACCAGAAGATGCTTCTGCACTGGCATTTCACTTTGTGACGATGACAGGACTGAAACCCTTTGGTGGCCCATTTCTGGGCAGCTTTGGGAGCAGCTCTTGGAAACTTACCCAAGTTTCTTCGATTTTCTCAGTGCCACCAATGATTCTGGAAGTCACTTGACACCTATAATAAATCCTGCTCTGTTTAAACTAACACAGTAGACGCGACTCTCTGCAAATGCACTAACCCAGCACACTGGTTATCTGAGCCCTTGAAGCTCCTATTATGAGCTGAACACAGGAGTAGTGGTGATCAGACAAAAGACTTTCTGAGACATCCAGTTGAAGCTCCAGGTAAACAGAAACTCCATACTACTTCCCCTTTCTGTGTCACACAGGCTAATTCCACCAAATTTGGATTTCTTTTGTTATTTACCATGCTTTCTGCATACACAAGTAAGGAATGATCCCAATGTCGCACTATCCAGGACACCAACTTTACCCTAGGCTATAAGAATGACCTTCCCACAGTGACATCAAAGAAAAAATTCACTGCGTAACTAAACAAAGGGCAAAGGGAACAAGAGATGCTATACAAACCCTCAGTTTTTGCCCATGAAGACCAACCCATAAATATGTCTTCATGCTGGGAAACATGGCTTTCTATGTCTGCCTCCCATCCTTACAACCTTAAAAAAATTCAAGGCTTGATATTGGCAGCCAGTTCTGTAAAGGTAATGTTATTTATATGAGTCAGGCTTTCTCCATCATTCTTTGGATAAAGAACAAGGACAACCTCACTTTCAGACCATGAAGACATGAATACGGCCTTAGGAGAAAGAAAAGCCTGCAAGGGGAGAAGAATCTTAGAAGTTCACAGCGTTGTTTTAGCTGCCGTATTACTTATGTAAAACAACTTACTTATGTTGCTGTGTTCCCATGGTTGCTTCCTAGAGAAACATAACAAACAAACTGCATATCACCATTCATGTGCCACCAAAGGAAAGTTCCTACCCAGGGCTATGGGTCTGTTCTGAAAATTGTATTATAAAGAGCAGCCCAGCAATATCTGACTGCTTGGATCGGGTACTGAGGGGCAACTACATAACTCAGGCACTGCGGCTACATACTAAGGCACACACACTTTTATGTTCTCGCGTGTCAGGAGGGTTACAGCCCCCAGCAAGATGTCCTTTGTGTGCTCATTGCACCAAGGCAGAGGCTTTTTTCAAAGTCGAAGTCTGAGAAATCATCACTTCCGTGCAATTCTAGGTCTGCCATAGCTTGACTTCCGCTCCCCTTTCTTCCCTTGTCTTGCCCCAAATTCTGCCCCTGCTCTGTTGTTTTACCTTTCCTGTCTCTGTCTCATTCTCTGAGTCTCACTTGCAGCAACAAGGAGCACTTCCGTCCCCTCTGTGCTGACTTAGAACCTCTTCCGTTTTTAGATTCCAGGACCAGGTGTCATTCCTGTCCCTCTCACTGTCACAGGACACACGTACCCAACTGTGTCTCTTTTTCACTGTATTTGCCATAGATGCTGATGTTCATTTGGCCAGAAGGATTCTGATTATATTATCTTTCTCCCGCACTCAAACACAAACCCACACACAGGAAACAGATGGTTTTATTCCTTGTTTCACTCCTATGACCCAGAAGAGTGGTGGCCTATAGTAGATACTAAGTAGGGATTTGCTGAATGAATTAATTAGTGAGAGGATTTTGAAAGGAAAAGTGCTGATGAGTTAGTTATGCTTAGGAATTAACAAAAATGATGGGGCCCTGCACCAGACAGAGTGGAAGGGTAGGAGCCAGACATAGGAAGTCACGTTTCCCGGGAACTGATGTATTTATGAATCTCTTTTCATGGGAAAAACCTACATTTCACAAAGCCAGAAGCAGAGGGCAGAGACTAAGTTTTATGTCTCTCAAACTGAGTACAGAATCTGGTAACAGTACTAGGTACCAACCCATATTTGTTAATCAAATACAACTGTGTCCTCTTGTCTCAATTCTGATAAAGACCATACTTCCAATTGCTTTAAAAGAAACTGACCAATCCACTTCCCCAGGTCAAATTTCACTGGCAAAATGCAATGCAGCATAGCCAGTGAAAATAGATTGAGCTCTTTGCCCAAAAGATGTTTATTTATTATTAATGTTTTTAGTCAATTAAGGGATGAAGAAAAGGATAAGCTTATCATAAGCTTATCACTTATGACATCAGGTTGTCCTGCTTAAAATGTGCCACAGTGCCAAAGAAGAGTGAATATTAATTATAGAGTCACTTGGTACTGCTAATTACTAGCTTGAGCCACTTATCTACTGTATAGTAATAAATGAAAACTTAAATATATGGTAACACATATATACGTAGAAAATGCAATTAATTTTGGTACAGGGGCTATGGCATGTTTTAAAGACAAATTTTATACACTGCTTCATAAGATGCAATAGGTAGATATTACTGAAGTTTCAGGATATCATAGAACCAAGAAATAGTGGTTTCAATGTTTTAATTTTATATCTCTAGTCCACACTGTATTGTTCTATGTTCTATATCTGTAAATGCTTTGAGATCTGTGATACTGACAAGGGCAGGAATTTAGAATACAAAATTCTGTTATGGTTTTTGACTGTCCTGATGACTTTACTGGAGAAATTAAGTGACAGTATTTGCATTTTATTTATTTATACAATGACTGTGATCATAAGTAATAATACCATTTTGTTTTCACAAAATGAGGAAACTGACATGGAGAACTTTTAAGAAATATCTTCAGTCTAGTAATAGGTCAGTGAATAAACTGGAAATCTATGCAACATTTATCTATCCAAACAGCAATATTTTAAAAGTAATCAGAAATGAAAGAAAACCAGTCAGTATTTCTGAAATATTTTTTATTTTTTATTTTTGTAAATACTAAGCTTATCTCATCTGACTTCATCTATGGTGTATAACAGCAATCAGAGGAATTTATTTTATACTAAAGGCTATTTTAAGCTAAGAAATATTGGCACCCTCTGCCCCGCAAGTTGTCAAGCTTGGAACACTTGGGATTAATAAGCCGTGGAACACACGTTATCACTGGGAGAGAAGCCCTGGAAACTGGTGAAATCTTTCCATCTTCTTCGACTCCATACATTGAAAATGGTCAGATCTAACCAGGTTCTTCCAAGACATCTTTCTCCCTTTGGTTTCTGAATATGTGTTACTAGAAGAGAAAGGGAAGGAAAAATCAGAATTCTGCAGCTATGTTTTTGGATTTATTGAGTGGAAAAAGTCATAGACAGGACGTGAAAAAGAAAGATCCAAACCTATACCCCCTACCTTTTGAAGAGTCTTTTTTCTTCTTAATCATAAGACCAAAACCTTTGAAGCGAGCTCCCTTTTCTCCCCAGAGGCTTTTCCAGGCCCCCTGGCTTTTGAGCCTCTCCTTGTGGCCTGATCGGTTTCAGTGAAAATATTTGAGGCATGTGGCATTGTAATCAAGGAAGCCCGTTGTATCTAAACCAGTCCATAAAACAACAAATCTGCTGTTCGAGGGATCCTTTTCAAACAGCAGAAGGGCTGGGCAGAGCAAGCCTTAATTAATCATTATTTTTAAAGTGGCTCATTCATGGCAAACAGACCTCAGGGATGCATAAATCACGGGAAAGACCCAAGACCCCTAGTAAAATTTACCCGGAGCACTTTGTGCTGTGACCTCCAGTGGAGTATTTTAACTTCTAAACAAAAAGGGCCCAAACCCTATCAGTTGAGCCCTCTTGGCAAAGTAGCCTATTTTTCTCCACTGTCAGTTTCCCAGGAGGACACTCTTGGGGTGACAGTACCCCAGCGGGCCCTTCAAATCGGGATGAAGCTGGGCTTGCCTCTCAGGGCGCCCTTGAAAGGGAGACTCCCAGCAGCCCACAGAAGTTTCTTAGAACAGACTCTGCCACTTAAAAGCAGGGTAAATGCTGCCTTTATTGCTGTCTCTAAATTCACGCTCTGCTTTGTTGCGACAGTTGGTGGAGAAGGGTCCAGCTGCCCCCACGTAGCGGGTCTCCTTCTCCCGCAGACAGCACTGATGACAGCTGAGCATGTTCCTTCCACATCCCTGCAGCCCTGTGCAGGAAGCGCTCCAACCGGAAGGAAATCAAGCAGCTCACTTCACCGAAAATATGCAGCTGGTTCACCTTCTAACGGGATTTGCCCACGAATCGCACTCATAAATTATGCTCGCCTTTCTTGTGCTGTTTTAATAGCTATAAAAAGTAAGTTGGTGCCCAGTGTAGCTATCCACTGTCTAACAGTCTATCTGTAATCTACTGTCTATTGTCTGTCCACAGTCTATCAGTCTCCCACCTGTACTATCATCTGTCATCCATGTACCTATCTAGGCACCATCTACCTGCTAACATCTATCTGTCTGTCATCTATCTATCTACCAATCACCTATCTACCAATCATCTATCCATCAGTCATCTATCTATCTATCTCTATTATCTGTTTTGTTGAATAAAATGAACACAGTTGTCCCTTTTAGAGACTTTTCTTAGGCTGGAAAGCTGCACCCCGTATTTCAGAGGCTGCATGCGCTCATTCTTACTTCCTCACACCCTTTCCTTTACTTCAACCTGGAAAACTAAGACGAGTGTGGAAACCAGTGTGAGGGGCTGCTGTGTGAAACCCGGGCCAGCTCTGCTTGGTGAAGGTGACATGTGTCAAAGAGTCGCCTTCAACAGATGGAAGCAGGCAGAGCTCGGGAGGGGGCCAGAGCGGGGGCCAGACTTCCCGTGTGTGGGGGCCACGAAAGCATGGACACCATGGCCGGCGGCCTGACTTCCTCTGCCCATGTGTCCAAGTCCCTTTCCTGAGGACCTAAACCCCACCACATCCATAACATTGATGCTAATTCAAGCAGACGTGTACCGGGGTGGTCTGGGGAGGGTGGTCGCTTGTCTCTCATCAGCCTGGCGACAGAGAAAGAGGCGCTCCCCATCTCCTAGCTTCAGGGAGCTCCTTTGCCCCCACTTTTAGGTTAAGGGTGGTCAGGAACACTGAAAGAGCTCTGCTCTCTGTGAGTCTGAGATAAGCATCTAGCTCCATGCCAGTATGTACGCCAATACGTATACCCTTTGTTTAAATCTTAGAGGAAATTTGAAAGGTAGAAAATCAAGATGACAAAAAGATGAAGTGATCAGCTGTTCTAGTCAGAGGTCATGAAAGGGAAAGCGAGAGCCTGATGCAGAGGAAGAGGACGAAGGCAGAGCTGGGGCGCGGGGCGGAAGGGCACAGCTGGAGGAAGCAAAGAGCAGGTCCGAGCTTCCCCTTCACGACCAGAGTGCCTGACACCAGCCTCTGAAATGCACTCCGCACCAGGCCGGCTCTGGCCCTCAGAGTGCAGACCCTGGAGAGACCTTGAAACATGACCACCACTCACCAGTGACATCAAATGTTTTCAAAAGGGGCTTTTATGACTTCCAGATGACGGTTGGAGTCTCTCCCAGGCTCACGCAAGCAGCACGCTTTCTCAGCTCTCATCACGGGGGACTGGGACCGTTGCGCACAGCACACCCGCGGGCTCATTCATGGAAGGCGATCAGGAAACTGAAAAACGCTGCTCTAAGCTATATTTCAGGGCAACAGCAAAACAAAACAAAAAAACGCTCGGTTTACGATGGAAACAATCTTTTCGTCATGATTTCTGTGACTCACCTCGGGCAAATCGCGGCCCGAGTTGTGACACACAGCCCCCTCACACCTATGGTTCAGCCTTGTAACTTCCAGTCTGGGACCTTCACAAACGTGTTCTCTTCAAAGGGATTTTAATTTTTTTTTTTTTAATTTGATGTTATTTGTAAGGAAATCTTGCCCTCTAGCTTTCAAGTCTCAAAACTGAATTTAACCTCATGGAAGCGCTGCAGTGGCAGATAAATGGACGGATATCACCATCTAGTGGACAGAGGTTGGAGGGCACACTGAATTTAAAAAGCAAGAAAGGCGGAGGGATTTTGTTCCTGTCACAGGGAAATGCTAATGGATATATATTTTTTCTTTATCTGTAGACTCCCACTGTACTATTTGTAATAAGTCTATTTTCTATTTCATCATGGACATTGATAACCTCTTTCCATAAATAAGAAGGGCTCATCATGGTCCACTGTCACCCATTAAGATAACATGACCTCTCTCTAACAGATGATGCAAATCCACTCGTTTGTTATAAAATTACAAAGCAGCAAATCTTATCTTTCAAGTAATCGCCCCTGGGAATGCAGCAGAACAGGTATAATAGAAAGTGTGCACTCTTCTGACATAGCCCAAAAGGACTTAACTCACCCATGGCCTGTGGGGGCCGCCAGAAGGTCGCTGACCAGTTATGACCAGTGCCTGTGACGACCGCTAACTGCTTCAAGTGGGTGCAGAAGCGAGTGGTTTAGCCTGGGAAGACGTCATCCTGCCCACTTTCTGACAATTTTTTTAAACTGTTGTTTTATCAATATGTGCTTGTGGTACCTAATGTTTATGTTCCGTGTGGGAAATTGATGTATGTATAAAATACATCATAATTCTCTTTCTTATCCCCTTTCCTTAGCCTCCTCCAGCCACTGGTCCCTTTCCCCTTTGAGGAAGATCTAATGCCCTACTTCCTCTTATCTGTCTTTTATTTTGCTGCTTATTTGTAATTTCAGTTTCTCATATAAGAGAAACCATGCAGTGTTTGTGTAGCCGATTTATTTCACTTAACTTTATGGTCCCGAGAGGCTGTTGGTTTGACTTAGCTTTACTTAATCATTCTCTAAAGGACATCAGTGATTCTCTTTGCTGAGAAAAGAAACAGATGAGAGTCAGTCCTCATCAGAAAGATATATTACAGGCAGGGGGAAGAAGCCAACAATTTTATAAACTAGATAGGGATCACCAGGGTCTGAACATTTGTCCTCTCTGAATCCCAAGTAGAAACAGAATTGCCATTGAGACAGTGTGAAGAGGTGGGACCTTTGTGAAACACTCGGGTGCTGGGGTTCCTTAGCTGGTCGGTGCTGTTATTTCCAGAGCAGGTTGCTACGAAATGAGCCCGACTTTCTAGGCTGGGCTCTTGGTACAGCTTGCTGCCTCGCTGCCCTCTGCCATGAGGTGACGCAGCCCAAACGCCCTCAGCA
The DNA here is from genome assembly GCF_000276665.1 of Chinchilla lanigera. Lineage (NCBI taxonomy): Eukaryota > Metazoa > Chordata > Mammalia > Rodentia > Chinchillidae > Chinchilla > Chinchilla lanigera. The sequence goes on along the minus strand of NW_004955421.1, from coordinate 24,006,837 downwards.
GATGTGGCCCCTCAGTCTTGGATTTCACAGCCTCCAGAACCACGGGATAGATGAATCTCTGTTCATTATAAGTGACCCAGTCCATAGCATTGTGGTAGCAACAGAAAACAGACCGAGAGTGGGATGGACAGACAGTAGGATGAGCGGGGCCTGTTGTCTCATTCAAAATCTGAGAGAGTTGCCTCCCGGCGGGGGGGGGGGCGGAACTCAGTTTATACCTGCTTACTTCGTTTTGAAAGTTGAGTCATATAAATATATTATGGATTTTAAAAAAGAAGAAGAATGCTGGCCCGTGGCAGGTGCTCAGTGAATTTTATTGAAAGATGAGCAAGGGAGAGAGAGAGAGAGACAGAGAGACAGAGAGAGAAAGAAAATAGGAATTAGGAGAGAAGGATCAATGTCTGGATGTGTTGAGCCTGCCGTGTTTGCTGTTGCTGGAAAAACCCACTGAGGAGGTGTAGTCACTCATTACTCTATGGTGTAAAGAGCATCTTGAGTGGAGGACCTTCGGGCTACAAAAGAAAGTCAAGGCCCACAGTGTGGATGGGATGGTCCTCAGGTGGGGACTACCAGGCATTGGTTCATTCACTCCAGAGGTAGCTGCTAGGTGGTGCCCTGCAGCAGGCACAGTACCGAGCACCATGGGTATACAGAGGACCAGGACAGAAGTGGCAGCTGTCTTCGGGGACCGGGCACAAAAGGCAGGCAGGATCCTCAGGGATCTCCCGAGGCAGTGCCCTCTACCTCGTCTTCTGGACCAGCTTTCTCTGGGTGAGTGTCCTGGAGACAAGGGCACAAGACAGTGAAATCGAATAGCAACTTGTGAGTATGCTGATAATGTGTAAGTTGTGAGGACGAAGCAGTGATGCTGTGTCATTCCAGAGCAGGGTACACAGCTCATTTGGGTGGGACTTACTCTACCTCCTCATTCATGGTGGAAAACACCTTCCAGACAAGAAAGAAGCACCCCAATGACATTTGAGTGGTTTAAGTGGCAGTGAGAAAACAGGTGTGACTTTTCTCTGCTATTATGGAGAAAACCTACTGCTCTTGATGGCTTCAAAAAGACCCCGTCCCCGTTCCCCTGGTCCTGTCTCTGAGCTAAGGAAGAGAGGATGATGGTGACAGCGTAGTGAGCTTCCCAGATTGTGAGGCATGTAGTTTCTTCATGTTTATATAAGCTGATGGTACCCACAATCTGATAACCTGGAAAGTATATGACAAATGACTTGACCTTGTATCTCCAGAAATAGAAGAGATTCGTGTGCTCAGATTAACACTGAACTTCGAGAGGTACATGCTTGTGATTACTCCCGCAACCCTAGGGGTAACTGTGGGAAAATGGAAAGCTTTCCTTGGGATCTTGCTTCTGAGCTCATGGATAGGTTTGGCTATGCCCTTGGCAGCAAGGCGCAAATGCGATAGAATATGACGGCCGAGAGAAATGGTCCTTTGCACAAGATTGCAGCTCTCCCCATCAGCCAGACAGGGCACCTTTCATTTACAAACTCCTTCTCCTATCACAAGTCATTGCTCTGCTGACCCACAGCCCAGCAAACCAGCCCAAGCCAGCCAAAACCAGCCAAAACCAGCCATAATATTCCCAGCGGTGACTTACAGTGCGCAATGTTCAGATGCTTAATTTGTGTCTTCAAATCCTGTTCCTGGATGCAGAATGCCCACTTCCGCCTTGATGATGCCCCTAAGGTGGAGGTACTAGCAGGAAGGCAGCTGGACTGAACTCGGTGTCTCAGCCGGAGGCCTGCGCTCAGCACCGCCCCACACGCTGCCTCAGAACGGCCCCCATCCAGTAACTCTCCTTACCCCTAGCAGCACTCACGCAGGGTCAGGGCCACCCTGTGTATACTTAGTGCTTTGAACTTGGTCCCCTGTGGATGTACCAATCACTGTGCTGGGTAATGAGGACTTATGAGCAAAAAACTACTTAAAGAAAGAAAAGTACTCACTTTCTGCTATACTTCCCTTTTGCATGAAGTCAGAACTTGTAATTATTCTTAGCACGGTTGCTGGTTAATGGCTGCCTCCCATATCAGAGTGGGAGTTCCCGAGAGCAGAACTTGTGACCCTCCTGCCTCAGCCTCCCAGCGTGCGGGAGTTACAGGTACGCCCCACCAGGCCTAGTTAGTACTG